>NW_017306440.1:841768-874535 GCF_000935625.1 Nanorana parkeri | reverse complement strand
TAATTTTCTCTTTCCAAAGTTAACTTTTTTTTCTCTTGTTAAATTAGGGGAAACAAAGTAAGCAAGTATCAAAGCTGGAGCGGATAAAATCTGGAGTAGCTGTGCATCACATGCAGGGTTGTCCCTAAGGTATTCACCACCTTAGAGACAGCGTGGACCAGAAACGTCAGCACCTTATGACGCTGTGTGACACTCTGCACTTTATTTAATAAACTGGGATTTTGATACTGGATTTCCTGAGTGTGTGCGGTCTGCCATCTCCAAACTCTTCATCCTTTTGTGAATAACCCTGTAAATGAAACAAACTAAATACACCAAAAAATACATACTCTCTGAATCAAAAATACATACTCTCTGAGGACTCTGATATGAAGGGCGGACTGAGCAGCCTGTGTAAATGGGTAACCTCTGATATGAAAGAGGGGAGGCTCTGATATGGAGGGGAGAATGAGGGCTCTGAAGTTAAGTGGGAATAGGACATGAACAGGGAGTCAGATGTGAAAGCGGGGGACTCTTATGTGAAGGTGGTCTCTGATGCTTCTGATATAAAAGGGGGCTCCTAATGTGAATGGGGGGATGTTATGTGTTGGGCTGAAGGGGGACTCTTATGATAAGGGGGGCACTGATGTGAAAGAGGGACTCTGATGCAATTGGGGGGTACTCTAATGTAAATGGGGAGGCTCTGATATGAAGAGGCTCCTGATGGGAAGGGGAGACTTTGATGTGAAGGGGGGCCTCCTGATTGGCAGCTGGGGCTCTGATTTGAAAGGGGACCCCATTTTAGACTGGGGTGCGTCAAAATTTTGCATATGTTTTAAAGGGTGTTGGGACTGATAAAAACATTGAAAACACTGAACTAAAAAAAAATAAAAATAATAACTAATCAAATAATAATTTTGCTTCCTAATGGTGAAATCAATTTACCCGAATCCATCCGCTCATCCCAACCCGTCACCTATTTAATGTGCTTTGGACTGCAGTAGCCCATGGCTCATTTTCAAGTGAATTTAAGCAAAAATATATTTACTATATTAAAAGGAAGGTGAGGTCTTCATGATTTCATGATCATCCTGATGATTTTTTGTAGTGCATACATTATTATTAAACATGTAACCCTGCAAAAAATGTGTTTTGTTTTGGATCAATTTGGATTATAGTATTATTTTGGATTTTAAATCCGATTCAGTTTGTTATTTGGATTTCGAATCCATCAGAAGTTTTGTTTCGCAACGATCCGAATTTTAATTTCAAAACAAAGTCACATGACCTTGCCTGTAATTCAACCCCCAACATAATAAAAATCTGATTTGCAGAGCAGTCACACATCCAATTTAGTTTAATTGCAAATGAAATTCAGACCGATCCGAATTTTTTTAAATGGACATTCGGATTCGTTTGCATTCGGACGCGTTCAAATTCAGAAATTTGGATCCATCCGAATGTCTAAATTTAACAAAATTCGTACAAATATACATTTGCAACTAAACAAATTTTACATGTCTAATAAATACATTAAAAGTCCAAGTGTAATATGATCCAAGTGTAATATAGTGATAATCCGCGTACAAAATCCAGTTCTACTAATTATAATCCAATATAAGAGCGATTCCAAGTAAAGGTGATTCCAGCTAACCTCCTTCTGTGTGTTCACTGTCTACACACCACATAGAAAACTGCTCACCTTCTATTTGGACCTTAAAAGAGAACTAGGGGGTAAGTGTTTTCCCCACATAGTTCTCGTTAGGGTCATGGGAGGACATATACTAACCTCCTTCCGTGACCCAGTATATAGCAAGCTATTGCCCACTGCAGGGAGACAATCAGGAAGTGAGCATATCGGTGCATGTTTCTGCAGACTTCCCGATTGATAGAGCCGACCTGTGACAGCTTCTTTGTCACAGGTCGGCTCTAACTATGAGGATGAGTGGAAATCACTCACCTCATAGATCTCCTTTAATGAAAAATGTCTAACCGCACCGACCCCCTTAGAGATGGGTGGGATAATGCCTAAATCCAGAAACTGTTAGATGATCCACCACGTGGTTCTATATCGTTCCTGTTTTTTATTTAACAGCCGAATAATATAAGTGCAACAAAATATCTGTTGATACTGCCCGAAATCCACTGTTGTGTTATTTCAACTGGTATTATCAGCCCTGCCTAGGTCACATCTGTGAACTACAGAATGCTTATTCCCTTTATTATGGAGATGAGTAAAAGTGAATGTGTTTTGTAATCTTTACACGCTTCTTGTCCTCGGGGTGACAACACTGCTCCTCCAGAGATTCAGTACAGTGAGCAGGGCCCCCGTCAGGGGGGTACGGCCGATAGTCAAGTAAGGGGCCTGGGCAGCCTGAGGGGCCCGGGAACCTTACATAAGTATCGGCCGACCGTACAGGTGACTGGCAGGAGGTGGAGGAAGCCGGGGCCCACACACTCTAGATCCTCACCTGGGGTGCTCTGTGCGGGCCTCTGGTGTCCCCCTGCAACTGTCCCTGGTGTCCCCCTGTGACTGACTGCACATTAGGTTTTCAAAGATGGCCGCCGCTACTCGCGGCGGCCATCTTTAAACCTGGCAAGTGCCCACATCTCATTTAATATATTGCTGAAACGGCAATATATTAAATGAAAATCATTCCGTGGTGGTCCAGTGGAGAATCAGTATGAACTGCATCTCTTGCTGATGCAGATCATACTGATCGCTCCCTCGTGGTGCTGCCATTGACTAGCAGGGATCGATTAGTATGGTCTGCATCAGCCTGAGATGCAGATCACACTGATCCTCAACTCGACCATCAGGATAATCCAAGTGCCACACTGGACCCCAGGAATGCAGCCCCCCTTCCTGCAAAACAGGTAAGCAGGAGAGGGGGACATTTTTTAATTAACTATTGTTATTAGTTGTGTTGGTGCGTTTTTTTATTGTTTGTGTGTGATTTTTTTTAAACCTCCATGGCGGTATGATTATTATTATTTTTTTCCTTTTTTTGTTCTATCTGTTTTTTTTTTTTTTTACTTTTAAACTTCCTGCTGGTTCCGCCCCCCTGCGACGCGGACGCTCGCAAGAGACAGAACCTGTAAGACGGATGGCGGCATCGGCCGGAGGACACAGCGCGGATTGCGGACAAGGTAAGAAACGCTACGCTGTATTCCCGAGTGTGGCACGGGGTTACCACTTATAGTACTGAAAATTAACCCCGAGCCACACTCGGGATTACCGCCAGGGAGGTTAATTAATGAAGCTATGTGTGTGTGTTTTTAATGCGTGTGTGATATGTGTGTTTCATTACGTGTGTGTGTGTCTTTAATGAGTGTGTGATGTGTGTTTCATTACGTATGCGTGTGTTTTTTTTTAACCACTTCCCGCGCGTTCATGTAAATGTACCTGCTCAGCTGGAAGTGGTTATACCAAGAATATGGCTGCTCCTGCATCCGTGTTCTTGGTACCGTTTTAAAGCCTGTTCCCACCACTTGCAGTGCGTTCCAGCCGGAGCGCACTGCTTCGCATTGCGGCCAGCTCACTTTTTGGCCGGGCAGGAGGGGGCCTGGCGGGCCATTGAAGTGAAAGGCGACCATAGCCACGCCCTCCGGCCGCAATGCGACCCCCTGCACGGGATTGCAAGGCACATTGTGCCTGCAGTGCGTTCGGGTGCGGTGCGATTAAAATGCTGCTGTATTTTGATCGCACCGCACCCGAACGTAGGGTGTAGGGCGTAACTACGGTGCCATTCACTTCAATGGCCAGAATCGGACTGGAACGCACTGCTAATGGTGTGAACTATCCCTAAACCCTGCGTCCAGTAGACATGTGCGATTCATTTTGAAAAAACTAGTTTTCCGGATGAAATTCTTTAGCGGTCGTCTGTACGCATTTTCGTTTGTGGACAAATTTTCATTGCAGCAAAGTGACAATTAAAAAAAAAAATGTTAATGTCACTTTGCTGCAATTAAACAAACAATACGAACATGGAATGGAAATGAACATTCGTACAGACTACCGCTAATGAACAAGATGAAACAAAACATTTTTTTTGCCGGTGCACATGTCTAGTGTCCAGCAGGTCACGTTTGAGAAACTGATGTGACTGGCTCAGTGTTCTCTGTACAGCATTGCGGTATATATATGTATAATAATAACAGTGTGACTGGCTCACCGTGGCGGCGGGGGGAATGACCGGGCGGTGCGGAGGGGCCCGGCCTAAAGCCGTGTAAGTGGCCCCGAAATTTCTGAAGGCTGCCCTGACAGTGAGTGCAGGAAAGGAAGTGTGTTACTGGTAGGATCACTATAAATATAGAAAAAAACCTGAATAAAGAAAACTAATGCAACCACCACATATAAAGACTGGTAAGCTTGACTAAAGAATACTTTTTTGTTGGGTTTAGATACACTTTGAAGTTTAGCAACCCAGCTGCTACAATATCATAAGCTTTAACATGTTATTGTAATTTCAAAAGTAATTTGCAAGTTTTTTTTAAAATCCACAGCTTTCAATAAAACAATACCTGGTGATTTTGCCTTAAAGGTCCTTTTTTTAGTTATAGGGTGGCAACGCTCTGTCTCTGCCTCATAATTGTGCTCCTACACTGTCATCCTGTCACATGACTTCCAATGGAGACTGCAATTGTCTTTTTCGAGGCAGAATATGCTGGCATAGACTGTTGTCACCTCCTGGAATCCTGCCCGGAGAAATGCCATGCAGCCAATGCGAGAGTGCGGTGAATGAAGCCAGGAAGTCATTTCTGAAAATATAAATGATTTGTTGAAAGGTTAAAAAAAAAAAATAACGAGTATTTTGTCTTTTTAAATTTTTTTATTGTTTATGATACATAGTTCTTAAGCAAATTAAATATTCAGATGGGGTTACATTTACTTTTGAATATATCAAGTTATTACAAGGCACTGTATGTTTGAATCAGTCATACTTCATATAGGTGTGCGTGTTTTTCTTACAGTATCTTTACTGGTGGCAAGCTGTGATAGCCGACTCCTTCCGGATGTCCACTAGATGGCAAGCTGTATGTTCTTGAAGAGATGAGGGCACATGTTTATGCAGTGTGGACTGGAATCACATTGAAATCACATCTTATTTTCATTATGCCCTATTAATGAACATTCTAACCATTGAACTAAGATTAGCACCGCACTTGAAATGTATTAAAATACTGCAGAAAGTAAAAAAAAAAAAAACTTACATTTTCTGAGTTACAAGACATAAAAGAGTTCCAAAGGCATTCCTCTAAAGAATGGGCCCGATGTTATTATGGGCTCAGCCCCCACCCTTTCATTTAGCCCAACCGTGCCCTTCCCCCCTGGATGCCCTTTCCCCCTGGATGCCCTTCCCCCATGCAGTTTTTTTTGCTTACCCTTTTCCAATGTCTTCATGCTGGTCATCTGATGAGCATGATCCTCTTTTTTCTGATCTTCTCCTACCAGTAAACAGTCTTGGATTTTGCAGAGAGTGTGGCTGGCTTGATGATGTCATACCCATGATACCATGCATTCAGAGTATGACCTCAGTCTACTGGGTTGAGTGATGTTGGGCTCAGGGCTGTCCTTAAAGTGTTTGCCATCTGAGCCCATGGTGTTGTTTTTTCCGGGGGAGGGCAATGGGGGATGGTTTGCTGGCATGGAATGAGCCCAAGGGGGGTTGGGCTGGGGTGCGTGGCGATTGTTCTGCTGATTTGTTGTTTGGGACAGGGGGGCAGGAGGCCGGACTATTCTGTCAGCGGCTCTGTCCAACATTCTGTCCAGCTCACTGACATTAATGGTTGCCAAGGTTCTTGGCAGGACGCAAGCTAGAGCGCAACCTGGCAACGAGTGACATCAGTGAGCTGGGCGGGAACCCGCACAGAGCATCATAGGTTGCCAAGAGCTCTTAGCAACCTGGGACGCTGTAGCTGCCACCCAAATATGATGCCAGATTTGTAAACGCTCGCTCTAGTGGTCATCTTTACATTAGGGAATATGATCAGCATTTTACGCAGCTGGGCGGATCTCGTCTTCCGAGTCGGGATCCGCTCCAGGTGCGGCGTCTCAGTATACCGAGCTGTAGCTCGCGGTATACTGAGCTTAGGGTAACGGGAGGACGCTAGTTTGTGTCCTCCCGTTACCCTAAGGAGAACTATGGGGAAAAACACTGACCCCATAGTTCTCCTTTAAAGTAAATCTGCAAATGAAATGAATGCAGGACTACAATTATAAATCTCCTTCTGAAAATGCTAGTTTACTGGCTGTTTTGCTAATACTCCGGGTTTAATACATTGTAAATCAATGAACCCTGAAAAAACTGCAGATTAGGAAAGTTGGATAAATGCATGGCATGGTGGGGAAGACTAGCGAACACAGTGGCTTCAGATGCTGGTGGTGATGACAGTTGTGGTGGAGGGCTTGGACCATGTCATTTATATCTTTTTTAGCAGCTGTAGTCCATTGTAGTCCATCACAGGAGTGAGCTTGGAGCGGTGGCTACTCTACAACATATGCAGGGATCATGGGGAACAGAAGTAGTCGCCCTCCAGAAGGAAGGACAGTGTCAGCACCAATTCAGAGATGATTTGAGGATCTACAGCCGAGTGATACACAAATAAGATAAGACATTTTTGATTATCATTAGGGCAGTTGAATGCATTGTTAAGATTTTACTTCTGAGTTTAGTTTCACTTTAATGTATACTGCGCTGGGAAATAGATTGTCAATGTATTTTGGCAGAAACAGGTCCTAAAATTCTTCTCTAACAAATCAATGCTTTTGTAGCATGACTGTGGAAATAGATGATTACAGCTCTTGTATAAGAAAGTATTTTTGGAAAATCTTTTTCTATACAATATTTAAAAAAAATTGAATCAGAAGCACAGGGTGCATGAAGTGTTATCCTCTCTTTCTCAAGGAATAAATAACTGAACGCACCATGTGCTTGTGACCCGCCACCCATCCAGCCAGCTTAAAACAGTAGTAAAGGATGGGTTTTTGCCCAAATGTGCATATTTGCACATTAGTAGGTAGACATGTGCGATTCGTTTTGTTCCGAATCAAAATTTGTAAGAATTTTCGGACATTCTGACACATCTGAATTTCCGAATCTCAATGCATCCAAATGTGTCCGAATCCGAATTTCCGTTTTCGAATTCCGGATCCCGTCCGAATTTCGTTTAAAAACTAAACTGAATCGGACATGTGACTTTTCTGGCCAATCAGATGTGTTTTTCGGTTTAATGTATCCTAGTGGGTCTGAACACAAATTTTCTTTACGGCAACATGGGAGCAATATACAGTATATACTGTACATATAATACTTAAGCTGAATCTCCTAGACCCGAATGGCATTCGGGATCCGAATTTCCGAATTGCATTCAGGAGCTCTCGAATGCCATTCGGGTCTGTGAGCCTCAGCTTTAGTAATATATGTATATGGCTCCCAGACCCGATTGGCATTCGAGAGCTCCTGAATGCCATTCGGAAATTCGGATCCCAAATGCCATTCGAGTCTAAGAGATTCAGCTTTAGTATTAATATCTGTATCTGGTTTTCTGTGGTATTCGCAACGAATATTCATAAACTCATCCGAAACTAACGAAAATTCGGATTTCGTACGAATCCGGAACCCGAACCGAATTGAATTTCAGATCCGAATCCCGAAATAACGAAATATCCGAACCAAATGGAACCGAACTGAATGTTTCCACAGCTTACATGTCTATTAGTAAGTACAATGAATATCCCATCCTTACCAGTATGCCCCTTAGAGATGGGTGCTTAAATGACTGCCGATGGTGCCGATTGAATACAAGGACATACCAGATGTCATCAGTAAACCAAAGTAAAGTCTTTGTAACCAAAAACATATTTATTTATTATATGTACATCATCTCACAAAGAAGGCAAAGGCCTTCAGTCTTCCTAAATACATTTTTAGACACTTTACCTTGGTGTGCTGGTAATATACTGTATCTACTTGCACATTAGGGCACAATTATCTTACAACCGTACCCTTCTCCAATACTGTTGGATCGATTCCTCTCTCTGTCTCCCACTGCCCTCCTTTCCACCGCCAACACTTCTGGGTTTCCAGGCATCATCTTTGGCCATTGGGTGGCCACTGATGATATTACTCCTACACATGTGCAAAGGAGTTACATCCTCCCCAGCTTAGGGCCCCTTCATGGCATCTTAGAGCTGTTGTTGATGGGTTGAAATAAAATCTTTTGTGGGAGAGAGGAAGAATTTTTCTTGGCAGAAGAGACTTTGCATGTCTCTGACCTTCTCCTCCCCTTACTACACATATTATTATAAACCATTATCCATTATATCATATTCACCATTTCTTTCTTTTTTTTTATGGGTAGTGTCCATGCACTTCACGCCTGTTGATTGGCTGCTGTAGGAAGCAAGCAATCTGTTTCCTATGTCAAATGGGAGTCTAGGATGTAGACAAGCTGCATAATTAAAAAGCAAATATGCAAATAATTGCAAACTATACACAAGGAACAAGGTTTTTAAAACATTATTATTTAATAATAGCATTATTTGGGTTATTGCCTCCCACCTATTTATAAAAAAGAATAACCAAGAAAGCAAAATCTCCCTTTAAAGAGAGAATTAAACTCAGCATTTTCGGCAGTCTAAGTAATTAAAGTCTGATAACTTCAAAACAATGGTATGTGTGCTTTCAAGAGTTTTTTTTTTCTTTCTTCTTTTTCTGCTTCAGCTTTTGTGTGGCAGCTTTTGAGGGTCTGAATGGAGATAAAGAAGTGTTATTAAAATAGTGACAAGCCTCTCAGAAAGTCTGCTCAGGATGGGAAAGGGCCAGTGTGCGTCAGAGGGAAAATAATGAAATGCAAAAATCACCCAGTCTGACAAGTGGGACGCTGTGTAGCAGCTTAGCCTGTTGGTCCAGGGCTATTTGTCATAATCAGCGCTACTTTTCTCATTAGCAAAAAGCCATTACCAGCCGAGTTTATCAGCGGCTCTGAGTTATCGGGGGCACCCAGCAATCCCGGTGTGTAACCAGGGGGTTCAGAGGGCTAGCGCAGATTTAATAAGCCAAATTCTAACTTACCCAGTCTTCAGAGATTTGTCATTTCAATCCTTATTGAGCTAACCAAGTACACCAGATGTCTTGTGCATTAACCAGTTCCAGCCTTTAAAGTCAGCTTCCTTGACAGATGTCGGAGCATGGAAATATTAAAGGACCAATACACCTAAAAATTTCTGTTGCCATTATGTTAAAGAGGTGCTAATAATATTCACAAAAATAAACGTTTTAAGTTGTTTTTTGCGGTGCAGCCATTTTTTGTTGTTTTATTGGTCATTTTATGCTACTGTACCATGTGGTAGGTGGCAGTATTCTTTGTGAGAGTAGAGGGCAGGAAGTCATCTTTGTATATGGAAACACACACACACACACACCCACACACACCTGCAATAAAGTCCTATAAGCTTTAACTGTTTATTTGGTAATTCTAATAAAATGATTATATTAATTGACTTAACTTGTAAGTCATGTTTTCCAACCTCTTAAATAAACTCATCTAAGTCAGAATTATTGGTCTTGAGAAATCCCAATTTTCAACATGCATTGTGCTTTGGGATTATGTAACACATTTTAAATAACCAGGAATGTTTAAAAAAAACATGGGTTGGCACAAAAAATAGTGCTGTAAACAAATGGTGAATATCATCAATGGATAATGATTTATAATAATGTAATTTAAAACATAATAATAATAATAATAATTGTGTTAAGCAAACTATTGCTGCTTTGTAAATTCTGAATAATCAAATAAATATATAATAATAGTAATAATAGTAGCCCTGAGCAAACTGTTGGTGCTATATAAATCCTGAATAATAATAATAATGATAATAATAATAATAATAATAATAAGGTAATACTACTAATACTACTACTAATAATAATAGTAATAATAGTGATGAGCAAACTGTTGGTGCTATATAAATCCTGAATAATATTAAAAATGTAATACTACTACTACTAATAATAATGATAATAATAAAAGCACTGTGCAAACTGGTGGTGCTATATAAATCTTGAATAATAATAATAATAATGTAATACTTAATTAGAAAGTCATAAATATATATTTTTATTTCTTTATGTCAGTATTTTTGGTAGTATATATTTATCACTTTTGTAAAGTTCTTTAAAAAGCTGAGATTTTTTTTTTTTACAGCAATGACCAAATAGTATGAGCAGAATTAAGAGAATGATCAAGTTGTATATTTGATAGGATAGCTGACATTTTTTAAATACTGCACAGTTATTTTTCTTTCAATTCATAATTTTACTTTAGAGATTGAAAAATCCAGAATATGTTTTATTTCTGTAATTGTGAATCTTTTTACTAAACATTGCCTTTTCCACCACTTTAATTTTATGAAGACAAAAATATGTTAAAACAGTGTCATGTTTTAAAACATTTTTCACTTGGACATTTTTAACATTTTTAGACTTATTCTCTGTGTATAAAACATTGGAAATGGCAATGGCAAATTTTCATTTATCGCTTTCAATGATAAATGAAAATAAAATAAACAAAATTAAAAAAAATATTTACATATATACAATATAAGCTATATGTCTATTTAAATAACTAAATAAAAAAAACAGTAGTACAGCTACTTGCTATTTATATTTTTTTACTAATAAATTGGATTACAGTAAGACATTTTTGGGGTATGTTGTGCAAATATATTTATTTTGATCAGTTACATAACAAGATTTATATAATATATTTGCTTATACTGTTGGTAGCTAGCTAAACCAAGTATAGAAATTGACTACTTTGCATCCAAAATAATCAAATATATTAAAATAAATTAGAAAAATATACACTGTATTACTTTATTTAAAAAAAATATAGATTTTTGTATATTTAGACATTTTGTTTATATCAATTTTTTTTTTTTTTTACATTTAGAAATAGGTTGTAATACCTAAAAATCATATGTGACTTTAGATTAAACTAGTGAAAATACATGTGCTAGAGTCCTTAAAATATCCAAACAAATATTGGGTTAAAAAGAAGATTCCTTTTTTCCTGCAATGGCTCCCTGGTTCGAGAATGACTCTTTGCTTCCCCTCTTAATCTGTATTTTACGAGTGAGAAGCTTTGCATTATGCAAATCGTTAGATAGGAACAGGTGACATTTCAGCAAAGAACATGATCAGCGGCCCGGGATAGGACTGGCCTGCTGATTTATACATTAGTATTTGTCACAAGGATTGCCAGGGCTCCGCTCTACATATCACTGTGTGCTTGCTTAAGGTGGAAACTTTAGGAGTTCAGTTTAACAGAGGTGACTGTGCACTGCACCCGGTCTGATGCAGAAGATGTGAAGAGAGGAGAGAAATAGTCAAAAAAAGGAGGCAAAAGAATACAAATTATACAGAGACAATAAAAAAAATCTCTTATCCGAGCTGGCATTACATATCCTGCACCCACCTCATGTGGTGTAACGTCAATGGGCACAGGTTATGTAATGTCAACTCTGGTACTCACCAAGTGCTGCATGTAAAGTTAGCTGGTAAAGGGGTTCCTTTGCACCCCCCTTGTCAGTTTATTTATTACAGGTATTTAAATAGCACTGTCAAATTAAAATAGATCTATGAGGTGAGTGATTTTCACTCAGCCTCATAGTTTGAGCCGACTTGTGACAATGAAACTGTCACAGGTTGGCTCTATAGATAGGAAAGTGAGCAAACACATACCGTCGCTCACTGCACAGCCCTAATAAAAAGGTTACCCCATAGTTCTCTTTTAAGCAGTGCACATTCACATCAGTATCTGCCCTCAAGTAGCTTACAATCTAAGGTCCCTTATCTCACATGCACACAGGGCTGATCTAGAGAGCAGCCAACTAACCCACAGAGTACAAAGAGTATCGCTAAACGGCACCTTTTCAGACTGGATTGAGGTCATGAGTGGCGTGCCCCAAGGTTCTGTGCTGGGTCCCATGCTTTTTAACCTATTTATTAATGATATAGGGGAGGGAGGGAGTAGCCGTGTCTCAGTGTTTGCTGATGATACGAAAATTGGGAGGGTAATAGACACTGATTTAGATGTTATAACATTACAGGAGGACCTGGATAAACTCGGGGAGTGGACAACTGTATGGCAGATGAAGTTCAATGTCGATAAATGCAAGGTAATGCACTTTGGAGTTAAAAATAGGCAAATGGACTATACACTTATGGGTGCGCCACTAGGGAAGTCGGAAACGGAGAAGGATTTGGGGGTCATCATAGACCGCAGACTAAAGAACAGCTTGCAGTGCCAGGCTGCTGTAAACAAACCAAGTAGAGCCCTGTCTTGCATTAAGAGGGGAATGTATTGCAGGGACAAATCTATAATTTTGCCACTTTACAGATCAATGGTTCAGCCACATCTGGAGTATGCTGTCCAGTTTTGGTCACCAATACTTGTGAAAAAATGTCCTTGAGCTGGAAAAAGTGCAGAGGAGGGCAACAAAACTCATTAAGGGGTTCGAGGATCTGAACTATGAAACAAGGTTGTTAAAATTAAATATGTTCTCGTTGGAGGTCAGGAGATTAAGGGGGGACATGATATTCTTGTATAAACTGTGCAATGGTGACAGCAACATTGTTAACAAACTGTTCACGGTTAGCTCCGTAACAAAGACCAGAGGGCACCAACAAAAATTGGTGGAAAAAAAATTTCAGCACACGGGGCGCAGGGGGTTCTTCACAGTCAGAGCGGTTAAGGTCTGGAACTCGCTGCCACAGGAAGTGATTTCAGCTAAGAGTGTGGAAGCATTCAAGAAACTCTTGGACGAGTTCCTCGGAGAACATAATATACAGGGGTACAGGTACGCCTAAGAACAAGATCACTCATGGACTAATAAACATGCACACACCGGCTCAAACATAAATGCACACACGCAATAGGTTGGACTTGATGGACTTATGTCTTTATTCAACCTCAAATACTATGTAACCCTTCAGCATGTCTTTGGAGGATGGGAGGAAACTGGAAGACCCAGGGGAACCCATGCAAGCACAGGGAGAAGTACAAACTCCCTGTAGATAGTGTCCTGACCAGGATTTAAACCAGGGACCCCCAGTGCTGCAAGGCAGAAGTGCTCAACACTAAGCCACTGTGCTGCCCACTTCACATCTATACTCCTACCCATGTTGTTCCCCTGCCTCTGAAGTTAGGAAATCAATCAGGATTCATGTTTAAATAACTAACAATGACATTGGGTATTAATCAGTAAGTCCAAAAAGAGATATCTTTACCAGTAAACATTTGTAGGGTAGTGATTCAATTTAGGGTCAAAAGGTGGAAAAATACCCAATAAGTACAAAAAAGCTGACAGATCCAATGCTACAAATGAATTGCAAGGGCAAATCGAGAAAAAGAATTGGTGCAAATTTTCAAAATGTGCTATTTTTTAAATACAAATTGTGCAAAACACTGCGATGTGAAATTTTGGTCAGGAGATTAAGGGGGGACATGATATTCTTGTATAAACTGTGCAATGGTGACAGCAACATTGTTAACAAACTGTTCACGGTTAGCTCCGTAACAAAGACCAGAGGGCACCAACAAAAATTGGTGGAAAAAAAATTTCAGCACACGGGGCGCAGGGGGTTCTTCACAGTCAGAGCGGTTAAGGTCTGGAACTCGCTGCCACAGGAAGTGATTTCAGCTAAGAGTGTGGAAGCATTCAAGAAACTCTTGGACGAGTTCCTCGGAGAACATAATATACAGGGGTACAGGTACGCCTAAGAACAAGATCACTCATGGACTAATAAACATGCACACACCGGCTCAAACATAAATGCACACACGCAATAGGTTGGACTTGATGGACTTATGTCTTTATTCAACCTCAAATACTATGTAACCCTTCAGCATGTCTTTGGAGGATGGGAGGAAACTGGAAGACCCAGGGGAACCCATGCAAGCACAGGGAGAAGTACAAACTCCCTGTAGATAGTGTCCTGACCAGGATTTAAACCAGGGACCCCCAGTGCTGCAAGGCAGAAGTGCTCAACACTAAGCCACTGTGCTGCCCACTTCACATCTATACTCCTACCCATGTTGTTCCCCTGCCTCTGAAGTTAGGAAATCAATCAGGATTCATGTTTAAATAACTAACAATGACATTGGGTATTAATCAGTAAGTCCAAAAAGAGATATCTTTACCAGTAAACATTTGTAGGGTAGTGATTCAATTTAGGGTCAAAAGGTGGAAAAATACCCAATAAGTACAAAAAAGCTGACAGATCCAATGCTACAAATGAATTGCAAGGGCAAATCGAGAAAAAGAATTGGTGCAAATTTTCAAAATGTGCTATTTTTTAAATACAAATTGTGCAAAACACTGCGATGTGAAATTTTGAGCAGTGTAATAGTAGTAATAATAATAATAATAATAATAACTATTATTATTATTGTTGTTGTTGCTGTTGTTATTATTTAAATATTATTATTACTATTAATAAATAATAATGACTGAAGCTATAAGAATGTTTAGGTACAGGGACTGTAGCCTGCAGTTTCTCAATATTAAATATAAATCACTTTTTTTTATCTTGCTGTACTGTATATTTCTTACTAATATTATCCAAATGCATGTAATTGTTTTCAACAAAGGTAACGGGCATCCTATTTTATAAAATGGTATAATAAATCTGAAAACCTTTCAAATTTGCATATAGAATATGTGTATTAACCTCTGCTGGCCAAGGATGTGCCCAGTGTTGGGCACCATTGGAGCATGGGATCAACACTCCCCCAGGTCAGATATGGTTAACATATACGTACAAACTAATTTGTCACTTATGTGTACATAGATAGTTCATGACAGACTACTGTTACATATTCTGATCTTAAGGAATGTGCTAGAGATTTGTCCGTTCTTTTTTCTTTTTTTAATTTAAAGGGACACTAAACTCGTGAGTTAAATCTTAAAAATACATTCAAGTACCTTAACTATTAACAAAAATGTATCTTATTTGTGTATCACTCGGCTGTAGATCCTCAAATCATCTCTGAATTGGTGCTGACACTGTCCTTCCTTCTGGACGGGGGCTACTTTTGTTCCCCCATGGTCCCTGGGCTGAGTGAAATGGTGTCAGTGCATTAAGGAAGTACATCCTCTGGGCACCTTCAATAAGTAAGTTTACAATCTTCTGGATGGATCTGGTTATTAGGTGAGGGATAGAACCTATGGAAATTCAATATAGAAATACAGATTTAGTTTTAGTTTTTGACCATAGACGCCCTTTAATATTTAGTAACTTTGCAAGTCTACATGAATAAATTCTTCACATGTCACAATACACAGCAATTGAAGTGACACTAAACTCAGGAGTTAAATCTTAAAAATACATTCAAGTACCTTAACTAATAACAATAATGTTAACATTCTGAGCCTGATGAAGGGGACCCTGCGAGGCCCCAAAAGTACTGCAATTGAATTGCAATTTGTGTCATTCAAATGGACATTTGCTGAACACACATAGATTGCTGTGCTGGTGACATCCTTTGAATCTGCATACTGTTCACGGTGCCTACTGTGGTCACTAGAAGCACCCACCTGTATTTATTACAGAAATCCTGTAAGGAGTGCAGCAAGATACATCTACTTTTTTACATCGGGTAATTAGACACCAAACAGGTCAAGCTTTAAAATTGTGCACACCCTCGAAACTGCACAAAACTACTGTACCCAGAATTGGGCATAAGTGACGCTTCAAAAGCTTTTACCACTCATCAATTTAGTGTCAACAGTGATTGATGGCCCTAAAATTATTGCTCAGGCTCCGAGATTCACAGTGATATGTAACATGTGCGGCGAAAAGGGTGCAATTGTCATTTTCGTACATAGGCGCACACGGCGTATATTTGTATGTGTGGGAGGAGCACTTTAAAAAAATGTTTTTGTTTTGTTTTTTATATGTGACTTTTTAATATTTTTTTGTAACTTTAATTCTTTTTAACCTTTTTTTCACTTAACTTTATTGTTATCACCTAGGTGGCTAACAATACAGTTGCTTTATATATAAAACAATAAGGCTTAATTACACCATCCTTTAAAATGTGATTCATAGAAACATGAATTCCCTCTATGTCTTGCCTAATGTCTTTTATCTGTTGCATCAGTAAAGTCTCTTTATATCACAGTGTATATGGTAACATTATTATCCAGAATAATCAGATCATTTTGAATTCAGCTCAAAAGATTTGGAGGTGAACAGTGTCTATAATCAATTGAGCAAATAGGAATGTAGCTGTTGATAAGGCATCTCATTTTTTTAGGAGTATGTATAGTTGATGAGACCTATATAGTTCTGGGGCAAAGCTGTAGCCTTTCTTTTGGACTAGGTATAGTTTGTGGCTAGTGTGGGTCTGGCAGAGCTGAATGACTTATGACTCATCATTGTGCTGCTTCACCTCTTGCTGACTAGTGGCAGGCTGCAGTCGGCCCAGGGCAACCTGGGTTTTAAAGAAATGGGTTCAATGATGACCATCAGACTGAGTACATCTAGTAGCATAAAATAAGGACTGTGGGGGAAATCTCTGAATTAAAGGTGAATATTGTAGACTGCATTAGGTTTTGCATCAGCACTTATTCTGTAGCTGTCTACCCTCTACCCCAGACCTGGGAATTTTAAGGCCCTTGGGCCACATCTGGCCCTTTGGCTGCCCCTGCCTGGCCCACGAGGCGGTCTTAGAAACAAGTGACGTCAAATGTGTCCCCCGCCTCCTGCGGCCTGCTCCACCTCCTTGCTCCCGCCTCTTTAATAATAAAGTAGGAAAATAAGGTATGTGGGAAAAATACTATAGCGGTGTACTCTAAAGGGAACAAACAATGTAAGGCCGGAACTATAATGGGGACAATTATTATTTAGCTGCCCCTATCAGGGTGCCCCCTTTTTGAGTGTTCCCATCAGAGTGACCCCTTACATTAACTATAAAAATAAGGGGGCACTCTGATGGGGACAATCAAATTAAAGGGACACTCTCATGTGTGCAACTAATTATTATTTGCCCTCATCAGAGTGCCCCCTTACATTAGTTGTGACCCATTAGAGTTCCCTCTTACATTAATTTTCAAAGTGGTGACACTCAATGTAAGTTGGCACTTTGATTGGGACAACTAATTATTAGTTTCATCCATCGGAGTGCCCCTACATTAGTTGCCCCCATATCAGATTTTTTATATCAATGTATGTATGTACTTGTGTGCCTACGCATCCTTCACAGTAATGTGTTGGCCCTCCACAACAGTCCCAGTTTCTCATGTGGCCCCTTGAGAAAATGAATTGCCCACTCCTGCTCTACCCTCACAAGCTCACCATTTCACAAAGCTGCTTGGAGTGTTCTTTTGTCTTTATGGTGTAAGTTATGCCACAGTACTGACTTCTGCAATGATGATTTAGATGTGCCATAGGTAAGGAGGTGAATACTTTTGAAGTCAGTTCTTTTGTGTTTTTTATTGTGCATATTTTAAATTGTTTTGCAGAGATCTGTTTCACATGAAAAAGTATCTTTCTGTTTGGCAGTGGAGAAAGCACTAACATAAATCCATTGTTCTATGACAAAAAAAAACATGAAATGTTCCAAGAAGGTAAATACTTTTTATAGGCATATCATACATTTGAACTGTGTATTTACCTTTTTCTTGGAGTCTCACTTGGAATTGCAATTGTGTAGATTTTATAATTTTTTAACATATGTTACCTTTTAAAGTTTAACTGTGGCCAGGCACTAACAAGCAGCAAATTAGCTTTAAAGCAACCCCTAAATGACCTCTCTAGCTGCAGCCACTGTACAGCAATTCATTCTCAAAAGTTCCCAAGAGCAGCAGTGATGTCACCCAAGTTGACTTGGCATTTTGTTATCCCCTCTTTCTGTGTATCTGCTCTTTGTTTACATCAGAAAAGTAAGCCAGGAGGCAAGTCATTACACACCTCCCGGCTTCCTTCCGGTATCGGTATTCGGTATTGGCGAGTACTGAAAAAAAAATATTGGTATTCATACTCGATACCGAAAAAACGGTATCGGCATATCCCTAATTAGAAGTCCAGCAGGCTGCCAGGTCACTACTGGGAAGGGGAACCAAAATGAACTGAGCTGTTAAAAAGCTAATTGAAAATGTTTTTGATATTGGAATACTCCACAATGCATGTATCTATAGAGGTCAGTGATGGCTTGTTTTACACTGTGATAACACTATTTCAGTACTATGCTATGCAGTTGTTAGTGTGTTTTTGTGCTTTTATTTTAAATGGCACAAAACAACACATGGCCACACACTACCATCAATGCACACAGTTAAAGCGCAGCATATCAGCCTATACTAATGCACATGTTAATACACCATGAAACTGTGAACCCAGCCTTAAAGCTGATGTACTGCTTTTTAAACTCAAATGCTGCCAGCATACCAAAAATTATATCTGGGTTTCCCTCCAAATAAATGATACCTGGGTATCCCGAGGCTCCCCTTTTATTAATGATCTAATGCTCCTTTAGTATAATGGGACATATGACACAATAATACATACCTGCACAAGCACCTCACTCCTGCACAAGCTCTGGAATGTGTGTGGGCCCTCAATGTTATCATGTATCACCGTGTCCACTGGTCTATCATTGTGCATGATGACATTATTCCCCCCCTTCACTTTTCGCCCGGGGCACGCGCCCCTGCTGCCCCCCCGGTTGTTACGCCACTGGTCCATACCGTAAGCGGCGGAGAGGAAGCCTGAGGAACTAAGTAAGAAATTAGAAATGTCACGCACCTTGGTCGAGACCAAGCTGATGAGGTGGCTTCTCTTGCAGATCGAGTCCAAACAAGTGGCAAGTGGATTCTGCTCACAGTTCAGTTGCTAGGCCAAGCCGCTGGAGACAGGTGACAGTCGAGCAGCAGAAAGGCTGAAACAGGAATCAGGAGTAGAGTTGAGGTACCAAATCGGAAACCAGGAGCAGGGTCAGGGTCACAAGCCGAGGTCGGTAATAGCGGATCAGTGCAAGGGAGAAGGCAAAATCCTGTAAACAGGCCAAAGTCACAATAGGCAGGCAGAGATCCAAAGGGAAGGTCAGGAGGCAAGCCGGGTCGTATACAGGAAAATTCCTGTGTGCCTCCACACTTGTCCGTGCACCTGCACGTGTATTGCTGTTTGCATTCCTGAGTGCGCTAGTTTGTGCGTGCATGCACGCTTATGCGCGTTTACCTACTATTCTAAGTACAGGAACTTTGGCAGCAATCTGAGAGCGGGCTGATTTTCTGTTGTGTGCAGGACTTTTCTTACAGAAATTCTCCCTATTATATTCCCTCTAGGCTAAACATGCATTAGACCCACAATATGGGGGAGCGGACAACAGCCACATATATTTTTTGGGTAAGATGACTGGATTTAAGCTAAAAGAATATGTACATATTTGAATGTCTTTCTATACAGCTTGTGAATTGCTTTGGATTGCTATATTTTTTGTGAACACTTGAATGGTCTGTTGCTATCACTGTAGTTTCTTGTGGATCTGTAACCAGGAGATAGTGACTCATCACCTTTGATATTTCTATGCAAACATCACAATGTACATTGTAAATTATGACTAATGTGGCTGCATTATAATACAGAAAGACCAAAAGGATGACATTTTGAATGACATTTCAGCACCATAACTTTGTTTTACCTTCTTGTACACTTAATGGAGTACTCACTGGAGCAATTCCTGGGCTCAGAAGTCCATCTCAGCGCAAGGCAATATCTTGGAAAGGTGCCATGTGTCCTCTTGAATTTAGATCCTCGAGTTTGTTTCACAGAGCACACTCCTTGTAATATGATAGTTAATCTTACAGTACTTTGTATATGACTTTCACATTTTATGTGCATTGTTGTGCCATATTTGTCAAGACTGTATTTTTGTATATGGGTTTGCCTTATGTTTATTGGTCAGGCAGTGCAATTAGCACTTTAAAAAAATGCTGCTCAGATAAAACCAATTACAGGATAATTGGTATCTCATCTACAATGAGATTTTATTATTTTCAGTCATCTTCATCTGAAAGTTAGAGAGAGAGGAACAGTTAAACATGTCCACTGCACTGCATTACAAATGACTAATCACAGCCTGCATATGCAGTCAGTAAATATGCAGGGCCATCCCTATAATCAGGCAGCACATCTGTCACCCCCTTTCCAGCCAGAGCATCCCAGGTTTTTGAGAGTTCCTCCTCCCCCTCCCTGGAACTTTGAGGCCTAGGGATACCCCTGCACATATGTATGCCCTAGGACAAATATAAAAAAAAATTCTGTTCAGATTTAGGTGATCTCATTCACAAAAATGCTGCTTCGGCATCCACAACAGTCAGTCATGGGAAAAAATGCCTAGCTGAGGAATATGAGGGAACGTTGATGAGTAGCCAGTTTTGCAGGGATGTCAGTCCCCTGAGCCCCTACAGCCAACATCACGTGGTCAATATCCTTGTTATTGTATTGGGAGCTCTTGGTGGCTTAGTGCAATTTACTTCATTCTTTTTAAATTTGGATAGACTAGGAAAGGATTAGGGCTAGGGATGAGGTTTGTGTTCTCCGCTACCATGGGTTTGCAGTGATTCATGAAGTTTGCGAATTGCAAATTTTTTTCTAAAATCATTGCTTTGGATGAAAAAGGTTTGCCACCAGAAATGAGGAGCAACCCATAATGCAGTGCATTGTCTTTTCCTCTGGTTAGCTGAGTTAGAAAAGCCAAAAATGTCAAGGAACAATGTGATGGAGCTATCAGTGTGTGTGTGTGTTGGTCATTTTTTTTTTTTTACATTGGTACATGTCCCCCCTCCCCCCCACCCCATGGCAGTTCCCATGCCAGTTGGGGCCTTTTGTCTGACAATAGTTTGCTTATTAGCCCATAGACTCCATAGACTTCAATGGGGTTCACCGTAAAGATCGCAAACTTTGAACTTAAAGCAAGACAAGATTTGCAAACACAGCCCAGGCAGATTTGATTAACTCTTATTAGAACCTACTGCCCATTTTTTGGATTGTTGCCTTTGTCCCTGATAAATTCACCCTTTCTAATTGTCCTGATAACCATTTTGACAGGGACAGAAAGTAATAGAAAAACCAAGGCTTTTTAGTTGTGACTAGAATAGGGGGTGAGGGTAAATCGTCCAATGGGGACACCTTTTCCAATGACAACTGTCTGCAAGGGAAATTCTCCTCACCTATTAGAGATTTCCTGTTGTGTCTCCAGAAAAAAAAGTGAAGGGAAGCGCCCCAATGAGACACAAAGAACAAAAAATAAATAAACTGTTTTTTCCTACTTTTTCCTTTCCTAATACAAAATAAAAAGAAATAAAACAAAATGCATGCATTTTAAATAAACCTTTCATGAGAGGAACATGGAGGCCTTCAATTGTTGTCATACTTTTATGACAATGCTAGTTGTCTCGCTCTCACACTGACCCTTATGCTTCTATACTTTGAGTTACTGACCCAGAACAAATATGGACATCAGGACCCCTTTCTCTGACTTTCCTGCATAGGGACACATTTAAACAGATCTTAAATCAAAATGGAATTTTACTGACAGCTTCCCAGCCCCAACCCCAGCTTCCAACAAGCACATTCTTGCAATATTTTCAAAGTCCAGCTTTACCAAAAGGTAGCAGTGAGGCCAAGGTAACAATTGTTTTTAACATTATTTGTACAGGTTTTTTGTTTTTTTTTAATTAAATTAAAGCTATATCTGTATTTGGGGTGATGGGACTGTCAGCAAAGCAAACCTTCTATTAGTCTGCATTAATGACTCTGAAAATAATGGGTCAGCATAACGGCCAAGCTATTAGCTTTTGTTTAACAGTGAAGTTCAACAGTGGTACCATTAGTATCTTCTCTTGTGTTGAGAAAAAATATCACCCGCACAGGAAGTGCATTGTTTTTAATGATTTGGCTTCATAGACATGCATTGTGGGAAGGCAGTAACGCACAACTATTGTGTATTAGGAAGAAGATTGCTGTATATGTAGGGAGCTAATGTGATTGCCCCCATATACGGATAAATACTGATTACACATAGATACAATGTTTTCAAAAATAGCACATACTGATAATATTATTTAAGTTGAACTAAAAAAACAAAAACCTGCATATTTCCTTTGACTCATATGAAGGACCATAATAAACAGACCATCACACCTCCTGCCACCGCTGTGCCTAATACATTAATACAATTCTAAATCCAGAGAACTTCTAGCCCTCAAACATTCTAAACCAGATTCCACCTTAAATGGATTTTATCAGCTTGTGCACTGCTGAGCTCAAGCTAATACTGGTTCCAATAAAGAACAAATCAGTGCTCAACTCGACTTGTCTTATCGCACAGTCAAAACTGATGGCTGAAGAAGTCATAAAGATCCCATTTAATCTCCCTCCTATCTATCACCGCGAACGTCTTTATCCTCTTTGTGCAGTGGTAATATCTGCTCATTATGAAAGCAAAACAGATCTGGCATGAATAAAAGCGGAATGAAGTGCTCACTTTGAATTTGACAGCATGATCAGTGGAGGCAGTAATCTGTGAGAATCAAAACGGCTAAATTATTCCATAACGGTAATTTGAGGGAACAGCTTCGAGTATACACATCTGCTCTCATATATTGTGACGTTCCCTGATAAAACATCCTTCCCAATTTAGTCTCTCTGTGCTTGACTAATCTGCAACAGCTCTCGCAATGTCTAATCATACTATCAAAAGAGAAAGACCGAGTTCAATTGAGGCTCAAATGAAAGGAGATTGGAAGTGTATCTTCAATTGAAATTACATTTGTAAATGAGCCGTACTTTTTCCCCCGCTCGGAGCGCCTTGTGGAAAATCGGCCCGGGGAAAGCAACAGCTCTACTGGAGAACAGCGCCTGCTTGGGGTTTGTTATTTGGAGTTTGAGGTGATCAAATTATGGGGGAGAACTTAATATCTTATGGTTTAAATAACTGATATTACATACCGTTACATATAAGTGAGAAACTGATCACACTACATTACATTAGCTCACTAAAAAAAATGAAGGATGGTGGTTCAAGTGACCCTCCAGTTTCTGGTATTTTATATATTTCAGCAATAATTGTTCAGTTCTTACCACCTCCCATGGCCACTACAAGTGAGCCTTTTTCTACATTTATTTGACCTCGTAAGGCACACAGCATATGGTGGATATTGCATGATGGTAGTGGGGGCAGGAGGCGTTTCTGAGAAAAAATGGATACCACCTATCAAAGTGGATATGTGGGTACTGATCATTTACTGGGTATTTCCTGTGACTTAAAGGGAAGTTCCTCTTACAATAGCTGTTTGGGTTCTTAGCCTTGCCGACCTACTGCAGGTATTTATGTGTGCTTGACTTTTCCTAAACTCAACATGTTCAGTAAGACTGAAACAGGAAGACTAAGGGGGTTATTCACTAAAGAGCCGAAGGATCCAGCCAGAGCTTCGGCTGATCCTTCGGCTCTCTTCCTGCGCCTGATCCCTTCAGTTCAATCGAACCGAAGGGCTGCTGTATGGGCTATTCACAATAGCCCATTCACATGCTGTTGATCTGTATCTGTATGTGGAATGGTTTTACATGCTCAGAGAATGCTAATCTAATCTATCCGAGAACTAGCACTGTGCACCTGTGCACTTTCCAAGTTATAAGACCACCCTATCACTGAAACTAACATCATTGTTTACGATCATGCGATCACCATTATAGCCAAACATGTCATGACATGAGTTCTGGTGCTTCTCTCACACTCTCTTTGCACTCACTGTGACAGGGAAAAAGTAACAACTGCAAATGCTAAAAGAAAGCCAACACCAGCATTGAGCCAACACTGTCAGTGTCATCTGTATTTCAGATAAACCATAGGGATCAGTCAGCAAAATTCTGAACAGTGGATTTGGTAAGATAGGTTTTGCAAAAGTAATTTGGTGTCCAAACACATCCAATCAGTTGCAACTGCTTCCCGGTCCTGGTGCTCCACCACTGTCCTAAAATCATCAGTCTGTTTTGTTTTAGAAAAACTGTCACATGACACTAAAAAAGGTATCAGCAATTGAATCAGCGAGTACTTGAGGAAACATATCGGTACTTATTGGTGCATCCCTATCCATGTGTTCTAACAGCGCAGGCACCTTGACACAACACATGAAAGAACAGAGGTGAGTTCGGGTGGATGGAGTCAACACAATAGACAGTAACAGACAGAGAAGTCAAGACCTCCCCAGGCACCATAAAAGTGCACACTCTGTAGAGGAAGAGTGCAACTTCCCAGGGGAATATGGATACATAGTAAAGCGGCGCAGGATCCGGGTGCCTACAACACTAGGGGGATCAGCTAATTCAATAGAGGCTGAATAGCTTTGTCAGCCCAAACCCGAAACACATGCTATGTTCGATAAAACACATGAGTGACCAGGTCATTTCTATAGAATGACTTCATCTGAGAATGCTAATTATATAAGGGATATGCACGTATTTAAATGGCACTTTGCATTATGATCTTTTTCCTTTTTGGCTGGAGAAACACTTTAATTGTGCCTTAACAGTACCCTGAAAATGTAACTTTTGACTTGAATTTCTCTTGAAAATGTCAGTGCACCTCCTGGTATATGAGGGTGCCTAGACATTACTGTAGCCTAATAGCTGTATATCTGCAGTGTGAGATCTGAGGCGCTGCTTCCTCTGATGGCTAGTCTCAGAAGACTTGAAGTAAGACTGTGTGGTTTTCAACATTCGTAACATAGCAGTTGTGTTTATTTTTAGTTAGTTGATCTTTTCCTTTCTTTTAGTCCTACCAGCTACTTCTGAGATCTCAGTTCTTAGTCAGAGAGGTATAACCAACAGAGGGAAGGATAGTGACCTTCTTCTTTTTGATCGGTGTCCATGGTCTGGGGTGCAAGGCTTATACACCAGAGGTCTGCTGTGTCATCCAATGAATTGCTCAAGCAAGGATTTTACAGCGAGTGCAGAAATCCCCTTATTTACAGACCTCAGAAGCTCAAACCTAAATTTACACACCCAAGTAAATGAGACAGAGGAGTAACTCCTCTCTTTTTAGACGGCTCTCGTCTGAGGATCCAGTCACACAAATCTGACCATGGGGGAAGCCTTTTCTTCTGTACTGCCTGCCTCTTTAGATAACCTAGAGTGCTTTGGGAATTCTTTCTGGTGTATTAAATGTTTATTACCAATGCATAGTGTATGTATAGTGAAAGCAGATATAATACACCTGTATAAAACCCAATATAAATTTCTAATTTGCTTTCAACAGAGTAGGGAAGGGTAAAATCCCTTTTAATTCTCTTTATACTTTTATTTGCTGTGCTGCTGGGGACATTTCCATTCACTTTCTATCCTGGATAAATTAAAGGAAATGAGAGAAAATCTCCCCAAAGGGGAATTCCCATATTAGACAGTTGTCTACAAAACATTTTCTCCCATTGGATGATTTTCCCCTCACTTCATGGTTTGGTGACATCTTAAACAATTCTGATTTCCCCTTGCTTTGTCTTGTAACAACAGTCAGCAGAAAAAAGGGTTGCAAAGACGCTGTTTAGAAAATATTGCAACCGCAGACATACTCCATGACAAAACAGGCGAGAAGCGAGTCTGGAAAGTGGTGGATAGCTGGGTAAGGAATGGGCACCCAGCCGCCATCTCCAGCGCGTACTGCTCTCTTTGTATGTCATAATCATCATAGGTCTTAATGACCAACTTGATGGCCACATTCTGCTGGCTCTTCCAGTGGGTCACCAGAACAACCTGAATGGGAGAGAAGATAAAACTCAGTGGTGTGTTAGGGAAAGAAAAGGTGTTCAGGACTGGGGCAGGGTAGAACTAGCATTGACTTTGAATCGGAATTAATTTTAGGTGAAGGCTGTTGCTTTAAATGACAGACCATATATCTCTAGCAGGGAGACCTATCCCTTTTGTGTTCCCAATGGCTTCCACCTGCTGCAGCCCTTGTATAGGGTCATGCTGTCATTTAAAAAAAATCTTATCAACTATGTAAATATGTTACAATGTAATAGGATGGCAGAGGACACCAGGGAATTGGATTTCAGATGGTAGCAGGTGATAGTTTAGTCTATCAGTAGTGGTAGCAATTTTTCAAAGCTGCTTGTCAGAGGGGAATTTGTTTTGTGGGTGGAGCTCCCAATCCTGGTTATAGATGAGTAAATGTGCGCTTACCTTTCCAAAGCTTTCTGGTCCAAGTACAACGTGCAATATGAAGCTTGACAGATTGGTTGTGTTGTCGTATCTGGTGGTCATCCTATCCAGTGGTCCAGGAAAGACACTTACCCTGATCTGGGTATTGTCAGGGGTTCCAGGGCTGCAGGGCCCTTCACGTTCCTGAGTAGCAGCCAGCGTACTTAGGGTTGTATTGGTTGTCTTAAGCTAAGCCCAGGAAAGACAGGATGGGCTGCAAAGTCCTGAAGGCCGTGGGCAGTCGCTCACCTCAGCCGAGGTGAGCTGTTCAGGGCTGCAAGGCCCTGAAGGCTGAGAGAAGTCGCTCACCTCAGCCGAGGTGAGCTGTTCAGAGCTGCAAGGCCCTGAAGGCCGAGAGAAGTCGCTCACCTCAGCCTGAATTTTGGAAAAAAAATGTCCAACTGACATTTTCATTTTAAAGGCACAGTTCCCAAAACTAAGACACCCAAATCAGATTTTTATTTTCATAAAATTATTATTATTTTCAGCGATCTTCAATATTTTTTTAACAATCATGACATGTAGAAATAAATGCAGCAAGTGTAAATACCGGAATGTGGGCTCCATTCACCAAGTGAACAAACCACAATGAGGAGACTGATTTTAAGTTATTTGCATTTGAGTTCAATGAGATCTGGAGATCACATGGCTACAATAAAGACACTTTTCCTAATGTCAGAGCTTTGCCAATGGAGCCTTGTATGCGTATTTCATATTTCTGTAATTCCTGCACAGGATCAAAGACATAAGGTCTGCTCTGTTGACTTGCACACAGGAATAAATTACCACCCCTGTCCAAACAGCAGGCTGGATGTATGCCCCCCCCGCCACCCACACCACCCTCGCCGGGTGGCGTTTCCCTGTGCTGTGCCGTTTAACTGCCTTGGACGTCCAGGAGCTGGCTGTGCCATCTATGGGAATGTCTAAATCACCAAACTGACTCAACAGAATTATACATTTATACATCTTTTGGCAGGCAAGGTAGTTCCCACAAATATATATCAAATAGTGTCTTTATTTCCCTGTCTGGGGTTCTGCTTTATCTATTTGGTGCTGTGGGGCCAGTCCAGTTTCTGGGGAGCTGCTTGTCTTGCTGGTTACATGGAATGACTTCAACTTCTTCCCTCAGTAAAGCTCTGTTCTTCTCTATAATACATCTGTAGTCCTTTGAATCCCTTCTACTTTATGGGCCTCTCACATAAACCATGTTAATAGTAAATGTTGCTTGTTGCCCGCAGCAACTACTGAGCCACCTGCTGTCTATTTTACAGCTCAGGTTATGAAACAGGTAAAGAAACGGATTTATTGCTATAGGCGACGAGGGTGTTTATCTTTGGTAGACATTTCATGTATTAGGCCCTATGTTCCCTTCCAAGTGTAAGAACAAGTATAGGTACGTGTTGCCGATAGCAACCAAAGGAAGGTCTAATTTTTGCAATTGAGTATTGCAATGCCTCATGGAACTTGTAGTTCCACAACAGCTGGAGGGCTGGAGTGGCCATTCCCTCTAATATGGGGACCTACCTAATGTATTGAATCAATGTGTATCCAATCCGGCAGGCCCTTGCTCTACTTAGTAGTTGTCAGATCTAAAAGAGATTGTATAATCACATTGTGATTGTGGGGAGCAAACACGAGATGGTAGCAGAGACTGTATGCTGAGAAGGCGAGAAGTACACACATGTCATCTCACCCCCGAATGAGGACAGCTAAAACCACAGTGGGCAGGAGAAAGCCATATGGTAGGAGGCATAACGGTTACATGGCCGATAAACCAAGACACAGAAAAATCTCCAACCTAGGAACATGAAACTTGGCAGGTAAGAGTCCGGGGAACAGATTATCAACATGGTCAGCATAAGAAACATAAAGCCGATGGTAGAGAACTATAAAAGAGGTGTAATGACCATCATGACTGTGTGAGGAAACATCACCAGTCTGCAGGCCTCAGGACTCTAGTAGAATGAGGGGTCAGGAAAGAAAGAGAGTCAACTGAGGCTTCCAGGGACGTCCACACTGAGAAGAGGAATCTCTTCCAAAGGTCATAAACAGGAGTCCAATTCCAAGTCTGAATGACCGATCTATGACTCTGTATGGAAAGACCCCATACACTAATAAATGGCAATCTCTGGTAGCATACCTGTAGTCTCTAACCATCTCTTTGGTGTGTCTATAGTCTCTGACCATCTCTTGTAGCATATCTGTAGTCGCTGACCATCTCTAGTAGATTGGTTGTAGTCTCTGACCATCTATTGTAGCATGCCTGTTGTCTCTGATTATCTCTTGTTGAATGACTGTCTTCTCCGTCCATCACTTGTTGCATGTATATAGTCTCTGACCATCTTTTGTAGCATGCCACTTGTCTTTGGCCATCTCTTGTAGTCATGGCCAGATTAACACAAGGGCAGATGGAGCTCCCGCTCCAGGCCCGCCCCTGCAAATAGACCGGCCAAACCAAGCCGACTTAAATCATGGCCGACCCAACACAAATCACGGCCAAGCCAACCCGACCTGAGTCTCGGCCAGCCCGATGGCAATCCAGGCCCCCTGATATGCCTGAGCAGAGAGCTGCATTTGCTGCGGCCACAGGCCCCCAGTATTGCTGACCACCTGGAGCCCTCACTGACCACTTGTGAGCTGATACTAACCGCCTGGAGCCAACACTCACCGCCTGGAGCCCGCACTGACCACTTGAGATCCCGCACTGACCTCCTGAAGCCCGCACTGACAGCCTGGAGCCCGCTCTGACAGCCTTGAGCCCATACTGACCACCTGAGAGCCCATACTGACCACCTGGAGCCCTCGCTAAATTCCTGGAGCCCTTGCTGGCTACCTGGAGCTGGAACTGACCACCTAAAGCCCATACTGACCACCTGCAGCCCATGCTGACTACCTGCAGCCCACACTGACCACCTGAGAGCCCAGACTGACAACCTGGAGCCCTCACTGACCAGCAGGAGCCTGCACAGACCACCTGGAGCCTGCACTGACCACCTGGAGCCCGCAATGACCACCTGAGAGCCTGTACTGACCAACTGGAGCCCACACTGACCGCCGCCTGAGAGACGCACTGGCTACCCTAAACCCTGCACAGCTCTCCTGAGACCCTGGAGACATCATGCTGTGAACTCAGAGCAACACACAGTATGTAGCTTCAAATTATTCTGCATTGCTATTGCTAAACTATTGCTGGGATTTGTAGTCCTCAATAGCTGATGGTATTATTCTGCAGTGCTTTATAATGTATTGCTGGGATTTGTGGTCCTCTATACCGTGTTTCCCCGAAAATAAGACACTGTCTTATATTTTTTGGGGCCCAAAAAAACACACTAGGTCTTATTTTCGGGGTAGGTCTTATTTTTTTTTATTCTTTTATGTATAACAATCCAAAGTTAATGCAAATCCTAATTAAATAATCCAAAATGGCTAAGTTAAGAATAGGGTGATCAGGGGTGCCATACCTTTCCATTCATTGGCACCGCTGATTCTCTCCCGCGGCTCTTCAGGTTCCGCCTTATGCCACCACCAGCCCTGGCAATGGTCACAACTAGGTCTTATTTTCGGGGTAGGTCTTATATTTTAGCAATTCCCAAAAATAGTACTAGGTCTTATTTTCGGGGTAGGTCTTATTTTCAGGGAAACAGGGTAGTTGATGGTATTCTGCATTGCTCTGTAATGCATTGCTGTGATTTGTAGTCATCTATAGTTAGTGGTATTATTCTGCATTGCTGTATAATTTATTGCTGGGATTTGTAGTCCTCTATAGCTTGTGATATTCTGCATTTCTGTGTAATGTATTACTGGGATTTGTAGTCCTCTATAGTTGGCGGTATTCTGCATTGCTGTATAATGTATTGCTAATATTTGTATTACCTCTACAGCTTGGAGTCACTGGCAGATCTACCAGGGTCACAGCTGCAACTGGGCTCTGGCGCTCCCCAACTAACTCAAAACTGTAGAGAGACTACAAATCACAGCCCAGACAGGAGGAAGAGGGCCCCGGTGACCTTGCCATTTCCATAAAAAGGCCCACTGAAATCCTCAGCACCAGGCCCATGTTGCTCTTAATCTGGCCCTGGTTAAGGCTGTACTCACTGTTTCACCAACAGAGTCTGAGGCGGGTGTACTCACTGGATCTCCAACATAGTCTGAGGTTGTTGTACCAACTGGATCTCCAACAGAGTCTGAGGTGGGTGTACCAACTTGATCTCCAACAGAGTCTGAGGTGGGTGTACTCACTGACTCTCCAACAGAGTCTGAGGTGGGTGTACTCACTGGATCTCCAACAGAGTCTGAGTTGGGTGTACTCACTTGATCTCCAACAGGATTTGAAGTGGGTGTACTTACTGGCTCTCCAAGAATGCTTTAGGTGGGGGTAGTATGCTTAGTATAGGAAATGAACAAGCACACGTATCCTTCCTGGAAGGAGTAGGGTGGAAGGTCACAGACACAAAAGTACACTTGTAAACTAAGCCAGTATAAACACACAGCTAATAGAGACAAATCAAAGCAACCGACTATCCAACCCTGGTTAACATTGTCTCACCTCCCCTTCAGGACTAGAAACTAGTGTGGAGCTCTACAGAGACCTCACATGATTAATTGACTCCAATCAACCTTCCATCATTTGTCAACCACTGACCCCCCAGAAATTTCTTCACACCCTTGGCTAGTCCAATCAACCCTTGGGGGTCAATATTGACTACTTTGGGGAATCCTGAGTTAGGTACAGGGCATTGTGCAAAGTACATTAACAAATGCAGCTAAGCCAACCATACCGAAATCTGTTTCTGGTTGCTATGCACTACTGCACTTTACACAATCCATTTCATAAACTGGCAAGATTATGTTATCAAATATATCCTGAATGGAAGAGAATTCAAGCATTCAATTTGTTTTTCCTGCAAATAATTTGAAATAATGCAATTTTATTAAGATTATTGAACCTTCAATCTAGCTTTATAGCATGCTGGAAGAAGCTGTAATTATTTTGATAGCTGATGACCATTTTAGTTCATGCCTATATAAGCAATGTGCAGAATAAAATGATCAGGCATAGGGATGACAGGAAAAGGTGCATGATATCCAACTGATTAATGTGTGCCTCCTTCTGGTAGAGCAGCTTTAATTGTCATTTAGCATCACAACTCATCATAGATGGGTACTCAGTATGTTGCTGGTTCTGGGCAGCCTTGCACTTTATTACAAGGAGGATTTTTCAGGTACCCTTGACCCACCACCCTCACCCTCTTTTAATCGGCAAACAAAAATCTACTAAGTGACATGAATTTAATTAAACCCCATACAAAAAACAGTAAAACACAATAAAATAAAAGGGCATTCCACTAGTGGATACAGAATAAATAAACCATTTAATGTTTTCTTTACGCTATTGCTTGTGAAATCTCTGTATTCCGCCGTCGTTAAACCCTCTACTTCTGAGTCGGGGCCAGGGGCGTCCTGAGGCCAGGTGTAACCCGGTCTCCAGACCGGGTGACACCCCGTCATGTCGTCATTGCGTGTGCGCGATGACGTCATCGCACATGCGCGCCCATCTGATTGACGCCTGCTGGCGGCCATCTTGGTGATGGTCACTGGCAAAGAGAGGAGGAGACGTTCACCCGGCCAGATGAGGTATGCTGCCGGGTCCCCTCCACTCTCCTGACACTGTTGGGCTCTCGGTCCATGACCGACTTTTTAGAGGGGCTGACACCAAAATGACTGTCACCCCTGCAATGATGTCACCCGGCCCGCACCCCCCTTGTGACGCCACTGGTTGAGGATGGACCAGTCCCTAGGCTGTAGATTGACATTGAAGGAAAAGCAGCACAGTAATGAGCTCATTGCTCCTATCAGCATTCTTATTGTCAGCACATGACCTGATTGGCTCCTTGTGATGTTTTTGGTATTGAGCTCTGCTCTACAGGGACTGCAAGTGGCTTATACCAAGTAAAATTCAAGTACTTATGGTTCTGGCATTTCAAAAAATGCATGTAATGAATATGGAACTGCATTTATTTACCTTTAATATCTGCCTATTGTTCCAATTTAAGAAGAAGCACATACTCATGTTAACCCTTTCCTTGCCAGAGTAAGTATCCCTAATGGCGCTGGCTTCAAGCACCTGTATACAGACTCCCGGTGGCTCTGTTTATTTGCGTTAAGCCGACTGCTGGCTTTGGAAGCGGCCACCAGATCGCTTCCATGGGCTGGTTACCCTTCACCCCCGCCCCTCAGCCTGTGGGCTCAGGACTGGAATCATGGGTGTGTCGTCGCGAAGTGGGAAGAGAGACCAGCAAACATTCATTCGTCCAATCTCCTCCCCGTTGAATGGAGCCGGAGCAATGTTGATTGCATCACTTCTGGCTCCTCACCTGTAATTGCCTGGCTAGAAGAGCTGGGGAAGAAGCTATGCAACGTAAAAATTTGAAACTGCTGCCATTTATATATACACACACACACACACACACACACACATATATATATATATATACACACACATACACACACACACATACACA
>NW_017306440.1:820271-840803 GCF_000935625.1 Nanorana parkeri | reverse complement strand
ACAGATTGAATGTAATACTTTAATACAAGCTGATATTTCATTGGTTGATATAGGTTTCAGCAAACCACTGCTTACTGCACTGCTGCTAAATGAGATCCTACACCCAGCTGAATTCAGCAATAAATAGTCCATTTGAATAGCTACTTCCTTTGACCATATATTGCTTTTGGATGGACTTTTATTAGAAAAGCTAATGATTATTATCCATAATTAAGCCTACTTTCCACAAGGCACCCAACGCTTGCTTTGTGTGGTCTTGACAGCACTAGCCACTGTACACTTTGTAATCCAATCCATCAGTGGACCCCACTGCTGAAGAAACCACTGTAACTGAGTACAGGTATTAGATAGAGAATGCACAGGCTTCCAGAGCTCACATTTAAAATACACAAAACCTAATATTAATGACATTTTCTGCTATACAGAGTTTTTCTATTACATTCCAAAATTTGTTAAAACCAAAATTAAAGGTAAAAGGTTTTATTTTGCATGAAGGGCCTCTGATATATTTCTAACTGTAATCACAACCCCTGGCTCTAGACACGCTATAAATTCACTTTATGTAAATCAAGCGTTAATTATCCAGCATTTCTGTGGAATATCATTTTTTTAATTAGAAGGCTGCGAATGAACCTGCGCGCCTGTTGGGGAGCCAATTATCATAAATTGCCCTGTAACAATTAACAATATTGGTGCTGAGTTGCATGTATTTAAATGTTATAATTATGCTCAGCTCTTTTGTTAATTGGGCTATCTGACTCTTTATTTTTATGCTGCTCATCTGCTCATTACCGCAGCCATTTAATTCAATTAGCACCTTAATTAGAGGAACAGCCATGTCGAATGTAGTAGGTCTTGTCGTCGTGTGAAGCTTGATTAACAAAGGCAAACATACCATGCAAATCAGGATGAAACACTTGGGGGCGGTGAGGAGAGGTGCCGGCGGGCTGCTGGAGTGGAAAGCTGGCATGTCTTTATTTTGTAATTGCCTACAACTGAGACAACAGATAGGTGGCATTCAGTAAAGGTTATGGGGTGAAGAAGGACATGAAAAACACACATGGCTTTCAAGAGCCATATATTGTTTCCACGTGTTTTCCTAGAAAAATTATAAATGTGCAACCTTCCCCAAAAATGGCAGTGAAAATACTCTTCTTAAAGGAAATAAGTTCACATTAACTTCTGATCTATTTCAGTTTTATGGTCTGAGGGAGAAGATCATTTTCTAAAACGTTTGTCAGAACTCTCTCCCCATATAAGTCATGGGAAGCAGGTTGATGCAGCATGAAAGAAGGCCAACTGCGGGTCAGAAGGAGGTCAACTGCAGGTCAGAAGGAGGTAAACTAAAGGTCAGATGAAGATCAACTGCAGGTAGGAAGGAGGTCATCTGCAGGTAAGAAGGAGGTCAACTGCAGGTCAGAAGTAGGACAACTAAAGGTCAGAAGAAGGTCAGCTGCAGGTCAGAAGAAGGTCAACTGCAGATCAGAAGGAAGTCAACTGCAGATCAGAAGGAGGTCAACTGCAGGTAAGAAGGAGGTCAAATGCAGGTCAGAAGAAGGTCAACTGCAGATCAGAAGGAGGTCAACTGCAGATAAGAAGGAGGTCAACTGCAGGTAAGAAGGAGGTCAAATGCAGGTCAGAAGAAGGTCAACTGCAGGTCAAATTCACCTGTCAATTAACTCTGAATGATCACAGAAGAGTCTCACACTGACCTCAAATGCAAGCCGAATGCACCTGCAAACAAACTGCATTTAACTATTGACACAACTCCGAAGCCTGTTGACACATGGCCTGTCCCTGCTTGATGATGATTTTGGGTAGACAGAAGAAGTTATAGCCTGAAGTGGTTTTGGGTCCTTACTTTAAAACCAAACTACAGCCAACACTTTTTTGTGTTGGATAAAGAGGAGAAGGTTTATGTCAACTATTTCTACAGTCTGCTATTTCTAGCTTTCTGTATACCCATTTGGCATGAAGTGAGGAAAAATCAACCAATGTTTCGTGTATTCATCTACATTTGATGAGTATCAAGACAGAGCAGGAGGTAAGGGGAAGGGTCAGAATCTCTGTCAGGATTAGATTTTTATCTATGACGAAGGAAATTTGTCCTTAAATTTTGTCTATGTAATGAGTGTCCGACAGAACAGGAAATAACAGGAACTAAATTGAAGTGGTCACCCCACTTAGGGAAGTGTGGCTACAGTGGTTATAAACCTTCCTCACTCTATGCAAATACAGGCATTGTATCTATGGTAATGGTATCTATGTGCGCATTTGTGCACACATAGATACCATTTGGCTGGTTGCTCTCAAGCCAATGGTCAAGGTCATGGTCAGGCTAAATGTCCCTCTACACTTTATATTCCATACTTGGCATATTCTACCACACAATAAAAAGTTTTTGCAAACAGTGTTGCTTTATTGCCAGTTGTATCACTCCTTGTAAAGTTAAAGGAGAATTATGACCTAAGGGCAAATAAAAATACCCCTTACCTTGATTGTAGTAGCATTCTTCCTTTTTTCTAAAGTCGCAGCACATCACAGATAAAAATCCTCAAAACCTGTAGTAAACGGCCATCTTCAGCCCTGCTCCGAGCTCCTCTTCTCTTAGGGGGCGTTAACCGTTGATCCAGCCTGCCCACAGCTTTTTTCTCAAATTATCCCATTGCTGTGGCCGTGCTTTCTATCTTCGTGCCCAGCTGTGTTTTGTCAGCGCGTGCACGCTGGCATTTGTGAGCGGGAGGCGGAGTCTGAAAAGGTAGCAGCAAGAGACTGTAAGAAATAAATGGACTCAGCCTCCCTGCACATTCAGTGCTCTTTCCCCTCTGTCATCAGTGATCCCCAGTAATTAGGATGCCAGCGTCACACAGAGTGAGAGAGGGGATAAAGTCCATATATGGTGAATGATGTCACTGGGTATCCCTGCAGACTGGCAAGCATCCGATCAGCAGGGAGCCCCATTGACATCATTCATCATATATGGACTTGCCCATATGTGGTAAATGATGAAGAGAGAGAGAGAGGGCTCCTTCTCCTATATCTCTCTCCCTGCTACACTACACGTGAAGTAGGCGGGGCAGATGGAGAGGAGGAGGAGGGGATCAGGGGCTACACAGCAGCGTGTCTGGAAGGCTGGCACAGAGGACGGGGACGTGCAGGTAAGGAGAGAGCTGCGTGCACAGAGCTGCTGCGCATGTCCATATATTCGTGGACACGCAGCAGCTCTCAAGAATCACTGTCAGTCACAGTGACGAAGATCAGTGGGGAGGATCCCGACAGTATTGTCGGGACCTCTCCTTATTGCGGCGCTTAGCCCCGCCACCATCTTAAAGAAGGGTTTACAGGCTTAGGGTGCATTTTGGCTAATAGGAGTAAAATACACAATTTACTTATTTAGCCTGAGGAATGCAATAATAAAGAAAAGATAGAACCCCAGAGTTCTCCTTTAAAGTGCACTTTCACATTTGCAGCCGAATTGGGAAAACATCTACTATTTTTTTATAAGTTACATGTTCCCATTTATGTTGCAAAACTTAAAAAACAGCAAAAAGGAAGGAAATATATATTTTTTACAAATTATTTATTGTTATGCTGTGTGAATGGGAACACATAACAAACATATAGTTCTCAAATTGGACTGCAAAAGTGGAACTACTCATTAAGACACCTCATAGAGCTAACAGGAGCTACTGTGCATCAGCAGAGGTTGGAGATAAGACCAGGATACACCACAAGTTGTCCTGGTTTACATGAGAACCAACCAGGGATCAAGGAACTTCATTCTAAAGATGTTTGTGTTTCATATATCCTAAGTAAAAACACAGCAAAATCGCACTGTCCAAAGCCAAAGAAAGAACAATTAAAATGATATTAAAGCATATTTTTCATCTATTTCAAATGCTGTTGATATAACATATATAGTATTCTGCTCTTCGAAAAGGTAAAGTTTTCTTTTTTCTCTGAATCAAAAATGTAAAACATGCAATACTATTGATTCAGTTCTAACTGGAATTTGTCATCAATCTGACCCTGTCACTTGCTTACTCTCATCACGATCTAGAGACAGACATGAGTAAACTTTTAAATATCTGCCCAACTTTGAATTCCCAAATCCTAATCGGTCTGGTTCTGTTATTCTATCTGCATCTCCCCAAATCAGCCAGTGATCTAACTTTGACTGGGGTCTTGAATGTTCTGAATGTGGCCGGGCTGATCTTAGCACCCTCTGCTGGTGGAAATGAAGTTGACATCTGCATGCAAAGACCAATGCTTTGTTTTTTTTATGTAGCTTTATTTAAACCTTCCCGAATCCCCACCATATACAAACATTTTTTAAATGTTTGGGCTCGAGGAAACATTAAAACCAAGGTAGTTGCAATATGTTTCAACACATAGATGAGGTATTTTTCACTAATAATATAGAAGAAAACTAATAGAAGAAAGCATTACATCTGGCTGCCTTTAATGGCAAATTCTGTATGGCAAAAAGTTGCATAGTTAAGTTAAAAAAATGTCAACTGCTGTAAAATCTTTATCATGCATATTGGCGTGCCTCCATTACCTCTTTTTACATATCATATGTTATGAATTTTTTGTTTTTTGTTTGTTTACATGAACATTAATACATCCACAGGTAATGCTCTTGAAACACAAGTTTGAATGCATCTCCTCACCAACGTTAAAGAGACTCTGTCAACACCTCAGACTTTTTCAACACAGCAGGGGGTAGTGCAAAAAAAAACCATGCCTTTACGTTAACAAAATTCTGTGTATTTTTACAGCTACAACCACTGTTCCATTAATAATAAAACTGAAACTTCCAGTAATGTCACAAATCCTGGAGTCAGAGTTCTGGTTTCCTTTGTCTCATTCTCTCTCATTGTCTCTGTTCTCCCAGCATGGTCTTACTCCATCTCATTTCAACATGCATTTGGCTGGGAGTACTCGAAATCTCCATGAATTGTCAGTTGATGGACAGATGTGTGGCTGCTGGGGCTAATGACATCAAGAGACAAGATACAGCAAACAGACAAAAGGACGAATGCCCCTTCCAAGCATAACAACTGGTTTGAGGTGTTTGGGCTGGCAAATAGCAAATGAGTTGAAAAAATGTAGGAAATGATGGGGACAGGGTCTCTTTAAAGCCTAACCCCAGGCAGGTGACTATTTATACAGTGGGAATATATAACGGAAGATTGTATACTTACCTTCGGTAATCTTCCTTTCCTGGTGCATCTTCATGGTAGCACACAACGGGTTAATGCTCCGCCCCTTAACCCCATAGGACAAGTCAATTATAAGTTTAGGCTCCCCACCGCCCACGGTATTCATGTAACAATCACGAGCCATGGAAGTGTGGGAAGAGGTGTGCTGCCATGAAGATGCACCAGGAAAGGAAGATTACCGAAGGTAAGTATACAATCTTCCGTTTTCCTGGGGCATAACGGGAAAATAACAATCATCAGGGTGGGATGCTCAATATAAATTTAATAAGAGATACAAAAAACCCTAAATGCCAGTGCTAGAAGAGATAATGGCTCTGCCAAAGGCCAAGGTCGTCAGCTGTGCAGGATCGACTCGGTAGTGGTTCACGAAGGTGTGACTGGAGGACCATGTAGCCGCCTTGCATACGGTCTCTGACGAGACTCTGGAGAAAGCTGCCCAGGATGCTGCGACACCTCTAATGGAGTGAGCCCGGATCTCCGCAGGAACTGGAAGGCCTCTTGTCGAAATAAGCTTTCTGGATGGCCTTCACTAGGTACGAGGCTATGATTTTTGCAGAGGCTGCTTGGCCTCTCCTCAGGCCTTTCAGAACGATGAAGAGACAGTCTTGCTTCCTGAAGGAAGCGGTGGCTGCTATGTAGGAACTAAGAGCGTCTTTGAGGTCCAGCGCATGCGGATTGCCTTCCTGATCCTGGAAGGAAGGAAGCGCCAGCTCCTGGTCTACGTGAAAGGGAGTTGGCACTTTTGGCAAGAATCTTGGAGAAGGTCTGAGCACAACTCTGTACTGGAAAAACACGCAGTAGGGGTCTCTGCAGGATAGCGCCTGTAGCTCTGACATGCGTTTAGCTGACGTGATAGCTACCAGAAAAATGGTTTTAAGGGTCAAATTCCACACAGTAGATGTAGCATTAGGATGGAACGGTGCAGATGACAGTGCTGAAAGGACTAAAGAGAGATCCCACTGGGGGAACAAAATCTTCCTTGGGGGTTGAATTTTGAAACACGCTTTCAGAAAGCGGATGATCAGCGGATTGAGTGCCCATCTGGTGTTTGACAACGCAGAGACCGCGGAGACGTGAACCCTGAGCGTATTCCAGCTGAGCCCTAAGTCCAGGCCGCTCTGTAGGAAGTGAAGTACGTTGGAGACTGAGGGGGTCTCTGGGTCAAGCCCCTCTCTCCCGGCTGCAGAGATAAACCTGGACCAGATGGCTCGGTATGTGGCATTGGTGGATGTCTTCCTAGCTTTCAATAGGGTAGATATGACTGAGGAGGAGCAGCCTAGGTTCAAGAGGCTGTGCCGCTCAATCTCCAGGCCGTCAGATAGAGCCTCTCCGGAGTTGGATATAGGAACGGACCCTGAGACAGAAGGTCCTGTCGAGGAGGAAGGAGGATAGGAGGCTGAAGGCTTAGATGAATGAGTAGGGAGAACCATGGTCTCCTGGGCCAGTATGCTATTATAATGCCCGGAAACAGGGACACCCTGTGCAGGAACCTTCCTATCAGTGGATACGGGGGAAAGGCGTAGCCAATGGTGAACTCCCATGGAAAGGTCAGGGCATCGACACCGAACGCCAGTGGAGTGCGGATCCTGGAAAGAAATCGCACGCACCTACTGTTCTCCTGAGTGGCCATCAAGTCGATGTCTGGTACGCCCCAGCGGCTGGTGATGTCCTGAAAGACCTCCCAATTCAGTGCCCATTTGTGAGGGCGGATTGAATGGCGACTCAGGTAGTCCGCTAGGACATTCTGTTCCCCGGGCAGATAAGTTGCTTTTAGGTCCCAAAGGTGGCTCTGGGCCCAGGACAACACTGACTCCACCTCTTTGAGAAGGGTCCGGCTGCGTGTCCCCCCTTGCCTCTGTATGTAGGCCACCGCTGATATGTTGTCCACCAATAAATGGACAGTCCGGTCTTGCAGTAGGTGAGCAAAGGCCTGTAGGGCTTTGAATGCTGCCCGAATCTACAGAACGTTTGAGGTGACTGTTTCTGAGGAGAAACTCCAGATGCCCTGGGCTGCCAGATCCTGGCAATGTGCACCCCATCCCAACTTGCTAGCGTCTGATGTCAGCACAATGGTGTCGGTGACCGCTAGGAGATGGTGCTGGGTGAGATGTGTGCGGCTGTTCCACCACCACAGGGAAGATTTCATTTGTGGGGAGAGAAAGATCTGCTGCAGGAGATCCGTCCTGTTCCACTGCCTCAAGAAGCCGAACTGGAAGTGGCGTAGCCTCCAGTGTGCCCATCTTACCATAGGGATCGTGGAGGACAGAAGTCCCAGAATGGATAGGCATTGGCGTGCTGAAAGAAAACGTGCGGCCAGCGCCCACCTCACTCTGACGAGAATCCTGACGATCTTCTCCTCTGGAAGGCCGATGGTATTGTTCCTGGTGTCCAACAGAGCTCCCAGAAAGATCAGACGCTGCGCCGGAACGAGGCTGGACTTCTCGAAGTTGATTAGCCAGCCAAAGCTTTGTAGGGTCGATATCAAGACCCCCAAGTGCTGTTGAAGGATCTGGCGATCTTGTGCCAGTAGGAGAAAGTCGTCTAGGTAGTGGTTGAGCCTCAGCCCTTGCAACCTCATGTGTGCCACCAGAGAAAGGACAACCTTAGAGAAAGTTCTCGGGGCTGTCGATATTCCAAATGGGAGGCACCTGAACTGGAAGTGGTACCCCAAGATTGCGAATCTCAGAAATCTTTGAAACTTTTTGTGTATGGGAATATGAAAGTAGGCGTCCAGGAGGTCCAGCGAGGCCATCCAATCCTGGAGCTGGATTAATGGAACAATGGTTTGCAGTGCCTCCATACTGAAGGTAGGTACCCGAATGTGTATGTTTAAGTCTTTCAAGTCCAGGACCGGTCTTAGGTCCCCAGTCTTCTTTTTTACTAGAAACAGAGGCGAGTAGAATCCCGAGAACCGTTTGGATGGCAGAACCGGACAGATAGCGCCCTTCTGCAGTAGACTCTTGGCATAATCGATGAGAACGTGGGCACGCTGTGTGGAAGTAGGAATTCTGGTCTCCACGAACCTGGTGTGTGGGGGGTGTTTCTTGAATCTCCACTGATGGCCCTGAGATATGGTGGCATGTACCCAGTCGTCCTTGATGGCTGCGGTCCATGTTGTTGCTGGTTGCTTGGGAAACTTCAGTACGGAAGACTGACTGCCTTTCCAAGGGCGGCAGAACTCTCATCCTGGTCTGTAGGAGCGGGAGTCCTTCATCCTTTCTGGCTGCGGTCTTTTGAAGCTTGGTTGGTAGCTTTTCCTGAATTTCCTGTCCTGGGGGAGACCTTAGCATTTGCGTCTCCATCTTCCCACCGAACAGGTTGGAGCCGTCGTATGGAATACGACACCAGTTGGACTTAGAAGAAGCGTCAGCGGACCATGGTCTAAGCCACATCGCTCTCTTGGCGGTAACCATGTCCAACATGGCTCGGGCCGAGCACCTAATGGTGTCTATGGCCGCCTCACCAACAAAATCGCCTGCCAGACGCAAATCCCGAAGAGCGTCTATGATTTTATCCTTATCGACGTCTGTTCTTATAGCATGATCAATATTCTGGATCCACACCGCCTTCCTACCCAAAGGATCTTTGAAGGAGACTGCGTCATCCATAGGCAAGGTTACTTGGCGTGCTAGACGCATTATGGTGGCATCAACCAATGGTGGGGAAGTAAGGTTGGAGATTTCCTCGTCTTTAAAGGGGTACAGCTTAGCCAGCCTATTATTGAGGCATGGCTTCGTCTCCACCATGCGCCATTCTTCCATTATGAGCTCCTTAATCTCGAACATGTATGGGAATGTATTCCTCTCCTTCCTAAGGCGAGGGAAGTATTTCCTAGCTTTAGCCGGCTGTTGATCATCTTCCTCCCAATCTATGGCCTGCTTGACTGCTGCAATGAAGGGGTCGATTAAAGAAAAATCGAATCCTGAGGTCACTGCCAGATCCCTGGCGTCCGTATCGTCAGAGTCACTGGAAGTGGAGCCCGGAGCGTTCAGTGTCTGTGATGTGGAAGGTTGCGCAGCAGAAGATCCTGTGAGTTCTTGGAAGCACTCTCTTACTGACTGCTTGATTAGCGAAACCACATCTGGCGTCGGAGGCCCTTTGTCATGGGCAGCTTCCATCAGACAGGTCTGACACACCAACTTATCCTTCAGGGCAGGGTTACCACATGCCCAGCAGTTGTCCCGGTCAGGACTCTTGCTGGACCGAGTACGGCGGACAGGCTGGGAGCTGGTTTCCCGTCTGCAATGTGTCCTGGAGCGGTGTTCGTGAGGAGGGCTGCAAGATATAACATTGAATAAGCAACCCCTCACTGTCTCTTTAGGAATAGCACAAACCTACCCGCCCTTACCTCTTAGAGGATGCAGCACCTTGTGAGGCAGCATCGTCGGACATGGTCTGTGAAACAAAGGAAGGTAAGCATAAAGCAGATTTTGAAAGAAAGCTTAAGTTAAATATAGTAGATGGCGCCGGTGTAGTCGGCTGCCGTCACGACTGCTTAGAAGCGAAGCAGCGCTACGGAAGGAAACTGGAGTCACAGTTCCAACAGAGTGACCCCAGAAGCCTGTGGCAGGGACTGAGAACAATGACGGACTATAAGGCACCAACATCCGGCACGGTGAATGCGGACGCGTCCTTGGCAGACGAGCTGAACACCTTTTTCGCTCGGTTTGAGGCTGCAGCTAACGGTAACGGCTGCAGACAGGAAGAAAATGCCAATTTAGGGAGCGCGTTCGTTATTTCCGAGCATGATGTAAGGAGAGCCTTCAGGAGAGTGAACACCAGGAAAGCAGTAGGACCGGACGGAATCTCAGGTCGGGTCCTTAGAGCCTGCGCGGACCAGTTGGCACCCGTGTTCACAGAAATATTCAATCTTTACTTAAGTAGTCGTGTAAGCATTTCACTGCATATCATACTTGTACGATTGTGTATGTGACAAATAAATCTATCTATCTATCTATCTGTTACCTGTACTGGGCTGCGAGAGGCTGCAGCAATCGCTGTGGCTGATGTGACCGAGAGAGAAGAAAACACTCCCGCCACCGCCGTTTAAATAGCGATACCGCAACGAGGACGACCACGCATGCGCCGAGTGTCCAGGGCCTCCATGACTTTGAAGTCCGTCACCGCGGCCGTCTGCGCCTCCGCAGAGCGGTCGCGGCCATTTTGCAGGAGACCGCGAGGACCCGGCCGCGGGATACAGCTATGGAGGAGAGGAGGGATAGAGAGAGACCAAGCCCGGCTGCCAAATTTCGAGAAGGAAGGCTCAATGAAGCCCCCGATGTTAGACCCGGGCTGCAGAGCGGGTACCCCTGCCTGTATACCTCGTTTAAAGGCATGAAGGGCAGAGGCGTCACAGCAGGGGAGACCTGACCCTGTGTGTGAAGCCGAAGCGAACTGCCAGTTAAGGGGAAAAAAAAATTAAAGGTAGTAGACTCGTCCATGACGAGGACATAAAAAAGAATACCGTGGGCGGTGGGGAGCCTAAACTTATAATTGACTTGTCCTATGGGGTTAAGAGGCGGAGTATTAACCCGTTGTGTGCTGCCATGATGCCCCAGGAAATATATATATATATATTATCACGTACCTGTGTGGAGACTGGATGTAGGAGGAGGCTTCCCTTGCAGCTCGTGTCATAGGGACTCTGGTATTGGGGACAGATTCCTTATAGACAGTGAGTGGCAGGAGGGCCAGAGGCGGTATCAAAACCAGCCAATATCTGGTTTTGCAGCAGGGTTTTGCAAATCCCGATAACCGAGGTCAACAGGCCAAGGTCACACCAAGCAGGTACAAAAGGAGAAGGCGTAGGCAGTCCAGTGAAGTAATCCGAGGTCAAGGGCATAGGCAAACAAGAATGGTCAAACATTCCGAGGTCAAAGGCAGGCTGCAGGCAAACAAGGTCAAAGTCAATCCGGGTCAATAATCAAAGGTACTGGTAACAAGGAACAGGAGACGTCAGGGCGGTTGAAGAGACAATCCAGCAATGAGTTGGTGGAAAATCTGGGTTTAAATAGGGAAGAAATTATCTGGAGAGCGTCACCTCCTGTGCGCCATTTGGTTTGTTTTTCCGCTGCCAACCCGTGGCGCGCGCATGCGCCTCAAGCCCAGTACAGGAACCCGGACTTGGTGCATGTGCGGAAGCAGCAGGTCTGTGACATATATAGTAGTGATATGTTCGGCGGTCGATCCAATTTGTTCAGATGATCCCCAGGAAACATAAAGGTAAAATGCGACGTTGAGGATACGGTGTGAAACAGATCAAAGAAAATCCCAACCTTTTCCTATTCCCTCCTCCCTGGCTCTGTAACATGCCCTCTCACTTAGTTTGTAGCGCTTCCCTCCTTGTTTTCTCTGTGACATATATAGAGTTATTGTTTTACTTACCAAGGGATTTAGATGATTTATATATTTTTTTATTTCTTTGTCCATTGCAGTACATAACATAGTGTCAATAGGCGGTTAACAGTTTTCAAACAGCCAGTCTTGTGATTGACATACCTTTGTCAAAGCTTTACTGCTGCCCGTGCTCTCTCTGCTCATTGAACAGGCGATGATGCTGGATTCATTCCAGTGTACATTGTAAGGACTCTGATCTATGCTGTTGTATCCCTAATTAAATGTACTGTGTTTTGGTGCAGCTAAGCTCTGTTTACATTTTTCTAGGCTCTGCTGGTTTCCCTCAAGTGGGTTGATTGCTTCTTCTTGTTACTGTTATGTTGGTTCAATGCAATTAGAGCGGGAAGGACAATTGCTAAGTTGTAAATACGTATCAGCTTGGTCCACTTGGTTTGCGTTTTGAAACTCCTAGGCATTCCTTGCTGCAATCTCCAACAAAAATGGCAGACTGTCGGTGTTATCTATGATGGTGGTTCGAAACGTATCTTTTCTTCCTCTTCCTTTGCTGTTCTCTGTCTTCTTCCTATTACATTCTACTGCTCTTGTTTCCTTGGTCTCAGTCTTCCTTTTATTATTACATTCAGATATTTTTTATGGACATCCTTGGAGCTTTTGAAATACTTGAGCTGACAGCTCGATTTGTTTTGAGTTACCCTTTACAGAGTACTCAGTATCCATATGTCCTTATGATTTGTCATTGAAGAAGTTTTATCCCATTTGTAGGGATGCACAGATACTTTTTGAGTACCAGTGCAGATACTTGGCATTTTCATGAGAACTACCAGGGTTGCAGAGGTTGCAGCTGGGGCCTAGCTCTGGCACTCCACCACTGTCCTGAAATCATTAGTCTGTATTGTTTTAGAAAAACTGTCACAGGACAAAAAAACAAATATGTATCAGTACTCGTACTTGCAAGTACTCGGCAAGTACCAGTACTCGTACTCGCAAAACTGGTATCTGTGCATCACTTTATTTATATTTATAAAAACAAAATCGTACATTAAAACAGAGATGTACAAATCCCAGGAGCTCCTTCCAAAAGACAGCTGCCTCCTAATTTTTGCATTTTTCTCTAGTGTAGTCTTGGAGCTCAAAAGTATCGGTACATGTATTCGTACTTGTACCAAGTACTGTGCTTGGTATCTGTGCAACCCTACCATTAGGTAGTTATCTCAGGAGCTTTCGTTCTATGTCTAGAATATCGTGTAGTCTGGTAGTTCATAAGGGCCTCATATTTCCTCATGATTTAGTTCCACTGCTTATTATTCAAATTTTGATATTTCCTACACTGAGGGTAGTCCTTGTCTCTACATTGCTTTTTCCTGCCTAACTTTCAGATTTTTTAAATCTTCCTAAAGTATTTATTTATTTATCTGATTGTTTATGCTTTTAGGACATCTGTTATGATATATTTTTGTTATGCTTTTCTTTGTATTTCATATTATATCTTCAATAAAATTAGATTGAACTAAATATGTATCTGAATCATCCAGTCTCAAAGGTTCTTGTCTAGAGCAGGGGCGTATCTGCCGCGAGACAAACAAGGTGTTTGCCTTGGGCGGAAGTTTTCAGTGAGGCAGCAAAAATGCCGCCCCTAAAACAGTTAGCAGCGGGGCGGAGGAGGCGGCGGAGTCAAAAGACGCAGAGGAGGAAGCTATAGGAGGCAGAACAGGCGGCGAGGAGGTGGCAATGGAGGAGGTGGCGGTGGAGTAGGTGGAAGAGGCAGAGCAGCAGGAGGGGGCGAGGTGGAGCAGCAGGAGGGGGCGGGACGAGGCCGGACGATGTCAGATCAGGAAGGGCCAGGGCGCCGTCGCGCTGTAGGAAGCCGCGTCATCGAAGAGCCGTCTGGCTGCGGAAGAGGCTCGGTCCTGCAGATCCAGTCCAGCATTGGAGGAGGCCGGGGACCAAGCAGCGGGTAAGAGGATCACACTGCTGCTAAAGGAAGCCTGCAGAGCCCAGCATGGATTCTGCACAGCCCACCTGAGAGTCTCGGGTGGGCTGTGCAGGATCTGTGGTGGGCTCTGTAGGGGCTATGGTGGGCAGAGCCCATCACACATCCTGCACAGGTATAGGGGGGGGTGTGTGCATGATCTGTGGTGGGCCCTGCAGGGTCTCAGGGGGGTCTTTGCAGGATCTGTGGTGGGCTCTGCGGGGTTTATGGCAAAGCCCACCACATATCCTGCGCAGCCCCCCTGAGATCCTGCAGATTTGGTGTGGGGAGGGGATGCCCTAGTGTCGTCTTGCCTAGGGCAGCCCCAAACCAGAATATACCACTGGTACAGAGGTATGGTTTGGAAGATGATACTTTTGTGTCACCATTCCAGAATGTTCTCTTTACCTTCTGGGCTCCAGTTTGGAGAGGATGTGTATCTCAACAGATCTCTACATGGGCCTTGCCTCAGCCTAGGGAATGACTGTTTATCTGTCTTCTGGAGTGGATATCTGGAGGTAGTTGGGCTTACAAAGAATCTTCTTGTTGAAAAGTGTTGTAGGGGAGCTGGGTAGAAGCCACTGCTGGACTTTATAAGAAGGATTTATCTCCCATCAAGGTAACCTTGACTTTTCTAAAAGCATCAAGAGCAAGATATATCAGAGAGATCCTCCACAAGTCCAGAGAGACTGTGACGACTGTGACTGTTATTTCAGGGTCTTAGATATGTTTGGCTAATCTCACAGGGCCGGTAATTACCAAGAGGTTGCTCCAAAAGGTCCTACTACTGCTTCTTCACAAAACCTGTCCTATTTAGTTTTTTTGTTTTTCATATGCAGCACTCCTAAACTCTCTCTCCTAGAATTATGTTCAGCAATAAAAGACTAAAGTGACAGGCGCCCAACCTATCCCCCCCACCCCCCCCCACCCCAGCATATACCAAAAAAAAGACACTGAGATTGAAATGTTAGCCAGCTACACTACACAGGTGGTCATTCCACATTATTACAAGAGAGGGAAAGCTACAACATGTTCAGGGGTGACAAAAAAAAAGCTGCATTTGGATCTAGGGAATCATTGTGCCAACTGCTTGACTATGCAGTATGACATTATATCAATGAACAAAGATGTTCCCTGCACACCATACAGCAATAGAGACCTGAAGTAGTGGTGGTGCTTGCAGTGATGTCCACAGATGGCACCGTGCGTATACAGAGATAACAGCAAAGAGGATCACCAGCACTCATTAGATTAAATAAATCCACGTGTTCTTTTTCGTCGGCAGACCGCTTTCCCTGCTTTGGCTGGGATTCGGCTCAGCTGAGCCGACGCATATGCGTTCGGCTTGGCTGAGCTTTTCAGTTGCCTTGGGCTGTTGTATGGGCTATTGTGAGTAGCCCATGTAGCAGCCCTTCGGTTCGACTGAACCAAATGGGCTCCGGCAGCCGAAGTGAGCCGAAGGATTAGCTGAAGCTACGGCTATATCCTTCGCCTCTTTAGTAAATAACCCCCTAAGACTTGGAGTGGTTGAGTAGTTTAACAAAAGGCAAGTGGGCATGGCTGACACCACTCAGTGCACCAAAATGCCATGTGTTGTCAGCCTACCACAGAACTTATTATAGTTATAAGTTATATAACTTATAACTGAGAGCATGTCTGCAGAACATGGCGGAATTTGCATGTATTGCAGAGATGAACTGCATGGGTTTTTTTTGTCCTGACATACAGTGTAGGCCTTTCTTTATCCTAAAATGGCTTAACACAAAAAAATGATGACTATACAGTAATGTTGCATGCATCAGTTTGTGTTCCTTTATATATTTTATAAAGTTTATAATAATACATAATAATGTATTATTATAATTGTGTAACATATTAATATTTTATATTATATGTGTTTTTGCTTGGGCGTGGATAAACTTACATACATATTTGTGATGGCTACTAGAAGCTCTTTTACACAACATGACATTTGTTTTTCTTGAGGTTACTGGCCCTTTAAAGTAAAATCCATGCATTTCCATCCCTGCGTTTGCAAGGCAGCGGCCATATAGAGAACAAATGAAGTTAGCACTCATTTTGTTTTGTGCCAGTCCATTTGAATCTTTATTCTCTGGCTATTAATTCAGCTAATTAGAATTAAATGAAGCATGGTAAATTGCTAGATTAACCAATAATTAAGCAGGCAGAGCACTCATGTTTAATACACACGGCTGGCTCTTTTTCTTCTATGGTGGCAGTGTGTCATGCCTCTTATTTCCAGCAAAGACAAGACTTCTTCACTGAAGCCCATTCCGTAGGACGCTTTGTACCACCTTCCCAGATAATGTCTTCTGAAATCATTATCATTTTTCCCGCCTTTTAATCCCCTTTGTGCAATACATTTTGTGTAAGGATCCTGTGCTTGTAAAGACACATGTACAACCATTAGATACGTATTGTGTGGAAAAACAAAAGACGTCATTTGAATGCCTCTGGCTTCCTATAGTCAGACGGCAAATAGCGGTAAGCCATTACGACCAATCAGCAGGCTTAATTCCAGTTCTATGCTTACTAAGACAATATAGCTGTGCCAGCCCTGTGACCACCAATATTTCTGTTGTTTCAAAGGGAACCTGTCAAGATAGAAATATGGGGACTGCCATTTATGACTTGTTTTTGAAGATGCCTGCTTAGGAACTGATCATATCTTTGCTTCACTACTTAAACAAGTACACCTGGCAGAGACAAAAATAACCCTTGCAGTGGGGCTTCCTTTGCAGTGCAAGGGTTAACTGCTCATTTTGGACTAGGACGTAAAATAAAAAAAGATATACTCACTCGATTGTCGGACCTGCCTGGTTCCTTGACCAGTCCCCAACAGACTCCCCCCCCTCCCCCCCTGCTCTGGCGGTGCTATGTCCCTCGGCATCCTCACGCCTACTACACTGTATTAGAGGTGATGACTCACGGGTCATTAGACCGCCGGAGCGAAGGGGGAGAGAGGCAGCAGGGACTGGTCTAGCAACTAGGCGGGTCCGAAGATCAGGTGAGTATACCTTTTTTATTTCCTCCCTAGACCAAAGCAAGCAGGTAACCCTTACAGTGTGGGGGTAGCCCCACTGCAAGGGTTAATTTTGTTTCTGCTTGGAGTACACATATTAAATACATATAAGTGGCATGTTTTTACCTGCCAAAAGAATATCTCTGCCCTTTCAGTCCTAAGAGGTACAAAGCAAAGAGTTACACAGCTCTATCACACAGAAACATTGCAGAGAAGGGAATCTAGCCTTTCTCTACTGCAGGTTCACTCTCACTTACAGGTCCTCCACACCCCACCATATGACTAGCACACCAATGACCTCATGTCTCTGTCACACTGCTCCCTCCTCCCTGGCTTCTTGTGCTGCTTCTCCAGCTCTGTCTCTGAGTTCTGCTGTACAGTAGATAGAGGCTGATACCAAGTAAAATTTGGGTACTTACACTGCTTTCAAAAATAAACTTGAGGATGCATAATGATTACAGAGCTGCATTAATGTATGCCTTTTTTATCTGCATTAATGAGTCACTGCTCTGGAACAAGCATGCAGCCAGAAAAGTGTTGGGATACCTGACCTGTAACTGCTTGTTTCAGCAGAGTGACTCACTAAGTAATGGTAGATAGAAAAAAACTACGCTAGGAATCAAATAACACTCTAAGAGCAGCTGTGCTTAATAGGTGAGTACACCCAAAATAGGAAAAAAGAAAGAAAATAGCACTGCGCTTCAAACACAAAAATTATATTCCTAAAATGTGAAAAAAATAGTATTAAATGTGAAATTGTCACAAAGTGATAAACAATTTTGTGTTATACACAACACCTGTGTTGCACAAAAAAAAAACCTGTGAGGCGATGGTCTGCAGACCGTCGCCTCAGAGGAAGTCAATAGTGACTAAATGCATCAGGTGGGCGGATCTATGTGAGCATTGCAATCATAGAGACAGGAGCTCCAGTGGACACAATCCATGTGCAATTACCTTATTTTAATTGTAAGTGCATTTTAATCGTTTTAAATACATTTGTTCTGACATACTACACTATGGGAAGCCTTTTTATTATGGTGAGCAATAGGAGTCGGTGAGTGCGGCCAGATCTTATCTTTGAGCACGGTGGAGACTGGAGAGCACTGATTCACTAATTGTTTTTGCATTCACGGACACCACGTCCGTGAATGCAAAAACAATTAGTGATTATAAAAGTTGGAAGATATATCCTCACATATTTAAGGACTTCATTGTATCCAGAAGTAATGGAGTTCACATGTAGTTATGTAGATTATTGAGGGAGTTGTACATCGCTTGTGAGATTTAACACAGGATTTTCTATATGTACCCATTTTATGAGATGTACTAGCACGTTTTTTTCCCCATGTTTATTATGGTTTATAGTGTCTAGACCATTAGACCTAGAGCTTTTTCTTAAGGTGGCCATACACTTTACAACCATCGCAAGACCGTAGTCTTGCGATGGTTGTAAAGTAATTAAGGGGCGGGCTTCCGATGACCGCAATGCTGAATGGGCAGTGTGCGCGCACCGGCCCGTTTGGCATTTGTCTCCCGAGCATCATTCAAACTAGCCGAAAATCGTAAGATTTTCTGCTGGTTTTCTAGCATGCTCCTTAGACAAAAGACGTGCAAACGTACAGTTGAAACGGTCGCACGTCTTCATTCACACTGCATGATTCTCGTACGATCGTGGGATTTCCCGCGATTCTCGTACGAGAATCGTGCAGTGTATGGGAACCTTTACCATCATCAGCACAGGCATTGTGCAACACAGGTGTTGTGTATAACACAAAATTGTTTATCAATTTGTGACAATTTAACATTTCATATAATTTTTTTCACATTTTAGGAATATAATTTTTGAGTTTGAAGCGCAGTGCTATTTTCTTTCTGACTCACTAAGTAGTTAAAGAGTATCTGAATCCAAAACCTTTGTTTATTAGATTTGGATAGAGTGTGGCCAGAGAGGGTTAGGATCTTTGTCAGCACCATTGGTACGGAGAGGCGATAAAAAATGTACTGGGGTTGTAACCACTCTACTCAATTTCTCAAATGTTAAAAATGCTATTTTAAGTTCTATAGCTTGTGTTCATTTGATATAATCTTCTCCACCTGTCCCTGTAATACCGAATGCCTATAATACTATGTATTACAGAAGAAGAAAACAAATCGTCTAAAAGGTAATTGATTATGGTGAATAAAAGGAAACTCATTTTGTAGAGATTTACTTTCATTTCCTGTTGTGTTTCTGGGACAGGAAGTGAATCCTCCCCAATAGAACACTGACAAAAAAGAACCTGAGGGGGCTTTTAATCAGTTGCGGTTTACAGAGCGTGCAAGACAACTTAGGCAACCACCCAGGGCCAGATTTACTCTCCCTGCTGCCCTAAGGTCAGGTTCCTCAATGCGTCCCCCTCATCGCCACAAATTGTAGAAATGTCACCAGCACACCAATCCTTTTAAGATAGCAAAAGCTTCATTTATTGAAGTTTTTGTTGTCATATGACCAAACAAGCGCTTTCGGGACCGCACAGGGTCCCTTCATCAGGCTTTGCTAAATGCTAAAGCCTGATGAAGGCACCCTGTGCGGTTACGAGGAAGCATAGAGCTGGCTTTTTGGCCAATCAGGAAGCTGGGGGGCGGGTAATGACTCGACGCCCGGCTTCCTGATTGGCCTGTTTCCCGATCAAATCTGGAAGCCGGGCGATGAGTCATTACACGGCGCCCCTCTTCCTGATTGGCCTGGAAGACTGCTCCATGCTATCTCATCCCCAGATGACAAGGGAGAATGGAGTCGGCTTCCTCACCAATCAGGAAGCCAGGGGGGCGGGAAATGACTCGCCGCATGGCTTCCTGATTAGCCAGCTTCTCGACCATTCAGGAAGCTGGGCAGCGAGTCATTACAGGCCGCCCGGCTTCCTGATTGGCAGGGAAGCTGGCTCCATATTCCCTAGTGACGAGGGAGCATGGAGCCGGCTTTCCGGCCAATTAGAAAGCCAGGGGGCAAGTCAATACCTGTCCCCTGGCTTCCTGATTGGCGGGAAGCCAGCTCCATGTTCCCTGATGATGAGGGAGCATGGAGCCGGCTTACTGGCCAATTAAAAAACGCCAGGCAGCGTGTAATGACTTGCCGCCCGGCTTCCTGATACCGGAAGTTCCATTATCAAGATAGGCATTGGGAGCATTTGGGCGAGTACTCGTATCGGTATCGGTGCATCCCTGATTTCCACATACACAAGAATCACTTCTAAATTGCACAATTGGGGATCTTTCACCTCTTTAAAAACATAACCTGACATTACATAAGTTTACTAAGGATTTTTGTGTTAACTGAAATCTCTTTAAACAAGGCCATAAGTGCTTTTTATTCTTTTACTAAACAAGGCCATAAGTGCTTTTGCTTTGTTTATGGAAGTGGTTGTTGTTTTTGTGAAATTGCTCTGGGGATGGTGGCCAGTTTAGATGCACATTCTACAAAACATCGGTAACAGAAAACTCCCAACTCATCGAGGATGATTATTTGTCCCTCAGTAGAATCCATTGTTTTGTTAAGCATTAAAAGTGTAAAGTCTCTTTGGCTGTGACTGCCATTGTCTCTTATTTATGCCCTGGTAAAGATGTACAGCTCTATGACAGGTCACATTCAACAAAATAGAAATATGGTTTTCACAGATTGTCTGAAACACATTTACAGCTGTTGGAATTTATTGCTTTCCACGCTTTAAAATCAATGTTTCAATTATTCGGAGGGATAATGGATCACGTCCTCTCATATTTACCCCCATTTTTTTTGGGAGGGTAAAATGTACTTATATAAAATACATTTTATACGCCAAGCGTCCTCTCACGCAGAATATACTCCACTAAGGCTGTAAAGCCATAAACGCTCCTGTCCCTGCAAGCTAGAGATATTGACTCCCGGGGGGGGGGGGGAAAAAATGCATTGAAAAAAAAAA
>NW_017306440.1:766841-820149 GCF_000935625.1 Nanorana parkeri | reverse complement strand
GGGGGGGGGGGGGAAAAAATGACTTGAATAAAATAAAAATAAAAAAAGTTAATTATCGTTTGTGTTTGTAATTTAATTAAAGATGCTGTAAAGTTTTAGTGTGTTTTTTCCCCTCTCTCTCTCTTTCCCAGGTGATGATGTTTAAGGTCTCTGAAAAGCTATTTGTGCCGGTGAGATTAAAGTGCATTTTAAAATGTTCCTCGAGCACTTTCACATTTGTTGATAGATTTTTAAATTAAACTTTGAATTGTAATCTAAATTACCTCCAACAATTCATGGTCCTTATAATGAACTCCCACCATTCCAGCTGTCATCCCTCGATGATATACTGTAAATGGTAACCGCCGTGGGCTTCATTGAATAGTGTTTTAGCATCACGGCATTATATTAGTTGCATACAAACCTCACACGGAAATCAAAGAACCAGTATCGGGCTGACTTAGGGTATTATTAGAACCTCTTCTCTATCATCAGACTCTGACAACTGGCGTAATGCTTTTTTCCCCTGCGTTGAATTTATATCCAAACATCGCATTCAACGTTAGGGTGAAGGAAGAAAAAAATATCTAGCTTAAATCATTTAAGTCGCCAATGTGAATGCTTGAATGTTAAGAGACCTCGGTAATGATATGCATTGGTACATAGCTGAATTGGTTATTTCCTAGTTATCGCATAACATCACTTACTGGAAGAGCTAAATCAAACAAAATGAGATATCTGTTTAAATAAAATATTATGGGCATTATGAAAATAATGTTGGCTTTATTTAAAACGAACTCTGGGGGATATTATTTTTTTCTTTTATTTAGCACCATAGTATTTTACAATAGGATTTACAACACCATACATACACAACTGAAGCTTTATTGGAGCATTAAGTGCTGTTATTTTGTATAATACGCACTTCTAGAAAAAAATATAAAAAGGTTAAGACAGATGGTAAATGTTGAAGAAGCTTGGGGGAGTGGCTTTCATACACAACCAGCCAGTCAGAGGCTCTGATACAGATCTGCCCCTTTTGCAGAGATCCCATGACTTCAACTTCAACTCTTAGGGGTTCTGAAGTGAAAGAGTTTCAGAGAAAATCTGAAATATGTCTTTAATGCATATCTAAACCCAAGGCCGATGCAAGGATTTTTGCCTACACAGGCAAAGGTGCATTTCTGCACCCCCAGCGCGCCCTCAGACGGCTGCTTCAAAAACAAAATTGAAGAGGTTAGAAAAAAAACATTTTCGGCCTGACATTTTATTTTTTGTTTCGGTTTTGAAATTTTCATTTTGGTGGGCCTCTAATTCTTTAAAATCTTTTTTATCACTTTTTTTATTTTCTACTTTATTACATTTTTATCTATTTGACTGTCTTTTAATTTTTAATTTTTTTATAATTGTTTTATCTTATTTTTTTATTTGTTATAATTTTTTTATTATTTGTTAGTTTTTTATTTTTTAATCTTACAATTTTTTACTTTTTATAATTTTAATTATTATTTTTTACTTATTTGTTCATAATTTTTATTTATTTTATAATGTTTTATCAATTTTATTTTTTTCATTTTTTATTTTTTCACTTAACTTTATTGCTATCACACAGGAGCTAACAAGCCCCTGTGTGATATCATATGTAGGTGACAGGTTCTCTTTACTGACCCTGTCACCTCCAATACAGGAGTTTCAGCACAGCACTGTGCTGGAACTCCTGTGACAGCTGAGAGGAAAGGCCTGGGAACCTGATGCCGCTCACTTCTTCAAAAGGATCCCTGCCGCTCCTCTGCTCCCTGGTGGCAAATTTGGCTCTTCATACCTGCGCTGAAAGGCGGCTCTGATCACACCTGTCAGCGCTCCTTCTCTCTCCTCCTGGCCGCTCTGAAGCTGCAGCGGCCGGGAGGAAAAAGAGAAAGCACAGAGAGGAGTGATCGCCACCGCGGCGGCCGTCTTAAAGGGGACCCCCTCCCAGTACGCATTCCCCCCACCGGCACCCTCAGGCAGTTGCTTGACCTGCCTATAGGGTAGCGCCGGCTCTGTCTAACCCCAAAAACAATAAAGCATATTATATTGCTGCGTGTTAGTCTTTAAATGTGGTGGCTGCATTAGGGGTTTTTTTCTATTATTTCCACCTGATGATTTTGCTATTAACATACTTCTAGTCATTAGAGGCCAATGCTCACCACCCTTCTGTATCAGGGCAACAGCAACAAGGTAGGACTGAGGAACCCTGCCCCTTTCTGATTCTCTGTAACGTAGAGAGGTGTGGCTTTGTAGTCCTCAGAGATAGCTGAAAACATTGTAATTAATAAGAGTCGGCACTGGCACAGAGCACAGGAAGTTACTCGTTTGCAATATTTCTGGTAAGATTATTTTTTTTTTTTAACTTATGAAACAGATATACCACAATGCTTTCAATAGTATATTTCAGAGAACAAAAGAAAACCAAATGAGAAAAGTTCAATGCTAGGGTTTAACTATTTCAGTCTTTACCTGGTATGAGAATTATTAAAGAAAAAGGCACTTTACATTATGGTATAAGATCAGTTTTTGAATACAGAACTGAAACAGATTACTGTAAACTCTCAGTTATCCGGTATTCAACTAACCAGAACTTTCATTTAACCAGAAAACAATCCCCTGTGTACTCATTGTACTGCTGATCTGCGGTTTGTATTATCCTGGAAATGATCGTGTGTCTATTTGTCTGAAGTGTGTTTATTTGCCTTAGAGCCCATTAACACCAGGGTGGTTGCGGATCTGCATGGTTACCGCGCTGATCTCAAAAGGGGGGTTTTGGCAGTTTTTAATTGCATTTCAGTGCAATTTGAAAGCGCATTGAAAGCTGTATGTAAACCGCACTGATCAGCGCGGCAAAAAATAGTGCAGGGAGCAGTTCGAGCGGGCGGCGGTTCAGTATGAACGGCATCGTTCATGTCAGCGGATCCGTGTGGCAAAATCACCCCAGTGTGAACGGGGTGATAAGATAAGGTAATTTATTGTATAAATAGTGATTCTATATAGGTATGTGAGTGAACAATTGTTCGTACATTTACTTAGGTGACATTCAATTACTGTTATTGAGTGTATAGAGCATGTGCATAGGTATATATGATCTCAACCCTAGCAATTGTATATGTGTGTCCCAAATCCTAAGTGAAAAAATAAGTACTACTAATTGGTACTCCTTAGTGTATAGGATTCCCATTGGAAAACCGCAAAAACACGGTTGAAAACTTCAAAAAGGTGTCAAACAAAAATCAAACATGAAAAGAAAAGAAAAGGAAAGGGAAATTACCTAATTCCGGTCCAAGTTGTATAGAGGTGTGCTGTCCTCGGCTCACTGCTCCGAATGGTACGCTCTCCACATTAACCCTAGTTGATCCCTCCCCTTAAGTAGCCCCCACCTCCAAATTGCACGCATCGGACACAGGTGTTCCCAGCGTTAGTCGGCAGGTGTGGACTTTCACTTGCACATGCGCCCCTATAATCGCCATCCGCCATAACCTAAGTTACGAAGGAAGCGGTCCCCAAGGGCCGCCCCCTCGTTCGACATGCCAGAGGACAACAGTCCTCGCGTGTCAGGCTAGGTGGATGCCTGCCGAAGCCGGCCCAGGGATCCAGGGGTGAAGTCCAGAGGTCCCAGGAGTGATTCCATTGATCTCTGCACCCCATGCTCAGAGGCATGTGAGGCTTCCAGTCCCCCAAGCGGGACACGCATCACCACATGCATGTGTCAATTATCAACCCATCCAATGGACATACTACATATTTGGGCTGTATCGATACATATAAGGTTAGTCATATTACTATGGTTATTGGGGTATGTTAGTCTAAAAAATGCACTCAGCGATTTTGATTATAAATCATCACAATAAAAAGTTTTTAAATTCGATCCTGGTCAGTACATATGAAGTTATTGAAACTACTATAGTTTTTAGGATTTTGTATCAATTAGTGCACTCAACGATTTCAAATACATATCATCACATAATAGAGTTTGTAAAATCGATCCTGATTTCCATTACAACAAATAGTTGATAACACGTATACCCTATTTCATTCAATTAGCTCGCAAAAAATATGTCCTTAATCATGGAATTATGAAAGTAGATCTGAGCATCTCTATAAGTACCGGGGGGGACAGTGGATCCCACAATGGGAATTCACTGTGTCACCGACTCCAATAATCTTATTGTAGTTTTATTTTTATTTTTGTAAAGAATACTTCTTTAGATGGTAGGGGGGGCCCCATGGGCTATGTCTTCCTACCATATAGCATTCCATACATTTCTAATGCCAAAAAGGCTTTGTGATTTCTTTTCATACACCGTGTTTATGATTGTTGCCATAATAGGTGCTCATTTCCAATTCTTTCCTTTGCTAGCTGCTACACTGTATGGTACAGGCTTTGTTAAATGTCTCTCTAAGTTGTAGAATTTTTGGTTTGGTTGTTTGATCAGATTACATCTAGGTATGGTTGGTGCACATAATTAGGCATGGTCCAGAGATCTATAGGTCGAGGCGACGCACTGGGGGTAGGGCCTGATAAGTGAAAACACCTTCAGGTCCTGGTTAAATCTAACAAAGAAACTTTTTGTGGGTCGCCTCCACCCTAGCTCCTTTCATTAATCTCTCCCCCTAATGAGTAAGATATAAGAAAAAACGTGGAGGAAAAGGCTTTTTGGAGAGACATAGTAGACCATGCGTAAAATTATATCAAATGTATTGTATTGTACATAAATTCATTTCAATAAAAACATTTGCTTGGTCAAAGTAGCTGATACAACTCATAAATAACATTATTAAATACATACATGGATGCAATATTCCAATTTAGACCAACATAATTCATCCCTCGTCATTGACTAGCCCAACATACATACATTCATTGATAAAATTCTAAAGCCTAACGGCCATGATTCGTTCAACTTAATCAATTCATTGGTGTGTTCTTCAAGCTGTATTTCAGATATTTCTTTCCAACATGATTAGTTCCCTACGCGTTTCACACTTAGGCTTCATCAGGGGTTCAGACTAATCTATCAAGGGAATAAAAGTTATTTATATAAAATCTCATGTGTAGTAGGTGGCGACACGTATCACTGGGATTGATCCCATATGCGGATAACCCCCCTCTCTCTCTCTCTGAGCGGGCGTCTGGCACTCACCTGTAAGGAGTGCCTGGAGGTGGATAGAGGTGATGAGGACAAGAATGGAGTGGGTGGCTAGCTTCAGCCTATCCATCACATACCGTCCATCATCTCTCCCGGGACCTCAAAGGGAGGGGATGTCCTGGGCAGCTTCAGAGAGCCAAATAGAACCCCACTCGGAGCAGTGACCTGAGAGGAACATATATAGCAAAAATCAGCTGAAAATACTGATTTTGCTTCCTAATTTGAAAACTAGTGCATGACAATCTGCAGATTACAATATACATTTCTTAATATTTCTTTATACTCATGGCATGACACCTTTTTGAAGTTTTCAACCATGTTTTTGCGGTTTTCCAATGGGAATCCTATACACTAAGGAGTACCAATTAGTAGTACTTATTTTTTCACTTAGGATTTGGGACACACATATACAATTGCTAGGGTTGAGATCATATATACCTATGCACATGCTCTATACACTCAATAACAGTAATTGAATGTCACCTAAGTAAATGTACGAACAATTGTTCACTCACATACCTATATAGAATCACTATTTATACAATACTGATACATATGACAAGAACAAAATAGTGCACGAGATCACACAACACATTCCCTTTCCTATAAGAGGACACATTCCAAAGACCATGGATAAGGATGGCCAATAGGGGTCATGCCATGGGTATAAAGAAATATTAAGAAATGTATATTGTAATCTGCACATTGTCATGCACTAGTTTTCAAATTAGGAAGCAACATCAGTATTTTCAGCTCATTTTTGCTATATATGTTCCTCTCAGGTCACTGCTCCGAGTGGGGTTCTATTTGGCTCTCTGAAGCCGCCCAGGACATCCCTCCCTTTGAGGCCCCGGGGTCCCGGGAGAGATGATGGACTGTATGTGATGGATAGGCTGAAGCTAGCCACCCACCCCATTCTTGTCCTCATCACCTCTATCCACCTCCAGGCACTCCTTACAGGTGAGTGCCAGACGCCCGCTCAGAGAGAGAGAGGGGTGTTATCCGCATATGGGATCAATCCCAGTGATACATGTCACCACCTACTACACAAGAGATTTTATATAAATAACTTTTATTCCCTTGATAGATTAGTCTGAACCCCTGATGAAGCCTAAGTGCGAAACGCATAGGGAACTAATCATGTTGGAAAGAAATATCTGAAATACAGCTTGAGGAATACACCAATGAATTGATTACGTTGAACGAATCATGGCCGTTAGGCTTTAGAATTGTATCAATGAATGATATGTATGTTGGGCTAGTCAATGACGAGGGATGATTTATGTTGGTCTAAATTGGAATATTGCACCCATGTATGTATTTAATAATGTTATTTATGAGTTGTATTGCTTTGACCAAGCAAATGTTTTTATTGAAATGAATTTATGTTCAATACAATAAATTTGATATAATTTTACGCATGGTCTACTATGTCTCTCCAAAAACCCTTTTCCTCCACGTTTTTTCTTATATCCACAATGTATGAACAAACAGGAACAGTATAGAGGATTCCTGTTCATTTATAACGGAGGCTGCAGAAAAAGAGATTGTTTCCTCAATCTCTTTTTCTATTGTAATAGGGAAATATCAGGAGTCTGTTTAGACGCCTAATACTTCACCGAAGTCCTCACAGTAAAGTTAAAAATTAAATATAAAAAAATTAAAAAAATTAAATAAAAACAAATGATTTTTAAAAATGTAAAAAGGTTAGAAAAAAATATTTTTGGTTTAACATTTCTTATTTTGGTACACTTCTAGCAAGTGTAATATTCCTAGATTTTAATTTCATAGTCTTTGTGTAAATGGTTAAACAAAAAGGGCCTTTCATCATATCAGTGCACTGAATGCAGTTAAAATCCATATATTTAAGGATTTACAGAGAACTGTGGGTTAGGTTAGCTAAAGGAATAGTACAACAGTAGCTGCCTTCTTTAGAGCAGTATTGGACTGATGGATACTTCAGTTTAAACCTTCACTTAAGGGATTAATCACTGCTGATGAGTTGTGTAAGATTCTTACATCAAAGAAGAAAACAAGGGGCCTTTAAAACATGAAAAGGAGCCTAAAGCCCTACTTGCTGGCTCAAAAGCAGAAAGCAAGATACTAATATGCAATATTTCATTAACCCAACTAAAACAAATAGATTCTATTAAAAAACCAAAAAAAAAAACTTTCTTTTTTTAGCCTTCACCATAACACTAAAATGGTGTACAGTGCAACTATACTTTCCCTTTAAAGTGACTCTGTTTGTTATACCACCAGACCCCATAAAAGCCTCACCTGAAATGGATCAGTGTACATACATAACTTTTCTTCTGCCTTCTCCGGTGAATGCTGCCTAGTGCTAAAAATGTGATACACTGAAATCTGCTGGGAAAGCAACATTTATGGGAATGTTGACCTTGGTGGTCTCCCACAATTCTGACTGGTTCCTCCTGCTGATCTCCATGTGTCCTATAGTGACACTGAATCAGCAGTAGGAACCAGTAAGATCTGCGGCGAACCAAGAGACTGACAGTCCTGGAAGTGTCAGTTTCACAGAAGGCGACCAGCAGGAAAGGTATCACCTGCAGGTATGTCTTTTCTCTGGAAATCTGGTATAGCAATAGGGTCACTCTAATTATTAGGACTATGTAAATAAGTGCCTTTCCACAGTGCTTCAAGACTGCTTGAGTAGTTGGCAAGTACTAGAAATTGTGGACCTGCTATAAGAAGCATTACTAAACCATAGACTGCTGCAGAAGGTCCATGTGACCTATCCTTCCACACTACACTCTTACTGATCCTACTGAAAGAACATCAACAGCTCTTTTTTCAGTGTCATCACGTATGATGTCTCCATGTGTTTCCAGAGAAGGGAAGTAAAGAGACAGACACAGGGCACACTACAAATAAGAATTAAATTACGCTTCCACTTGTGTTATGTTTTTATCTCCCTGTGAGACAACGGCGACTACAGTATACACCTTGCAAACAGTTTGTCTACGTGACTGTGTTCACAATGGCCTCACCTAGGAATTTTGCACCCTCTTCCTTCCTGCTCAAGGCAGATCAATAGCTTTTGGAAATGTGAAAAGGCTGCCAAAGAACCTAAACAAAGAAGCGCACTTGTAAGTATCCTGCTTGTATCAGCTGATAAATGGCCCCCTCTTTAAGGAACTTATCTCTTAAGGACTTGCAGCATGAGAAATGGCATCATTTGTAGTGTTTGCTCTGCTGGACGACTGAAGCAGGATCCATTTAAAAGATAGTGAGATACTGTCGACAGCAATAGACAGGGTAATTGCAGAGCCACTACTGTGGTATAAATTACATCACTCTAAGTGGTGGAATGGCCTGAAGAGAACGAAAAAAATTCTGACAATTTACTTGTCCCACTGCCCTTTTGACTGCTTATCGGAGCCGAGCAGAAGAAAAGAGCCGAGGGTGAAAAAATTAAGTATTGATCAAATTAACAGTTTTTACCGATCTCTTAAACAGAAAAAAAAGGAGTGGAACAATTAAATTTAGAACACAAAAGACTAGGGAGGATAACTCTTGACCCCGAGATGGCAAAGCTATCTGAAGTAGAAAATACAATCGTGCTTCGGAATTGTCTTTCTATTACAAATGTAAGTGATGGGGGTTTGTTGAGAGTAATAGCTTACTTAAAGGCTGCCTGGTGAATGAAGGAACAGGATCACATCTCATCTGCTTGTTCTAGATTTTTTTTTCATGTATTGTTTTAGCCGGGAGGTTAATAATGGGCCAAGAGGGTGCATAGCAAAAATTTGGCTCAGTGATTAACTTAGAATAAACCTATTTCATAATCGGCAGGCTGCAATCTAGCCAAATGCTTTTTACCCGCCCCTGCCGTGTTACGTTGATATATCTATTAACATTACATGGACTGCAGCCTAACCTTAAAAGAGAAGCTGTCACAAGCACATGACACTATTTTAAACCTTTTTAAAAACAAAACATAATTAAAATAGTAGATGGAAAAAAAAACATTTTCAATGCGTGTACGATGCAATAAATAGTTATAGCACTGTATACAGAATAGAGTGGTATGAAATGTGGCAACCCAGAGTATATAACCTTCAGTGTATAATCTACAGTATGAAACACACAGTGCAGTGTATGGAGGGTGATAGTCCAGACCATGTAAAATTCAGTGCAGAATATGGAGCATGGTGGTCCAGAGTATGTAAAAAAAAGGACAGCATATTGCATAAGACAGTCCAGAGTATCTCAATGAACAACACAATGTATGGTGTGTAATGATCTATCTATAGTATGTAACATAAAGTGCAGCACATGGAGCCTGAACGTCCAGAGCATGTAACATACAGTGCAACATATCCACTGCAGGGTTCCAGAGCATGCAGTGTAGAATGCAGTGTATGATCCTCAAAATTTGCACTGCAACAGTCATTATTATTATTTCTTATCCCCTGCTCACATTGAGCATATTGTTCACAGACTACTGAATGCACTGCTGATGCCTTTTCTTTCTGGTTGCTTAAGCTGGCCATGCACCATGCAAATTTCGGTTGGTTCTTGATGAACTGGTTAAAATGTACACAGTTGGTACTTCTGTCGGCACCCTTTTGGCTAGCATACCTCAGTCAGCTGATCAAAGGAGCCAGATGGAAATATTACAGTGTATGGCCAGGATGGAGGCAGGATGGAGAAAATGTGCACTCCTATGAATTAAATGATCAAACAATAACAATCAAAAATAAAACTGCACATCAGGGCCTTAGGAAACTCTGTTAATAAAAATGTTAGAAGTGCACATATCTGCCATCTTGTAGAATAGAAAAGGTTGTGTGTTGCCTCCACCAGCAAAGTTGGTCCTCAAGAAAATGGCAAAAGCAACTTTGTGCTCTGCATGCTGATGCCAGAGTATATACGTATGCTGTTCTAGCATTTACAAAATCACAATAGGTCAGAATGCACTCACCCAGAAATTTGAAAATCAATTTAGTGCTAATCCTTGCTAGCTTAGAGTATTCGAAAAAAAAATTATACTTAATCAACTAAAATATATGAACAAAAGAGCACTGGATTGCACATACATTTTCACCATAAAAACAGGCATGTCAAACATGTATTTTTTATACCTGTAGTTCTCAGGTGTCCCAAGATGGCATCATGTATGGAAGAAATATGGATTGCAAAACTGAAAAGGAGTGTTATACTCTACTGTGGGACAAGTGCTGCCATTCTGCTACTACTGTAGTGTTTCAGGGTGTCCACCCCTTCATCAAACAGGACACGACTAACAGTGCTGTGGGTAATATTAGAGCTGTGGGCCCATACTAAAGGGTGTGTAGGGAGGTGATACACAATTAAACACTTTTCTTCTTAATAAAAGGAAATCCTTTGGATAAATAATGGGGGACATTTTATAATATCCAATTTTGCAATAAAAAAGTTTAAAAAAACTTTAAGATGACTTCAACACTTAAGAACATTGAACCTATTTTAACTGACACTCTGTTTCAGCCTTAATTAAATCAATGAAAAGGGCCATGTAATACTTTTGAGCAGCCCTGGCTCCCTCTAGGTCCTGCTGCCTGAACAGACCGGCAGTAGGCAGGGTCCATGTACAGGCAAAAACACTGTTCAGCTGACCTCCAGCCTGTAGCTTTTATCTATCTTCTAGCCATGGGGCTGAGTAAACTTACAGTACTTTCTTGCTGTGCTACAAGACTACACAGAATAAACTCTTCCAGTGCACAATAGTGGTCCTTATGACCCTTTGTACATTTTCTATACTGCAGGAGGATAATCCTATTGAACTATGCTACCTCTGCATACTCCTCTGTTACTAGAAATATGAAACATTTGTGCTCTGTGGTCATATTACTATCCTGCAGTAACATACATTTTGGTTTGTCATTGATGAACCAGCCAGAATTTGCACTGTGGGCATCCTTCCGCCTGGCATCCCTTGATTAGTTGATCTAAGGAACAGGTTGGAAAATTCTTGGGCGAATGGAGCTTGTAGCCAATCAACCGGCTGCCACAACAGGGGATTCGTCTATCCAAGCTCATAAGCGTTGATGAAGTAATCTGTTATATTTTCTTTGTTCAGCCTGCAGGTTGAACGAAGAAAATATAACCATGTATACCCAACTTTAGCTGTAATCATAGAACTTGTATTGTGCAGCTACCATGGCTATGTTCTTTCCATATTCCCCTGTTATCTTTCCTGTGATTAGATAACTATCCTGCAGAAGAAGAGATCTGTGGCATCATAGCTGCTAACTTTGTATTGCTTCAAATAATTTCCTGTCATTGCAAAACAGGCCTGCACAATTCTTGTACCTTAGATCTAACATAGGCTGCTGTATTTTTAAGGTCTAAGTTCTCCTGAAGACTCTCCCTTCCCTCTCCACTATACATTAAATTCGGGAAGTTTGGGACTATGCCAAACAAATTTAAGATGTTGAGGACAATGCTAAATATACTCCCTTCTGGCAGAATGATCTCTATCCAGAGGTCTATGAACTTCTGGGTTTCCGTAACCAGAGGTGGGCCGGAATATGGGCACTCTCTCAATAATTTGCAGAGGGAAACCTCCAATCATTCCAGAACCACAGTACACATATACATTTCATAAAAATGCCTTTTTTCAATATCTACAGTTTCGTCATGCTTTGACATTTATCTCTTTGTTTTGTTTTTAATTTGTGGATACAATGTAAACAATCTTAAATAAATAACATCTGATAAAAAAAACAGTAGCCAGCTGTAAACTCCTCTGCTGTAATGTATATGGAAAGCCAAAACTTTGTTTGATTACATAGGATAGGGTTAGCAACTCTGTTAGCAACTCTGTCAGGTTCTTATTGTTATCTCTCACCTTGTTGTAAAAATGAATGCTCCTTAGAGTAGAAATCTTCCAATAGGTGATACGTGTTTTAGTGAAATCCACAAATCTCTTGCAAATGTCCAGCCATAGGTCTGACAGGGTGGAGGTCAAGGGCTGTACTCTAAACACTCCTGGGAGAGCGGCACCTGGGTTGAGATCAAAAACATAATTTGTCTTGTTTGGGGTGGGACGTATTCTTCGGCTACATAGTACAACCTCAAATCTAAAACAGTTGGGATGCTGTGTAAAATCTACATAAAAACACAATGCAAAGATTTGCAAATCTCATTAACCCAAATTTTATTCACAATAGAAAATGGAAAACATATAATATGTTTAAACTGAGAAAATGTATAATTTTAAGACAAAAATAAGGTCATTTTAAAATTAATGGCAGCAACACATCTCAAAAAAGTTGGGACAGGGCCATGTTTACCACGGTATAGCATCCTCTCTTGTTTTAACAACACTCTGTAAACGTCTGGGAGCTGAGGAGACCAGTTGCAGGAGTTTTGGCAGAGGATTGTTGTCCTATTCTTGCCTGATATAGGATTCTAACTGCTCAACAGTCCTGGGTCTTCTTTGTCGTATTTTGTGTTTCAATGCACCAAATATTGTCAATTGGTTAAAGGTCTGGACTGCAGGCAGGCCAGTTACATACCCGGACTCTTTTACCACGAAGCCATGCTGTTGTCATAGATGCAATATGCAGTGTTGCATTGTCCCGCTGATATATGACAGGCTTTCCCTGAAAAAGACATTGTCTGGATGGGAGCATATGCTGCTCTAAAACCTGTATATATCTTTCAGCACTGATGGTGCTTTTCCACATGTCCAAGCTGCCCATTCCATATGCACTAATTCACCCCATACCATCAGAGATGTAAGCTTTGGAACTGAGTGCTGATAACAAGTCGGAAGGTCCTCTCCTCTTTAGTCCGGAGGACGCAGTGCTCATGGTTGCCAAAAAGAATGTCACATTTTGATTTGTCAGACCACAGAACAGTTTTCTATTTTACAACAGACCATTGCAAAATTTGGCATTTCTGGATCATGTTCAGATATGACGTCTTCTTTGTATGATAGAGCTTTAACTTGCATTTTGTGGACGGCACGGCGAACTGTGTTCACTGGCAGTGATTTTTGGATGTATTCCTGAGCCCATGCAGTGATGTCCATCACAGATTTATACCTCCTTTTAATGCAGGGCTGACTGAGGGCCCGAAGATCACGGGCATCCAATATTGCGTTTTGGCCTTATCTCTTGCGCACAGAGATTCTCCAGATTCTCTGAATCTTTTGATGATAATATGTACTATGGATGATAATATATTTAACCTGGCGCTATTCCCGAGTCTGGTTTGGGGTTAACTTTCAGTACCAGGATCGGTAACCCCGAGCCAGACTCGGGAATGCACAGAAAAGTGTCACTTACCTTGTCCCTGCGAGCCCGCGGCGTCCTCTGCTGTACGCGGCCGGCATCTGAGTTTCAGTTTTGTTTTCGGGCATCACAGCGGGGGGCGGAGCCGGCGGGAAATTAAAAAGTGAAAAATTACATTTACACAGAATACACTGAATACAATGTAATCTGCTATGATTACATTTATGTATCAAACTATTTCACTTCAATTTTGTCCCTAGAGCTATGTCCAGTGCCCTGCCTGCACTTGTACTGTTCTTTCACTGTTCTTTCTGCCCGGAAACTTGTGAACGTCCATGGCATCCAAAAAGCGTCCCTTTAGGTCAAAAGCGGTTTTAGAACAGGTAGAAAACAGCGATAGTAAATTAGAATCACTTGCAGAATTAAGCGATAGTGATTCGTTGGGAAATCCGTCCTCAGACGCTGAAAGTCACAGTGTCTGAGGAAGAATTTCCCAACGAATTGCTATTGCTCAATTCTGCAATTCATTATTCTGAAATTGTTCGCCAATTTTTGGGTGCAGCTTTTCACAGATTGGTGAACCTCTGCCCATCTTTATTCTCTGACTCTCTAAGATGCTCTTTTAATATCCAATCATATTACTGGCCTGTTGCCAATTAACTTAATTACTTCCACTCTTCCTTGTTAGTATTACTTGCTTTGCCAGCTTTTTGTTGGCCTGTCCCAACTTTTTTGAGACATGTTGCTGCCATCAATTTCAAAAATAATTGATATGTTTTCTATTTTCTATTGTGAATAAAATATGGTCTTATGACATTTGCAAATCATTGCATTCTGTTTTTATGTACATTTTACACAATGTCCCAACTTTTTTGGAATTGGGGTTGTAGATGTACATTTACCTTGTAAGTGGCCATGTTGCCAGGTGTAGCATTGACACTTCTGTGCTTGGCTTCTGCTTTGACGTTTGTGAAAGTGAGAAACATGAGTCTAATGAGCATGAAGTAGTGGGAGCAGGCTGTTGGTAAGGTGGAGTATTATTGTTGAAGGTTATTGCGCTGTCATTCTTTGGTGCCTCTGCTGCCAGCTTTTTCCAATGAGATTGGATTGAAAGTGCCTCATCAGCTAAGGCAGAGTGGTCATTTTAATTTTCTGTACCCATGCTCTTATTTCTGCAGGGCTTTTGGAAAAGAATTGTTCCTTTAGGACCACTTGTGTTATTTGTTCAGCAGTAAAGGCTCATTCTTCCTCCAGTCATTGTTGACACAATGTAGGCCATGTTGTATGCAAACCTTTTAAAAGAACCTTCAGAGCTGCAGGATGCGTTCCAGAAGTGAGTCCCATATGCCTTCGGAATCATTGTATAGTGCTCTAAGGCAGTTTGTTTAATAGCTTCCATATTATTCCACATTTCAATTCTATTTAGAGTCCCTCATGCAAAGAATCTCAAATAACTCAAACTGGTACTCAAAATCCTGGAAGAACCCATCAATATCCACCATATTTTCATTAAATGGTTTCAAATCCTTTCTTAAGAGCCTTGCAGTCCGTTTCACCTGTGCAAATTCACAGTACCTTGCCATTTCCTACTCCTGCTGTCTATTCTGGGCTTTTTTTTCTTTGCTGCAATTTTTTTCTCTGGTGTGACAACCTCCCCCGAAATGGCCATCTCCTCCTCATACCAGATAACCCACTGGCTCTTATCGGAGAATCTACTGGCTTCTAGTCCAACCTTTCCTTCTGGTCAGCTTTCTCTAGCCCATCTAAAGTTTGGTGTTTAGTGAGTCCTGTGTAGCCAGGATCCACTTCTCCGCTCCGTTCTTACAGGTTGATCAGAGCCTGGTTATGATTTTCTGGAAGTCCATGTGTGTACGCAGTGTGCATTCTCTCATCTACCATCTCACATGCTCTTATCCCACTACTGCCAATCAGTTTGTAGCGAACTAGAGGCACAGAGAAAGAGAGAGCACAATTAGACTGATCACAAAGGACCTGACGTGTGGGGTATTTATTGAGGGGTTTTGGCACACAATAGGGCAGGAGGGACCAGAATGAAGGGGACAAAAGTGTGGGTCAAAGTTCCAATGATTTACAAAATAGAAATCCAGGGTGCCATCAGTTCCAGGAGCGATTATACTTGTCATGGTATCATCACCAGTCTTAGTGATCTTGGTGTCCAGATAGCAGCACACCACTAATAAATTAGAATGAGATCCTAATAGGTTGGACTTGATGGACTAATGTCTTTATTCAACCTCAAATACTATGTAACTATGTAACTATGTACCTGTGTCCTGATAGCAGGCAATATGGAACTATCAGTCCCGGAAGTTCCAAGCAATTATTTAATTCTCCTTCTAGTCTTCTAGTGAGCCCCTGCAGCCATGAGTTTCTCCGTGCCTATCACTGGGGTAAAGTCTTTACTCTGAGCCTTTTCTCTGAACACAGGGCTACTATATTGTAAGTTGAGTAGACCAATCAGTAGCCTGAACCCACATTTATATTGTAGTACAGGAAATGGAGAGTTGAGCCTGTGCTCCTTGCTGAGTCTCTAGACCCTTTGTGTGTGCACAGAAATGTATTCATCAGATGACTTTACCCACTGCCTTTTGCCTATATTGTCATGCAACATATGTTTTACAGAGGCTTCTGATTTTACTTTAAAATCTAATATTACTGATATATGTCACAACTCCTACAGCATGGTTGGTCAAGCATGATTTCTGACCATCTCTTGAAGCGTATCTGCAGTCTCTGGCCATCTCCTGCTTCATGTCTGCTTCTTCTGACACCTTTTGTAACGTTCGTGCCCTTCGAGGTGAAATAAGGGGTTGCACTTGAGGCCGTCTGTATCAAATAAGTTGAGTAGCACATCTTTAACCATAATAAAAAAAAAATATTTTACATTAATTTCTTTTTAAACAAATGTAATCAAAATTCCCAATATTAGCTTTATTTAAACATTTCTCTTTGTTTTACCACAGTTGTGATTAATTTTGAGAAACCTCCAATTTATTTCTCAAAGGGTTTATGGCGTTAGTTGCGATCAGTGAGGTATTTTTCTGCATCACTGAATTGATTTACATTTTAAGTATCTGTTTTAGTTTGGACAACATTTATTCAGAGAAGAGTAATTAAATCAATAGGATCAGGGCCAGGTGATGTGACATAGCTCACACCACAAAGGAATTCTATTTTTCCAGTTAATAGAAATTAGATAGACGAGAAAGCACATTTTTAGTGGCAAGGCAAGTTCATTACACAGGCGACACAATGCATTTATTATGAAAAGAATTAGAGGGTGTTTTTTATATACGTATTTGTAGCATGCTTGGACATACCATACAATGTTTTTGAGATCCTCAATCCTGTGGTCAACAGGAGAAAAATTGTGAGGTGTCATACACACACACACGGGTGTCCAAAGGGGCACAGTATAGATTCTGACACCCTAAGAAAGCTGAATCTATGATGCTGTATCAAACAAATAGACCCAGGTTGGGTGTGAAAACGTTTTACGAGATATGCTGATTCCAGGGCTTGTTTACTTCACATGCATGTGTTTATTGTGCATTAACAGTGCAGGAGGTGTGTTGCATTGCCATTCATTTGCATGGCACCCCAAACCAACCTCCCACCCACAATGTGCTCGACCACGTAGCAATGTGCAGTACCGCAATACCGTGCGTTGCGGTGTGTTTGAAAAAAATCATGCATGCCCTATCTATATTGCAATTGATAAATCTGCCTCACACAAACTTTCAGGGCTTTTAACTGTTCATTAAAGCCCATTTAATTGTTACTGTTTGGTGATTGTCAGGTACAGGGCAGGTCATCACTGGTATCTGAGTTGATCAGTTGTTTGCTGTGGCTATTCCCGGCTTTTGCTGATGCAAAATTGTTCTGCCACTGGCCAATTTCGGTCAAGCTGTCTTTAGGAGTTAGGAGACCACAGGTAATATAGAAGTGTAAAATTGGCCAACAGCAGGACATTTTTAAAGAGGGAGAATTGGCTCCAATGTACTAGAGAAAAAGAGTACAGACAGGTGTTTTCCTACCAGAATTAAGAGACCACAGATGACAAAGCAGTGTAAAACTGGCCAGTAACAATTTTACTGGCCAGGGCAATTTTAAATAGCAAGGCTAGGCCTAAATTTAGCAAGGACAAATAGTAAAGGCTGGGGCTTTACTACAAGAATTAGGATACTGCAGATGATACAACAGTGTAACATTGGTCAGTAGCAGAACAGTATTATTCAGGGATAATTAGGGATAATAGGCCTAACTGTGATATGCCTGCGATATGCCCCAGGCTGGGGCTTTACTACAGGAATTAGGATGCCGCACTTGATACAACAGTGTACAGTGGCCAGTAGCCGGACAGTAATAATCAGGGATAATAGGCCTAACTGCGATAAGCCTGTATATGATATTATGTTAAGTGGTTTACATGTTAACACTGTTGTAGCACTTAGGTTTTTTTTTTCTTTTAAACAATGCAGCTGTGTGCTGTGAATAAAAGACAACACCAAGAACAGATGGTTATTAACCATTTACGGTATCCAGTAAATGCTGAACTTTGAGCACCCCAAACTTAATAAAGGCCCCATAAACACAAAATAAAAATACACGCAAAATAAATCAACCACAAATTAAAATGAAAACAAAAAAAACATTACAGGATCATTTACAAAAGTGAAGAGATTGGAGAATGCAGGATAAGTGAACAATCTAGACAACGTAGCTGAATTAGAAAAGTGAGCTGAATTGGAGAATTGGATTTTTCCAAATCCGCTATGTTGTCCCAGATTGTTCACTTCTCCTGCCTTCTCCAAACTCTTCACCCTTTTGTGAATAACCCTGCAAATAATAGGAATAAAAAAATAAATAAAAAGGGGTTGATTGCCCAAAAAGCTAGAAATCCGAATTAAAGTACAGTTTCTTAACTGACTCTAACCTCTCCCTATGCAGTTTGTCAGCTTTTTCTATCATTTGCCTACAACAGCTTCCAATAAACTGACGCCATGGCTGCTCTGTACCCCCTCCCCTTTTATAGTAAGGGGGCTGGCTTATTCAAAATTCCACTTATTGGCCCTTCTAAGATTGTTGGCTAATGTTGGTGAAGCAGTGCATGATGGTTTTCAAAAATTCTCACACACAAATCAGCCCACAGGATTCGCCTCAAACCCATGGTACAGTAGCAGCGAACCAAAACCTCACCTCTAGTGGGGTTGTGTGCAGGGCAGCCATCAGAAATGTTGGGGCCCCTTACACAGCTTTAGGCCGGGGCCCCCCCACCGCACGGCCACCACACTGAGCCGGTCACACTGTTATTATACATTTATATAGCTCTGACATATACCGCAGTACTGTACAGAGAACACAGAGACAGTACATCAGTCTCTGTACAGAGGAGCTTACACTCTAATGCACAATGGCACCGGCAGTAGGGGGACTACAAATCCCAGCAATACATTTATACAGCAATGCAGAAGAGTATATGAATTTGGCTCAGGGCTTAGCGACCCGATGGACTCTGGGATTAGCGACCCGATGGACGCAGGGATTAGCGCCCTGCTGGACGCAGTGCTGAGTGACCCGCTGGACGCAGGGCTGAGTGACCCGCTGGACGCAGGGCTGAGTGACCCGCTGGACGCAGGGCTTAGTGACCCGCTGGACGCAGGGCTTAGTGATGCGCTGAACTCAGGGCTTATTGACCCGCTGGACGCAGGGCTTAGTGGTGCGCTGGACTCAGGGCTTAGCGACCCACTGGACTCACCTGAGAGTGACCCTGCAGAGCACACCATAGATGCTGCAGAGCCCATCTGAGACTGTCTAAAGTCGGCTCTGAAGGGGTTCTAAGGTGGGCTGGTCAGGGCTGCATCCCCTCCTTCCTAGCTCCTCTTACCTGCACATATGGCCTCCTCTGCCGCCGGACTGGCCGGAAGTGACATCACGAGCAGCGTCACTGATGGGGCCCCAGCTTGTCTCGAAGCCGCTGGAGCGTCAATGCTGGGGCCCTGCGCTGTTAGGGCCAGGCCTCCGCCGCTGCTGCAGGGGCCCGTCCGCCTCCTCGCTCTTCACCGTCGGCCGATACTCATATAAGTGTCCCAGGCGGGCCCCCCAGGCTGCCCGGGCCCCTTACATGAGTATAGGCCGTACCCCCCTGATGGCTGTCCTGGTTGTGTGACATCTCCCTGGTCAATGTGGGTTGAAGACATAAGAAACATTTTTGCATATTTCTCTTGTAGGCTTTTTTTTTTTTACATACTGAATATTTTATACCAGGGATATGTGAGAAACCAATTAATTATCTTGTTTGGATTACTTGGGCACACGTTGAGCTTTATTTTTAGCTTTATCTCAGCAGAGGCACTATTGGCAGTGGTGAATTTGCATAATTTCTAGATGAACACACTGTACTGTATCTCTGGAAAAGCAGAGTGGGCACTGTAGGACAAAAAAAGATTCTTCTCCTCTTCTCCATAACATGGGGAGAGGTGTTCTTTAGTCCTAGTCTTTGCTGATAACATTTTTTGGAGGCAGGATCAACAGGTATTTTTTGCACTTATTGGACAGATACAACACACCACTTTTAGGGCTTGTTCACACCAAAGCTTGGCCTGATCTGGATGAGTTTGTGCATATGCAGTGCAGTGCATTTTGACATGTTTTTGATGAGTTTTTGAATCATTCCGGTCTGTTTTTTTTTTTTAGCTTAAAATGGGATTTCAGGTGTAGTCCATTGTGTTCCTGAGCGCTTGCATGTGTTTTTATGTGTTTGCATGCGTTTTGGTGCATTCCAGAGCAGAAAAAATAGTGCCTGCTGCAGTTTTTCCACATCACTGGAACTGAACGCTGCGGTGTGAACGAAAGCCCAAAATACCATCGGAATACAATGGATGCATTTTTGATGTGTTCTTAAACTGCTCTGCATCTGTTCCACACTTGGTGTGAGTTAGCCCTAAATTTTATATTTAACCAACAAAAAGAAAGCAAATAATACGTTTTACATACACTAACTTTAGTAGGAAACCCCAACAAACACCAAAGTACGTAACAGCAGGACAAAGGATTGGAAATAAACTATCATGACTCAACAGGAAGTAAGGGAAGAAAGGGAAATCCCCTCTTTATTGTCACTGCAACAGATGGTCCCTTTTACAGATTTCCCTTGAATTCCTGTTCTGATGACAACTGTAAAAATTAGGATTTTACATCACTTTTAGTCCCAGTGACAATGGCCACCAGGCTAAATAGGAAGGGTGAATCTCGCCAGCTGGTACACAGTTCCTTATACTTTCCCACTGTGCCTGGAGATGCACTTTAAAACCTCATAACAGATCGATTTGTTTCCTGCTTACTTGCCAGTAAACAAGCATGCATAACTTTGTGTATTCAGTAATGGATTCGGCTATATTTTAGATACACAAAAGATTCATGCAGGCAATAAAGTTTGCAGAAAAATATCACAGAACCCATGAATTAATCGCTGCGCCAAACCCAGCACCGATAAATACCTTGGCCAAATAAATGTTCCTTTCCCTGTCATACTATCCATATACCATAATGATTTGCATATTTCCTCCCGACGTTGTATCAATCACTATATTACGGCATCCTTTGTTATAAAATAATACAAAGCAGAGGCACGCTCTATTTTTTTTTTCGTATGAAAAATTGACGTTGTTGAATGTTTCTAGTGCTGATGGTGACTACCCAGTGCTTGATGTCTTTGTGTTGAATGGTAATGTGTCTTTAAAAAAAAAAAAAAAGAAGAAGAACGAAGAAGAGAGAAAACACTGATATATGTTACAAGGGACGTATCTCTTTCACCGAGACAGAACATTTTAATTCCCCGACACTTTTTACTGATTGCTTCAATTTCCGAAGATTTTGATAAAATCATGTGGTTTAAGAGTATGGGGATTGAATAGCCTGCTTCGGCAGCAGTTTAATGAAATGCCTTAGTTTCTTGGCTTCCCGTCTGACGTAACCTAGCTCAGAGGTCTAATAAATGTGCTGTGATAAATGTTAAAGCCCTGATGGTAAAAATATAGTCATAATTGGGTTAATATGCCTTAAAATACAGCCCATCAGTTATCTTTCTGCTTGCCTTTTTTCCCGGAAGCTTTTATTGTAGAGGCAAAACGTGTTACCTGTTCCTCTAGGTCTTCTTAAGGACATCTATTATACATTTTAATATACCTGACGATGGTGAAATTATTTTTTAACTCATTATTATACAAACTTTATATAGCGCCAACAGTTTGCATAGTGCTTTACAAAATAAAGAAGACAGTACAGTTACAATACAGGAGGGTTAGAAAGACCCTGATCATGAGAGCTTACAATCTAAATGGGAGGGGCAAGTGATATAAAAGGTAGTAACTATGTGGCAATGAGTTGTTTGAGAAAGGAAAATTTACGTTGCTAGGTAGAGGTTGGATAGGCTTCCCTGAAGAGATGAGTTTTCAGGGATCGTCAAAAATCAGGAGTAGGAGATAGCCATACAGGTTAGGGTAGAGAATTCCAGAGGATAGTAGCGGCCCTGAAGAAGTCTTGGACATGAGCATTAGAGGAGGTGATGATTAAGCTAGGGAGCAGGAGGTCTTGGCAAGAGTGAAGAGGACGGTCTGAGCGATACATTGAGACGAGGTTGGTGATGTTGCAAGGACAGCATTATGCATAGCTTTGCTTGTTGTAGTTAGTATTTTTTATTTTATTTGTTGGGCCATTGAAAGCCAGTGGAGGGATTGGCAGAGAGAGATGGCAGACACTGAATGGTTGGTAAGGTGGAGACTGGCCACAGTATTTATGAAAGACTTATTGGGGGATAGCCTGTTTAAAGGTAGACCAATGAGGAGGGAGCTGTAATAGTCAAGGTGACAGAGCAGAAGTGAGGGCATTAGTAGCTAGGTGGTGTCATTGATCAAGTAGTGGACATTTTATGGAAGAGAAGGCAAGAATGGAAGATGTTGAAAGCCATTGGATGTAGGGCTGAAAGAAGAGGTCTGAATCCAGGATTTAAACCACCATGGTATGAGGGGAAGAGAGGCTAGCTGTGCTCAATCAGCAGAGTCAGTGGAGGGAGCATGGGGAGGAGGAACAATGATTAATTCCGTTTTTGAAAGATTGAGTTTTAGGATGCACACGTAAAACTGTGGATAACATCATTTAATTTTAAAGTTCTACAGAACAGAATGTATCCTTTATTCAGAGGTTTAGTACATTGCAGGTAATATTGTTAATAAGGCACACCTATCAAAAAATAAAGGAGGTACAGGCAAAGGTGGCTGAAGATACCTTCAGATGTCTTTAAATGTGGCCTGAAGATACCAAAACATCAGTACTCTCTGATATGTAAGCTGAGCCGCTTCCTGGTGGTGTTGAACGGACCTCTGCTCTGCCCACATCTTCACATTGGATAGAGAGGCTTCCTATCACATTGGACCCATAGCTAAACAAGCTAAGCCTTCCCTTTGCCAGATAATGATCGATAATTGTACCTGTGTGCACTATTTATTTAGGAATGTGGCTCTGTCATTGCTTAACAGATGCCCTCAGATCTCTGTACATCAAGTACATCATTCTCCTGAGAATTTCAGGTTTGGTGTCCTCTCTACAAGAAAAAAAGTAGTGATGTACAGGCACCGCTATGTAATGTTGTAATTATACTCAGTATAACAAGTTGTGCCAACAAGTTTTCTATAAAATGAACTAATAAAATAATAAAAGTCTACATCCACTAGGAAAAAATATACACAACACAGCTATTATAACCAACATGATTTTACTTTACTGTAGATTTATTAGTAAAAAGCTTAAACTCAAACAAAATGTTTACAGTCATTTCAGTCCACTAAAATGACTTAAATAAATGTCAGACTTCCTTCCTTGGTTAGCAGATAAGCAATTTTCAGGTCACCAGGCAATACTGTTGTACGGATAGCCGTCATATACAAAGCCCTTGTCTGGAAGTCTCTTCCCATAGTCCACACAAATTTAACTGGTTGGGTGGTGAATATTTGTCCTGATATGTGAAGGGGTTGCTGCAGCATGAGCTGTTGTGCATCTATTGTATTTATGGAGTTATTGTTTGTCTCTGACATGTTTCAGGCTCTGTGTTTGTTGAGGGATTGTGTGTTGTTTTCATATTGAGATGAAGCAACCCTGTCACCCACCTTAACCTAGCTATGTAGGGGCCTATAGGTGCAATAGGCAATTATATTGTTTTATGGAATGTTAATGGATTTTCCATACCTTGAAACTTTGAAATGGAGTCAAAATGTCTACTTTGAGTATGTCCAAGTTTTGTGAGTTGGTTTTGAAAAAACATGGAGACATGTTGTCTAGATTAATATATAAACTTCATAATAAGGTATTATATTGGATTGAACTAAAGCCAGGAATAGAATTCACAGAGCAACAGTTGTGCTTACTACAGAGTAGACTTGTGCATTCAAATTCGGGCAAATCAACAACATTTTGTTGATTTGGCGGTTCGTCCGAATCTGAAACTAATTATGCCCAAATATACGAAAAAACATATTCGGGTACATAATTAGTTAGAAGAACGCCGAGTGGCTATAATGGCCACCAGTGCGTTCTGTGCATGCACGCCGCCATCTTGGAGGTGGGGCGGATGAGGTCATAAGTGACATCACAAACTGGTATGGGTGCCGCCATCTTGGTGTATACCAAGATCTATACCAAGATTCTACTTATACCAATAAGTAGAAGTTATTGTCATCAGTTGTTTATGAAGATAAAGTACACCGAAAGTGCAATTTTTTGGCCGATATAGCGGTGCATCCGTTTTTTCTCTCCTCCCCGCTGGGACACAGAGCAGCAGAAACTGTCACAGGCAGCTGAGCGCTGCGGGTGGAGAGAGCTGTAAGTGGCTGGCGTCTCTCCTCCCACACTGCTCAACCTCCTATCACAGATCAGAGGAGAGCAGTGTGGGTGGAGACAGCCAGCGCTTTCACAGGAGGCTAAGCTCACTCAGCCTCCTGTGACAACTGTCAGGAGGAGAGCGAGTACAAACACTAAGCGATCGCTGAGTGTTTGTAAATAATTGAGGACAGAGTATGTTTATTGTGTCCTCAATAATGAATGGGGATTGATCTACATCACCTCCTGTTCATTCAGTATTGTGGACATGGTTAACATACTCTGTCCTCATGTTATGCATGAACAGGAACACTAAGTAAAAATAAATAAAAATAAAATATTTGAAAAAGTTATAATAAAAAACATTTTCGGTTTTGGTCTGACATTTTTTTTCATTTCGATGCACCTCTAGTTTTATAGGAAAGCCGTTTAGAACAGTACAGTACTAGGGCCTGGAAAATCGCAGCCAGCTCCGGCTACTGCATGACTCTGCATTCTAACCTGCCTGCTGTCTGTCTCCTTGGCTTCCAGCCATGCACCCATCCTGCTGGGTGTTCCAGTGTCCTGGCCAGCAGCCTGCCAGTCTGCCTCTTCCCGTGGAAACTTGTTGGCGGTTTGCAAACATCTCTCTGCCAAGCCTGCTGCCAGAAGTGAGCTTTCGTGCACTGGACTTCTGGCACCCACGCCACTCTGTGCCCTCGCACTCCAGGGGTTTCTGAACCAGAGGCGGAAGAGAAAGCCCTCTTGTCATCACGGCCTCCAAGCAGATATGTGTTAACTCTACAACTAACTTTAAATCTTCCAAGAAGTGGAGTTTAGCAGTGAAGGCAGCGGGAAAGCACAGATCGTGCTTGATCAACTTCTTCCTCTGCTTCTATGGCTGGGGAATGGCAGCTCAGAAACTGGAAATGACAAAATCATAATTTCGTCCAGGTTTATTCAGTGGGGAGGATATCAGTGAATGGATGTTCTCTGGTGTCTTTCCCCTCTCTCCACTGACACCTGCGGTGCTAGTTCTGGGCCCACAGGTGGGACAGCAGAGCTCAGGAAACACGAGCCAACAGTCGGCTTAACCCATGTAAACAGACTCTGCTAACCCCTGAAAGCAAAGTCTGCTTACATGGGCAGTGGCGTCACAAGGGGGGTGCGGCCCGCTCCTGGGTGACACCATTGCAGGGGTGACACCAAAATGACTGGCAGTCATTTTGGTGTCACACCCTCTAAAAAGTCGGGCACTCGGTCATGGACCGAGAGCCCAACAGTGTCAGGAGAGAAGAGGGGACCCGGCAGCATACATCATCTCACCGAGTGAACATCCCCTGCTCTCTCTGCCGGCATCCATCACCAAGATGGCCACCGGCAGCAGTCAATCAGATGGCCACGCATGCGCGAGGTGACGTCACGCGCACACCCGATGACACCCGGCCTCGGGACGCACCTGTACATGGGTAAAGCCAACTGTTGGCTTAACACTGGTGCTGCTGACCTATGACATACTGAGGGGAATGTCGAGCAGACAGAATGTCGAGCAGTTGCCCATGGCAACCAATCAGTATCCACCTTTCATTTTCAAACCATAACTGAACAAACTGAAGAGAGAAGCTGATTGGTTGCTATAGGCAACTGCTCCAGATTCTTCTGCTCCAGTTTTGATAGATTCCACCTACTGTATGTTGGTGACAGCGAAAGATTTAGGCATGTAAAAAGCACTTACAAATATAAGCAGCAATTTTTAATTTGTATTTTTAAGGTATGCAATGTGAATGGAAACATGTAACAAAGATAAAGTAGGTGCTATCTCAATTTGGCTGCCAAAGTGAAAATACGCAAAGTGAAAATAAAGAACAGAGAACTTTTAAACTGATAAATTCTTTTTTTCAAATAACCAATTTATCAGAAATACACTCTGTAAAGTCTTCCACCTTTAAATAATATTACCAGTGTGGCCTCACTTGACTTTCTGAAAGGAACAAAAAAAAGATGTTGAGCTTTGCTATATTTTATCATGACCAATTTTAGAGCGACAAAAAAATGTTTGCTGCTCTGTTCCCAAACGTCAAATGAATCTTTTTGTATTCGATAACATTAATTATTATAGCAGCATGGAATCATATAAAAAAAGCAAAAGTAAAAAAAAATGCAAAAAGAAAAAAAATAGCTATAGCAAGAACAAGAAAGTCCAAGTTTATATGTAGAAATGGAGAGTAAACATTTTTCTTCACGCTAACAAAAGAGCCGACTGTGGGCCCGTAGACTACAAACTCCTGCTGGAATTGAGTATAAATGAAATTCTGTTTAGATTACATATTTTTACTGGAAGTGAATCCATGAAATATGATAAGGTCATGATAATAATGTCAATTCGCTGTTTCTTAGGAAAGGGAATAAAGATTACACAGACTGAGTTCCTGGCGAGGCCTATCGCCTACAGTAGTCCTCGGTGTAAATGGAAAGGTATTTGCCTGTTTAGCTGAAGAATGATGAAAGTTTAAATGGATTGTTGACCTCTGTTGAATGACATGCGACCTGTAAGGTATCTGAGCAGTACATCAAGGCTAGCGGTGGAAAATTGCTGTCGACTGCCTGAAAATAAACAATATCATATAAAATATGATTTCAAAAATGACTTGGTAAAACACTGAAAATTTTATTTTCACTGTCTGGCTGCCACTCATCTGTTGAATGTAAATGAAACTGGGCTGAAACTGAAATGGCATTTAAAAGATGTCTGTGGACTATTTTTAGAAGAAACACAAAACAAACCCATCTCCACACTTGCCCTTAGTGGTGGCAGCCATCTTGTTGGCTAGACCCACATTTATAAGAAACCAATTCATCAAAAATGTATATGGATATGAAATATTGTACCAAAATGCAATTTGCGAGTAGAATTCCTGACTCTGGAGTTAAAGAAACTTTGCAGTAGCAAACTAGCTATTGCACCCGCCCACTGCTCCTGTCAATCAACAGAGGGGACCTGAAGTTCTCCATCAGGTCCTCTTCTAGTGATTGGCAACAGCAGAGGGCGGATGCAATAGCCAGCTTGCTATTGGATATTGCAAATTGAAATAGCCAATAGGAATCTAGCTATGCATTCCTATGCTGATTTTTTTTTCTTTTTCTTTTTTTTATTCTGACGGCATCAGCTGTCAGAATACAAAAAAAAAAGAAACTTGCAGATAGCAAAGAAGCTATTGTTTCCTCTTCCATCATTTCAGGGGGGTGCTCTCTCCCCCCTGCATTACAATGAGAGCATATCAGAGCCGGAGGTGATAGGAAAGCCGACTCTGCTGAGTTCTCATGGTACTGACAGTTCAGCGTCCCCTGGTTGCATGGTAACAGGTGACGCTGATCTGTCACTACCATGAGAACTCAGCAGAGTCGGCTTTCATATCACCTGCGGCTCTGCTAATCATTTTCTTTTTTGTTTTTCTACTTTTTTTTTCGGGACGCAGAAGCGAACAGGTAAGTCGCCAGGATCGCTTCTGTTGTAAAGCCGACAGTCGGCTCTACAAGTTTTTTAAACAGCCCCGGCGCTGGCGACGTACACTGTACGTCGTCAGTCACGAAGGGGTTAAACTGTTTTTCTATTCTGCTCGGGACCAAAGAGGTACCGAGCAGAATAGCCGAGCCAAATGCCGCTGGGCGGCATTCGGCTTTTCACTCACTGCTGTTCGGCCCCTATGAGAATAGGCCGAATATCAGCAAGTACCCTGCCGAAGGTTCGGCTCAGCCGATCCAGATGTTGGATCAGCTGAGCCGAACTCCTTCTGTTGAGCATGTTCAGCCGACCCGAACCCAGCCGCATCAAGCCGATGTACGGCTGATTTCTGTCAGTGTACGGCTGAAATCAGCCGTACACAAACTGCAATACCGTACTAAACTTATTTTCAGCGCTGGCACTTTGAGGTAAATAAATTGATTTTCCGTCACAGTTTGAGCACTGGGGTTCAAAAAGGTTCGCCATCACTGCTCTAGGTGCTTACAATCTAAGGTCGCTATCTCACATACATACAGGGCCAACTTAGAGAGGAGCCAATGAACCTACCAGCATGTTTTTAGAGTGTGGGAGGAAACCAGAGTACCCAGAGGAAACCCACGCAAGCGCAGGGATAACATGCAAACTCCTTGCAGATAGTGACCCAGCGGGGATTTGAACAAGGGACCCCTAGTGCTGCAATGCAGAAGCACTATCCACTACGCCTCTGTGCTGCCTATTGGGTATCCCACCCTTTGGCACCTTTAAAAGTACAGTGTAAAAAAAAAAAAAAAGTAGCATTTGGATTTAGAAAACAGAGATGATTAACTAGACGACTCTAATTATTACTTGGGCATGCATCATGAGCACCTATCTGCCCCATACATTACGTTTTCCAACACCCTTGACTATTGTTTGAGGTTTCCTAGCTGGACCCTCTTTAGTTGTCAGAGAGCAAGCCTACGCAACAAAGAATCATGTCTCAAGATGCTGAACTCCTGCCTTAGAGCTCTTTAATTATTAATCTGATGATTCTGACTTACTATAATTTACTAAAATATTTTATATACTTTAAGTGGACTATTTATTGGGCTATAATGTTCCTGGATATTCAGAACAGTCCACTACACAGAGATACTTATTGTTATAAATCTATTTTTCTCACTGAAAATAAAGTATAATCGTAAAAAGGCTGATCTATGGTAATGTATATACATAAGGTGAGATACTCAATGGAATCACTACACAGCAGAGCAGGCAGTGGATTGTATGAGATTATCACAGTATCCTGGAACAGACCGAGAAGCAGTAATGCCTTCATGTTTGCTGTCAAGGCTTGTCACCTCTGCTGACCACAACACACTGCGGTGACAACCCGCATTACTCAATCAGCTCTAAGTGATATAAATATAGAGCTCCATAAAAATTCCCCATATAATGATAGCGTAAGCAAAGTCAATTTATCATCGCTGCAGCTCACATATCATTCCCTCAGGATGGTCAACCAACCATCAGTGAACTTAACCTGGCTCAGTTACAGGTTTAATTTCCTCTGCATCAATTCCACTCTGCGTTCCCCTTTCGGAAACAGAAAAGGGCATCTTGCTGTACAGTGGAAATAAACCACGGCAAGCCAATCGGATCTTCATTTTTCTTCACCCATGATGTTTATTTAAAGGTACCCTCTAGTCAAGCATGACATTTAAACTCACTGAAGTGATTAAGTGTACTTGCTGAGTAGAATCTGACGAGAACCATCCTAGCATTCATTGCTTGCAGCTGGCCACCCTGCTACATAGATCCCTCTACTTGCCTGTATTCTCTATTTCTCAACGACCTTAAATCAGAACCTGTAAGAATACAGACCAAATGTTTCCCAATTTTGACACCACCCCCTCTTCCTATGCAGGTTTTAAACTAAAATATTAGGTTTGTTTTAGCTTTGGATGATGTAGGAAAGGGTTAGCAAGCCTGACACATTTCTATTATTGTCTGTGCACCCTTTTCATTTGTTTTTTTGAGCAGTGACCATTGTCAACTTACCAGGACAGAAAGCAATAGAAAATCCAAAAGTTTGAGTTGTCATGTAGACAGGAGCAAAGGGAAAGTCTTCCAATGGGGATATTTATTAGGGTGATAACTGTCTAAGAATAAATTGCCCTCACTTTCTGTTGTGTTTTATGAACAGGAAGTAAAGAAAAATCCCTACAATGGCACACAGTTGCCAGGATGCACCCCTACCAATATCGGTATTCTCCCCCGTGCGCACATCTCCCTCTGCTGAGACACTCCACATCTCCCCATCCTGAGGCCCTCCACACCCCTCCTAAGACCCTCCGCCAGATACATCAGGCTGGCACCCCAGAGCAGAACAGCAGCACAGAGTATGTAGCAAATATACTATTCTGCATTGCTAAATAATGGATTGCTGTGATTTGTAGTCCTTTATAGCTGATGGTATTATTCTGCATTGATGTATAATGTATTGCTGGGATTTGTAGTCCTCTAAAGCTGATGGTATTATTCTGCATTGCTGTATAATGTATTTCTGGGATTTGCAGTCCTCTATACGCCGTGCCATTCTGCTCTGCTGTATAATGTATTGCAGAGATTTGTAGTCATCTATAGTTGGTGGTATTTTGCAGTGCTATAAAATGTATTGCTGAGATTTGTAGTCCCTCAACAGTTTGGAGTCAGTGGCAGAACTACCAGGTGTGCAGCTGTGACTGGACTCTGGTGCTCCACTGCTGTCCTAAAATCATTAGTCTGTATTGTTTACAAAAAATGTTACATGACACAAAAAAAAAAAAAGTATCGGTAATTGGTATCGGCGAGTACTTGGGGGAAAGTATTAGTACTCCTACTCGGTCTGGAACAGTTTGTATTGGTGCATTCCTACTTATAGGAGTTTTACTGCTACCTAATGTACCAAAAGAAAAGTTTTGGCTTTGAAACTACTTTAAGAGAGGAGTATTATCTAGCACAACATAATTTACGTAAACTGGAATCCTACCCAGAATCCCTGTGAAAAGTCTTCTAGATATGGATTATCTAGAACTCTGATTAAAGGAAAACTTGGTTTAGTCAATTTGATCTTTTTTTATAACTTGTATTTTATATCTGTTTATAATATTTAATAGAAGATGCCCCCTCATGAGACAAAGAATTGACAAATGATACCAAGTCAAATGCAGATACTTACACAAGTTCCATAAAAAAAAGACCTTTTATGATTCATAATTGCCTAGCTGCATAGATTTGTGTCTGTCTGGAGTTCAGCTTTAACAGCATATTTGTATTTCAAATGTGTATTTAGCCATTTGCCTAGCGGTCCACTTTAAGTCTGGGAACGTTGCATGCCTTTAAAATTCCATACATTAATGCATAACATATTGGTCAAAATGCTGCACTTTATCAACTCTTCAGACTTGACAAAAATGAAACATTGTGACCTTTGTGGTAATTTGGCAAAAATCAGAAAAGAAACGTCAAAGATGCAAGTCCATAGAAGAAGTTTTTAAACAATCATAAGATGGATGATCACCTTCCGTTTGAGTGGAATATTCAGTTAAATTGGTGCCGCTGAAGATTTTCTTGGCCTTTACTTATCATTATGGTCCACTGACTTCAGAAGCCGGGTGCAAGAGCTGCTCTCTTTTGTTTTCCTTATTCAAAAGGGCTCAGGGTGTTATGTAAATGTTACAGGATGTGATATTATCAGACCACGCAAAGCTTGGGACTGCCATATGTCACCATTACAATTGCTTGGATGATATAGCGTACAGTATATGTAGTGCAGAAGTACATTTACATTTCATATTCCACATTCCTGTCCTTGATTTAAAATGGAATATCCAAACTTTAGCAAAAAAAACACCACCTTTGTGACGAATGAATGAATAAATAAATCCTCTTTTCTTTTCATGCATTTATTGTATAATATCCATGCATTTACTAACAAAACAACTTTAACACACGAGCTGACAGTTTCAAGAATCCCTGCCCTTTCTCTATGCTCTCCAGTGAAATGCTGCAACTTTATGAAAAGTGTTAGCTGGAGTGCTAGCTTGACTTAACCCGTGTTAAACGCACCACATAGCACCACCTAGGATTAAATAGGCCCTTAGGCTTTTATTTAATGGTTGTGTAGCCACTCGTCCTTAAAGTATAATTAAACTCTCTTTTTTTGCATATATTTCCTGCTTGATTTATATACAAAAACATTAAAAAAATAAAGTTATCAAAAAGGGTTTTTTCTTACCTGTGTCTCCGCCACTCGCTCCCGTCTGAAGATGCTTGAGCGGCTGAGCAGCATGATGGGGTGGGCGAATGCGCAGTAGAGATCTTTGGCCGGGGGAAGAGGAGAGACACAGGGTAAGTCAATGCATGCAGCCCGGCAGAGTGCATGTAGACAGACCCTGTGGGACACAGGAAGACACAGCAGTCAGCGCTGGATCAGAGACCGGCACCAGCGCTGGAGGGACTCGTAACAAGATGATCGTATCAAGAGGCATCATTTAAGGTAAGTCTTTAAAGCAGCATGGGGGGGGGGGGGTTATTTGTGACTTTAATGTCACTTTAAGCAGGAGTGACTATTTAAATTTACAGCTAGTAGTCAGTCTGATTCTGATTTGATCGTCTGTGCTCATTTGGTTTCCACTAATTTGTTATGGTTTGTTTCTGCCTGATGCTGGGTGTGACCTTGCAATACAGCGGAGCAACCAATAATGGTGTGTGATGAATATCTATGTCTCCCTGGCCAATCAATAAGAGGTTCATGTCATTAGTGCATGCAGGGGGAGGACATACATATTCGGGGCTGATGTTGTGTCTCTTTCCCCCCTGGGCCTTCTGCCTGGGGAGGGATGCTGTGGATAGCCTAACCCTTCTAGGACTGTGCTCAGACTGAGGTCTGGGTCCAAGGCTCAGTGACTGGAGAGTGAAGCTTGAGGATGGAGATGACAGAGAGCAACTTTAATAGCTATAGGGAGCCTGAGATGTTGATCCTCTACTGAAGTATGGTAATTTCTGCAGAAATGTATTAGTAGCTAATATATAAAGTACTACACATCCGGGAGATCAAGGCACAGAGTGCTGAAATCGGCTTAAAGGTCCTCTATCTGTGAAAGCAGCAATACTTCGCTCTATCATTTTTGGAGTCTTCAACATACTGGGTGTCCGGTGCCCTAACCTTCTCTCCCAAATTTCTTCAATAAAAGTTCATCAGCATCATACCACCTGGGTGGACATCAGTTTTATCGGTCGCCACTGGAGGGTCGGTAAGTGCTTTTTGGGGCAGCAATGCAACAGTAAACACTAGACAGGCTAAAAGGGGATGATCTATCCAGTAGCTCCTTTGGGGGTGAGTGCTACAGTTACTTAATTAAAGTCCATTTAAAAGTAAATGCCTGAGGTCTAAAGTAAGAGAAAAAACAACAGATCTACCACCAGGATCAACATAGCTAATGTTTTTGAAATTAATGATAGTAGCATCATGTATGCTATTTTAAATTTTATTTTAACCATAGTTCTACTTTAGGCTCATGCTGAGGATGCTCTATTTGCTGAAATGTGTCATTTGAATCCTTGCATTTACTGTATCTTTGATCCAACCGACCCAATAAATCTGGCGGCATCAAATAATGGAGCTCATTAACCTTTCTCCCAACTTCCACACATTTCTTTTGGTTAGTTAAGTCTATTATAGTAATGGGCCAATAGGAAAATATGGGGTGAGGAAGGAGCAAACAAACAGGTGTCAGAGCAATGTACATTCAAAATGGTCTGATATTCGGCCATAGAGGGTGAAAAAAAAGTTGCGACAGAAGGTGCTTTAGAGAACATTTCATAAACTAAAGTAATATTATTGTAGTAAAAAAATATAATAATATTAATAATAACAAACAAAAAGGTATAACCATATTATTGCTTTGTCCTTCATCTCCTCCAGGATGTTTAGCCAGAGGCAGTGGTGTTAAGATCTGCTTGAGCTGAGCAAAACAATATTACCCTTCAGCTGTGAAATTGATTAATAATTTGGAAATGAGATCAATATTAGCTTTGATTATGCTTGCAATGGAGTCATAATATCACAATGTTCCCTGTCTTCTCTCTAGATACATGACATCAAGGGAGAATATTATAGACTATTAAGTTACTCAGATATTGTGTGGATACAGCAAGAGTGGATCTGCTGCCCTTAAAGCGACTTTGTCACTTTAAATAAATACAAAAAAAACAGCTAACAAATATAAAGTATTGGCATCTTAAGCCCTGTGCTCTTATCCCAGGGCGATCCTAAACAAGCAAAGCTCTGACTCTTCTTATTGGTGGTGAAGCTTTCCTGCCCTATTATGCCTCATGTATATTTCTATTGGCATGTGAGGCAGCCCATCATTGTGATGGGCCAATGGAAGTTTATGGGTGGAACGTGGGAGCCGCTTTGACACTACCAGAAAGTGTCAGAGTCATTTCAACCAACATAATACATACAGGAAGTGGCCAAAAGGTGAGAGTATTTATTTTTAAATTTGTTTAGCTGTAGTCTACAAGATAAGCAAACCCTGCATTCTAAACAGGCTCCTTTCTATTTATATTTTATGGAAGAGCCCTGGGGCCATGGTAAAAAAATATGAAACAAAATGCTGACTTTTAAAGTCAGAATTCTGTGTTTAAAAGTCAGAATTCTGTGTTTAAAAGTCAGAATTCTGACTTTAAAATTCTGAGTTTGAAAAAAATAATTAATTTTGACATTTACTTGTGGATGACATAGCATATGACCTGTATGAGTGTCAGGCTAGGAAGGAATGAAGGATGTCTTCTGGAGGGAGGGGAGAAGGATGGGATGGGATGAGGGAGGGGGGACACAGGGCAATATATTAGAGGAAGTAAAATGGGTAAAGTGGGTGGACAGTCACATACAGGGTTGTTTATGAAATTGATATTTTTTGTAAACTTTTTTAGATCAAAGACCGACAGAAAGAATAGGAACACAAGTATTAGAGGAAGGGGGGAGGATGGATCAAAGGATTAAGGCACACAACACAATATGAATGGAGTATTCTGTCTTTAGACATCTTAGTATTGATCACTTTACAAGTGCACACTAAAATAAGATTAGAGTGAGGTATATATAAAGGAAGTGGATGGGAAGAGGTGGATTTGGGGCTATGGGTTGATAAAATAACATTAGAGGTGTATTTAAGATATTGACTTTTCCCTCTCCTCCAGAAGAAGACATGAGCTGTAGATTGAATGTGAGAAGAGAGTTGAGGTGGGTGTGGTTGAACTTGTGTGGTATCGAAAGGTGAAGCAAAGGATGTTTGAAATGGAATAGATGTTTTTTAATTCGAGATATGTAGAATTTATCTTATTTGAGAGATAGAAGGGTGATATATATCGCAATATGTATTATGTAAAATTGTATTTAAGTGAAACAATAATAATAAAAACATATTAAACAAACAAAAAAAGTCAGAGACTTTATAAAGAGAAATGTCAATCCACCCTAAGCCCCCATTCACACCATAGCATATTGGGAATGCTGATCGAACGCAGAGCGCGCTTGTGGTGACAATGCAAGTTAATGGCACCCCAAATATGGACGAGCAAATGCAAATTTTTTCCCTAATGTTCTTGCATGTTCCTATGCATGTGTACGCACAGGGAAAAAAGTGCAAAAACAATGTCACAGAATTTGCTACATGCACTACTTTCCCACGTTTGGCGCACGACCAGGAACCCATTGAAATCAATGGAGATGCATCAAATGTTCCCACATCACACAGACACCCATGAACATGCGGGAACATGTGTCACTGTGACGTATGTTCCCGCTGCGCTATGGTGTGAATGGGGACTAAGCATACGCCCGTCCTGTCCTAGAAGTGCTGGCAGATTATTCAAATTTAAGCAAACCTGTCATAAGAGAAACATGTAGCTGACCCTTTTCTCTGAAAGTTCAGTAATTGTAGTCACTGACCTGGAAGAAATATACAAATAAGCACTTCTGATTTTTTTCCCCCTACTTTTTGGATTTTTTCTTTCTTCTGGGTCGGTGATCTAATAACTTTACAGTATATCTAAACCCCAAAACTATAACTGAATATACTGCCGCTTAGCCATCATTAGATGTGGTGACTGCATTAGCAACACTACCTGTTGATCTTGCCAGAAATGCTGTGTCCTTGTCACTTCCTGTGAGCCAACAAGAAAGCACAAACAATGTTATCTCTTTTTTGTAACCCCTAATTCCATCAATCAACCGTGCATGGAGATGACCATAAGCAGATATGTTTGAAGTAATGCCTGTGTGACAACCATGGGTCCCCCCATAGGAACCATAGAGAAGTAAGTGTAGCCACCCAGGAACAGGAAGTGCTTCATTTACAGAGATACCAGGTTAAAATAAAGGGAAAATACATTGAAAAAAAGAAAACTAATGCAGCCACCACATCAAAACACTGGTAAGCTGCAATGTATCCAATTATTGTTTTGGGGCTTAGATAGGCTTTAATACTTTCTAAGTCACTGACCTGAAATAGGTATATAGATAAATCATTCCAGCTTTTCCCTGACTTATTAGCAGCAAACTGGTTCCTGATCCATGACTCAACTGAAGGCAAACACTGACAGGTAAAAGACAGAAAAAAGGCTAGCAAAGGCAGTATATATGTATAAATATATATATATATATATGTATTAATTTCAAAAATATTTTTTTTATATTAATGTCAACATTTTTAAGCTATTTTAGATTGTGATTAAATCACTTACAGTGGATGCCGCTACTTGATGTTTAAAAGTTCTAGTTCCCCTAAGCACTGGCCCTGATATCCTGTTTTAGACCCCATTCACACTGAGCTACATCAGTGCTGATTTGAGCTGAGCGACTTTGAGATACATCGAGCTTCAGTGCACATATTGTCGCGATACGTAGTGCTACTTTGGCATGGACTTCGTAGCTGCTAAATTGAGCTGTATCCAATCAAAAGCAGTCTTGATGTGTCATAATTCCTCTTACTGTTTCCTGCTTATGTTTCTGTGCAAAAGTGACACTTGTGTAGCGCGACAAGATCGAGCAATGTCGCGCAAATTCGTGCGCCACTGAGCTACACCATTGAAGTCTATTGGGCCAAATCGCTTGAAATCCACAGAAAAATAGGTCATGTTCAAGCAACAAGCTTGAGCTACGAGCTACAGGCGACATTGAGCTGTGAGATGTGAACAGCTCCATTGAAATGCATTGGATGAGCTACATTGAGCTATTTGTAAGCTGAAATTGTGCTACAAATAACTCAGTGTGAATGGGGTCTAAGGGTGGCTCCTTTCACTCTATAATAACCGGGGGGCTCCGTCCGGCGCCCCCCCCCCTCAGCTTAACGCCCGGAGCAGACACACCGGCCGCCCCCCCGGTTGTTACGCCACTGTGGGGGAGGAAGTTCAGCAACTTGGATCTGAGAGAGTTGGAGCTGTTTGGTAACATGATGCCTGTAAGTCTTTAGGCAAAAATGTAAGAAAATAATAGGCTTGGCAATTTACAGTATATACACTGATCAACCATAACGCTATGACCACCCACCTAAATATTAGGTCCCTCTTTTACAGCCAATAAAGCGCTGACCCATCGAGGCATTGACTCCATAACTCTGATGGTATGCTGTGATATCTGGCACCAAGCTGTCAGTAGCAGATCCTTTAAGTCCCGTAAGCTGCAAGGTGAGGTCTCCTACTGACTTTTTTTCCAGCACAACCCACAGATGCTTGATTGGATTGAGCTCTGGAGAATTTGGAGGCCAAGTCGACACCTCAAACTCATTGTTGTGTTCCTCAAACCATTCTTGAACCATTTTTGCAGTGTGGCAAAATACCGTTTCCATGAAGAGGAGTACTTGGTCAGCAACAATGTTTACGTAGGTGGCACGTATGCTCAAAGTATCACACTGCCTCCGCCGGCTTGCCTTCTTCCCATAATGCATCGTGGTTTCATCTCTTCCCCAAGTAAGTGACACACATGAACCTGACCATCCACGTGATGTAAAAGGAAACATGATTCATCAGACCAGGCCACCTTCTTCCACTGATCTGTTTGGCGGTGGACGTGGGTCAGCATGGGCACTCTGACCGCTCTGCTGCTAAGCCGCTCCACACGCAACAAACTGTGATGTGTTCAGACACCTTTCTATAGGAACCGGCATTAACTTTTTCAGCAATTTGAGCTACAGTAGCTCTTCTATTTGATCGGACTACACGGGCCAGCATTCGGTTCCCACATGCATCAATGAGCATTGGCTGCCCATGACCCTGTCACCATTTCACTGGTTTTCCTTCCTTGGACCACTTTTGATTGGTCCTGACCACTGCAGACCGGGAACATCCCACAAGCTGCAGTTTTGGAGTTGCTCTGACCCAGTCATGTAGCCATCACAAATTGGCCCTTGTCAAAGTCGCTCAAATCCTTACATTTGTCCATTTATTCTGCTTCCAACATATCAACATCAGGGATAAAATGTTCACTCGCTGTCTAATATATCCCCCCCACCTCCAGGAGCCATTGCAATTAGATAATCAATGTTATTCAGTTGATCTCTCAGTGGTCATAATGTCATGACTAATAACTTGTCAGGATACCATGCACGGGTGTCCCCACACCGCGTACAGGTATCTATACGGGAGGACCAAATGTGTGACCACACCAGACAATGCTTATGGGCATATAGTTTATTCAACACACTGAAAACAAGTAACCACAAGCAACTAATAATAGCCAACTAAAATGCAAAACAACATAAGCACACACAAAAGGTAACAGGGCAAGTGAACCTGGGGAGCAAGGCAACACGACGGGAGCCACGGACCAATGGTCAGGGGACAAGGAGGCACCAGGATGCAGGAAACAGGATGCAGGTAATGGCGACAATACTGTGGCACCAAGCTCACTGCAGGGAGGGATTAAATACCCTCCCAGATCAGCACCAGGTGCTGCCTAATTGCTGACACCTGCTGTGAGCCCTGGAAGTGCAGGACCTGCCTTAGCGCCACCTGGAGGTGTTCTGGTCCCTGACATCGGTGTATATTAGATCTGTATTTAATATTGAAAAAAAGTTTGAGAGTTGTATACTAATTTAAATGTAGCTAGTGTAAGTACCTGAATTTGACTTGGCAATGGTGTGCTGTCACTGCCCCTGTTATTTTCTGATATTGCCATTACACTGCTATGTATTGCATTGCACATTATTATGCTATGGTATATGCCTGACATCTAGTGGTAGATTAGCTACTACAACTTGTTTTTCTGTATACAATTGGTATGTCCCACTGTTCTCCATTCCTCTTTAGTGTCAGTTGGTATAGTCTTAGATAGACCCTCCCTTCTTCTTCCATGTTTTCTCATTTTACTGCTAGCCTTCATCACAGACAATAGGCTTGAAAGATCATTGTCTTTTTACACTTCACATGACCAGAAAACATCCTCTGTAAAGTGCTTTGAGAAGTACAACTGTGTTGGATTACGCTCCTGTGTCTTATTGGGAAAGAGTGAGAAGGAGAGGCAAGCCTAGGAGGCAATCCGGTATACTGCATGCATTGTTGCTAATAAGAATTATGCTTGGAGTAGTGGTATGACCTTATCAGTCTGCTGCTACTCTTTCACTGTCCAATCAAAGGCTGTGTATTTCCACGATATAGTTAAAATAATCAGTGTTATTAAAAAAAATCTGGATGATTAACTCACCAACATCTATACCACCATCTCTTTGTAAGGAAAGTGGAGTGTATCTTTAAACCTTTTGCTGAGATTCATTCAGCAACGGGCCACAGCAACTGATCACTAAGATGTGAGTACAGGAGCAGCTAATGGAAAACCTACAGAGCTGATGACGATACTAAAATCTATGTCTTCAGCCGTCGCTTCTTCATCTTGGGGGTCGTTCAATGCGAAGTCAAAGTTCACTGAGATGTTTTGCGAACGTGGCGTGAGCATTGTTTTATATTAGTCTTTGACTAAGCTCGCATTGATCTCTGAAAATGTATCGCACAAATCATTTTGCACTAAACTGCTGAATCGATGGAGAAATCTTCTGGAAAATTTATATTAAAAGTCGCTGTTTGCTTAAATGAATTTCCTGTGGCCCGTATTGAATATTCCGGCTGATGAATTGAGCGGGTTTAAATTTGAACATTGCAGACCTATTAAAGAATGACTTCTTAAATCAACTGGTGCCATTTATGATTGAAATTAGATTTTTCCCTCAATGGACAGAAGGCGGTATCAATCACCGGCGTGATTTTATACTGTACAATAAACAAGATATAACTCTTTTACAGACACAACAGGTGCCTTAAATCTTTTGATGCATCCTGTATTCATCCGATGTGTATTTTAGCTTATTACACCATATAACTACTGCAGTCCAAAATTGAATATAGATTTTCAGAGAGGAATATGACTGCGCATTATAGAACACTTCACAAACGGGATTGAAGATGAACTTCTAGCATGAAAGAGATTTGAAATGAGGTGCAGAAATCGTAGTCCTCTTTGTTGGCGGTTACAATGTGTTAACATGTACTATTGCCTGCTGTTGTTGCTGCTATACTAAAATTAAACTGCTATTTAGGTCTACCCTAGCTGACCACACACATCATTGTATTCTATATTCTAATAATTGTAGGTTAAAAAAGTTGTAAAGTCCCAGCATTTCCTATCCTGTTATAACATCGGCATTGTAATAAGACTACATATGAGAAGGGGGCTACCTGTGCACTTTTTGCACCACACATCTGGAGGTAGTAGGTAGTGACAGGGGATGTAAGGACAGAGAGAGGCACAGGCACTGGTACTGGTGGCAGGCTGGATTTCATAGAGTCGCTTGACTGCAAGACCAGGATGACAGCGGGATCTCTCGAAAACTGGATCAGGTAACAGGCATGGAGCCAGAGAAGCACTGGCTGGATGAGGTAGCTCAGAGTACTGGTGGGATGAGGTACCAAGTGGCAAGCCGGGGTCAGGTTCGAAGCCGGGGTCATACATGGGAAGCAAAATCTGGAAGTGCCGAATCACAAATCAAGAGCAAACTAGAATCATGCACGGGAGAGAATTGAGTCAAGGTGCCAAACTGGAAGGAGGAGGCGAAGTCAATGGTTACAATCAGGGTTCAAACACAGCAGAGCAGGAACACAATGCAGGGCACACAGTGACAAGCTGATGACCACTCAGCAACTTGATCTTGGTTTATGTACATTTAAATAGAGAGAGTGTGCGCTAACAAGCGTATGGTGTTGCGTGCAAACGTTCCCGTGGGTGCACATCTATGCACCACAGTACAATTGCCCAGAACTTTTAGCATAAGATTGCGTGCACAGGTGCATGCACATCTTCGAGCAGGGACCAGCTTGGGGGTAAGTCTCTTACCGATATAGTGCTGATCGCGGCGCATCACTTGCATCAACATTGCTTTTTTGCGGTTAGAACTTTATTTAAAGGTCAAAAGTGACATTATATTCAGTTCTATTAACTGCAGGGGCCTTGCAATATGGTGATTTGTGTTTCAATACCACATAGTGATAACAGCATTGCATGCTGTACTTTTTTTTTCAGCGCACACCAAAGCAACTTGGTGGTGTGAACTCACCTATTTTTTTTTAAAAAAAAGGCTTTTTGCCTTGTCTGTGCATTGTGGCTCTGCTTTGTAAAAAGCTGCCAGTGCATCTTGTGCAAACCAGCTGTTAGGTATACATGGTAAAGCAGAACTCTGGACAAAAATGTTCATAACCCTTGCAGTGGGGCTACCCACACAATGAGGATTAGGTGTTAATTTTTGTCTAGGTGCAAAAAAAAAAAAAAGTTATACTGACCTGAATCGCAGAGCTGGCTGGCTGCTACTCCAGTCCCTGAAGTCTGTCTCCTTCTCCGTTTCAGCAAAGGCATGTCCTCGGCGGAGACAAAAAAAAAATTCCCCTGGATTAGAAAGTGACATGTTAAATTTGAGTTAGAGTAACTCTAGTGTGGGCACTAAAGTAACTCTAGCAGATAACTGTTTTATACAATGACAAAGGAATCAACCTTTTGTGACTCTTCCTTTTTTGGGGGCTGAAAAAGGGTGACCTGTTTAGAAAAGCAAAGGCTGGGATTAAGACGTGAGTGGTTGGCTTCTGGTTCTTCCCGGAATCAGTAGTTTGCAGTAGGTAGGTGTTAGTTTGAGCATGCACAGAGGGTCTGTGTGTGACTTGGAACTGTCAGCTCTAGTGTCAATGGTATTGACCTAGAAATATGGCACCCTTTGTGCTTCTTAGAGCTAAGTCTGGGAAAGTGAAGCTTGTCCCCTGTATCAGTGAGAGAATGTGAAGATAAGGTCGGTATGGACACACTCAGGCTCCCAGTGTCCAAAAGAAGCTGCTGTGCCTGGAGTTCTATGCATTCTTTCAGACCCCATACCCCTGAAATTAAATGAAAGAGCTCACCAGATGGAGCAAAGGTGGTTGTTTACAATCACCTGATGGGATTTCCCAATGCAGTACCCCAACAGGGCAGGCAGAAATAAAACAGAAAACCAGACTTAGTTGTTCCACAGAATGGGGGGGTGGGGGTTGTTGGTTACCAGCAGGGCCATCCAGTAGGCTGTCTTTCTGTTTTTTTAGCAGCTATCATACATATCCTATCAATCTCCTGACCGCTGCTTCCAAAACAGGTCTATCGTGGGTGTTACAGTGACAAGAGAACACTGAAAAGAAGAGTCACCAGTACTGCAAACTGTGATATCAATATGTCTTGTATTGTTGCATGTCATTATCATCTTTTTGTTGTTTTTTAGCAGGGTCCAATCACCAGGTCATGTGATATCATGAGGGGACCCTGCAAGGTCTTGAAACGTCGCTATGAACTGTGATATTATAATTTGAACATCCATAAAGGCGTTTCTTTTGAGGAGGATACAATGGTGTGCAGGTAACTACGTTTTTGCTACTCCTGTAGGGGGCACGATACCCAATAGGTAAGGGCTAAAGCAGAGTTTTGTCCTCCAATGAACCAAAGAGAAAAAAAGGCTATGGCTGAAGTTCTATATTTAGTAATAATAATAACAACAATAATAATTAGTAGTAGTACTAGTACTAGTGAAGATGTTTAGACTGTCATTTTCTTGTGCTCTTTTATCTGAAATTACAGTACTGCTATTGATTTTATATCTCCTCCAGCCTAATAAATTCAAGGACAAAGGAAGATTTTTTTTGCAACTATCGGATTATCATTTGAGCTAAGTTAGGCAGATGGGGGGCAGTGTAGCAGCGAGATAACAAAGTGTAATCTTTATTCAGGCAGGTTATATATGTTTAGAAGATAACATCTTAATGACCATTCTATTTTAGGAGCCCAATTGTGCAGATGTTTCAACGATTATTTTCAATGGGAATTCATTAGCTGAGAATTTTAGCATTTTTTTGGGCTGTTTGGTCCTCATGTCTAATTTCCCATCTGACATTAACAGTGTTAAAAAAAAATGTCAGTGGCGTTCACTTCAATTTTTATCGTGAAGTGAATTTAAGTAGAATCCAATTCTCATAAGTCCTTGACAAAAGGTATAATATAGCACAGCGCTGCCCTGAGCAGCCAAGCAAAGCCTACAGGTGTTCTGTATGGAGCCTATGCAAAATGTGCAGAGAACTGGAGCCCAAATCTGGCCCTTGGGGGCCACTAGCAGTGCACATTTTCTTTACTGGTATGTAGAGGCACAGCTGCACTAACCCTTTTCTGCACAAAGGTCATAGATGACCTAGAAGACCAGGCAAGGCTTAAACTTGAATGAGAGGTATGCAGCCATCATGAACTAAATCGAATGGCGCCCTAACAAAAGAAAAGGCTGGAAGCCTGTAAGTACCTTCCATAAGCGGGAAACTGTGAATCTCGTTAACTCAAATATTGATGGCTGAGTTGAATCAGACTATACAAAGGCAGCTGTGGGCTGGCCTATTTAAGGTGGGCCAGAAAGGAAATTAAAGCAATGATTCTACATTACAAGAAATGGGCAGATAGACAGATCGATAGATAGATAGATAGATAGATAGATAGATAGATAGATAGATAGATAGATAGATAGATAGATAGATAGATAGATATTTGTGAGCACTGATTAGAAGGAACATGTAGGGGAGTAATTATAAAACATTTGAAGAGCCATTCATTCTTGCCAAAATCTGACGTTTACTTTTGAACCACATTATGGCCACTAGATGAAGCCAAGGAGAATAGGATGCTCTTTGGCTCCATCTAGTGGCCACAATGTGGAACAACTGTAAAAGTCAGATTTGCGCAAAACAAACAGCTTTGTACATGTTTTATAAATACGCCACATAGCCTGCTTTATTTTTTACTCTTTGAGTGATAGACATCATGAGGAAGTGCAGGCAATCTGGATGAGATGAGGCAGGCCAGAAGCTGAGATAAACACAGAAGAAGAACCCAGCAGATTTCCCGATGACAGCTTAATCAGAGTTTCCTTGTGGCTTTGAGGACAATGGACTTTCATCTGGAATGTTTCTTCCATCATTGTCTAATCAGCCTGCCATAGACACAATGCTAAACCTGCTTAACAGAATTTTACAGCTTGTTCAGAGACAATGTCTGATCACCCAGATGACATGGGGGGGGGCGGGATTTTTTTTTCTCCTGTATACAGTATTAGGTTTTTTTTGCCCTTTTATGAATAAAGGCTCCTAAAGCTGCTGAGAAATTATTGTTAGAATTGTGTGTTTGTCTTCCGTGAATTAATAGCTGGTTTCTAGTTGATCCTATATTACAGTATGCTACAATAAATAGAGGTGAAATGTGTTGCTATGACTTTTAGTAATTCTTTTAAAGCAAATATGGAATATAATTTTTAACTACCATCTTGAAGATAAAGGGTTAAGTGAGTTTAAGTCAGTAGCTGGGCTTCCTCCATTTAAATGTTAAAGTGATATTAAAGTCAAAAGGTTTTTAAGCTATTTCAAATGCTGATTAAATCACATAAAATGGAGGCTGCTCCATGATGTTTTAAAATTCCTGCAGAATTAGCTGGTTCCCTGAGCACTGACCCTGATATCCTATTTTAGGGTGGCTCCTTTCCCTTGCAGGGTCCTGTGGAACGAACTGTGTGTGCTAGTAAGCTGTGTCTGTCTCCACAAACAGGCAAAGCAAGGAAATCCACTGCTCTGCTTCCTCTCCCCTTCCACCTTCTCCAGGCTAGTGGATGGACATTTGCTGGAGACTGCTCTGTCCCTTGTGATCTTGAACTGGACAGGAAGTTCAGGGAAGATGAGTTGAGAGAGTTGGAGCTATTTGGAGACATGATGATTGTAAGTGCTTGTGATAAAATGTAAAGAAATACTTTGCTGGGCAAAGAATATTTGTCTGATCTGGATTCATTATTGAAAAACATTTGAGAGTTTAATACTACTAATGAACTTGTTTTACTTCAATAGAGCTGTTTAAACAGGGAGTGGTGGTGGCAGGAAATAGAGGGAGACAGGAAGTGAGACAGGAGACTGAAAGGAAGAGTAGAGAGCCAGGCCTGTTTCCTGTTAAAGCGACAACTCCATCTTCAACATTTCAGAAGCATGCATCAACCATCAGAACTGATTAAAGAACATAGGTGTGCATATAAAGTGTGCCAGGTGTGCTTGGGCATACCCTAATCACCCCAAGTGCAACACCGAAACCACAACAGCAGGCGCTGTGTTTTCAGTCACTGAGCCAGTGGAGAGATCACAAAAATCAACAAGGCAACACTTGCCATTTACATTCCTCACATAACAGCCGCAGTCCTCAGTGACTAGGAAGCTGCAACTTCCAAAGCTTCCCATCCAATCAAGAAATCAGGCAGGTGGTCGCCTGACCACCTACCAGGGTCTCTGCTTCGGTACCGCACCCCTGCTCGAAGGGGTAAGGCACAGTTGATGAGATTGAAATCCAGGATGCCTCAGGTCTGTGTATGTATGATATATATACATTCACATGTGTGTTTGTACTTTGGTGTGCACACCCTAGTGCATGCCTATGTTAAAGACCCTAATTTAAGGTTTACTACTTCCTGACCAGCTCACTGTTTATGATCAAGAGCCAAGGATGGGCTCCCGATCAAGTGATTGGCTGTCACAGTGATCACATGATTGGGAAGTTGTCCCCACCTACTGCTAATTGCTAAGTAACAAGAATAGATGTCCTTGAGCTGGAAAAAGTCCAGCGGAGGGCAACCAAACTAATTAGGAGTATGGAGGACCAGAGCTACGAGACAAGGCTACTAAATTTAAACATGTTCACATTGGAGGTGAGGAGATTAAGGGGGGATATGATTTCCATGTACAAAATGTTCAATGGTGGTAGCAACATTAGCGATAAACTGTTTAAAATTAACTCCATTACAAAAACTAGAGGCCACCACCTAAAATTGGTGGAAGAAAAATTCCAGCACAAGGGGCGAAGAGGGTTCTTCACAGTTAGAGCAGTTAGGCTGGGTTCCCACCTGGGCGGTTTTCCGCGCTTTCGTACTCGCGGACAACCGCTCAAACAGGGAAATTCCATTATTTTCAATGTGTATGGTTCCCATCTGTGCGGTTTTCCGCGAGTACGAACGCGCGGGGAAACCGCCCTCCGCCCAAAGAAGTACAGGAGCTTCTTTGGGGTGGATTTCCGCGCTTATTTGTCCATAGATTTCAATGCAAACGCCATATAATAGCGTTTGTGCGGTTTCGTGTTGACGATATGCGCGGATCACCGCGCATATCACACATGCAAACAGGCTAGGCCACACCCAGGCACACAATTCCCGGGTGACTTGAGGCATATTGCAGACGACGTTGGCAAGATGGATGGCCTAGACACAGAGAGCTTCATCCGCATGGTGCAGTAGAAGCCCTGCATCTTTGATATGAGAGACGATGCATATAAGAACCGCTGGGCCAGGAAGAAGGCATGGGAAGACATTGGCCAGAAAGTATGGACAGATTGGGGTTCTTTCAGTCACAATGTTAAAGAAGCAAAAGGTATGTGGTATGTGACATGTGGTGCTGATGTCATGTTTTAGCTTATTAAGATTGGGGTATATTCACTAGCTGATGAAGGATCTATCCGTAGCTTCCGCAGTCATTGATCTGCCGTCAGCCTGCTTGTGACAGCTGGGCGGAGCCATCCGTGATGTTACGGCTGACTTCGCCCACTTGCAGAGAGATCAGCGTCCCTGCTTACCAGCTAACCAGGGACACTGATCTGCAGACAGCAAACTCCTGTGCGCTTCTGGAGTCTCCTGTTCCCTGTCCGAAAGGTCAAAAACACTGTTTGTTTTTGACCTTTTTTTTAAAATTTTGACATGGAGTCAAAATAGTAACATATTGAACCTTTTTGCCCATTGGAATGCATTGCTAGATTCCTACTGGCGATTTCAATTTGCAATAGCCAATAGGAAAGTAGCATTGCACCCGCCCTCTGCTGCAGTTCTCCATCAGCAGAGGGTGGGTACAATGCTATTTTACTATTGCCTATTGCAACTTGAAATAGCGAATAGTAAACTAGCAAATCATTCCAATGGTCAAATTATTTATTTTAATTTTTCTTCTGACATGTCTCCAAAAAGGAATTAAAAAAAAAACAGTGTTTCCGTCCTTGGCGGCCTGGAGCGGGAGGCTCACAGAGCGCACAGAGTTTGTATTTTCTAGGATGGCAGCAGAGCCGCCGGACAATTGAAAAAGGTTGAGCAGAGCTAGCTGGCCCTGCTAGTTCTGCACAACTGAAGCACTCATTACAGAGGCTCCTCCCCATTCAGAAACTATTGATAGTTAGTATGAATGGGAGGAGCCTCTGTACTGATTGCTTCCCATTCATTGAATACTGAGGCTATTAAAAAAGAAATTGAGGATTTGGTGTCCTCAATTTCTTTTCTATTTTAAAAGGGAAATGTCAGGGGGTCTGTTTGGACCCCTAATATTTACCAAAGTTCCCCACAATAGTAAAAAATAATTTAAAAAATCTAAAAAATGATTTTAACCACTTCCAGGCCGGCCGTTATATAAAAACGGCCTGCCAGGAGCTCTCTAGATCTGAGCGGGCGTCTTTTTAGACGTCCGCTCAGCCACGCCCCCTCGCGCGCACCGCTGGGCGCTCGCGAGTGGGAAATGCCCTTTACTTGAAAAGAGGCAGCGATGGCTGTTAACATACAAGCGATCTGCCGGCTATAGAGCCGGCGCATCGCTTGTATGATGCCCCGTGAATTGCGCCCTCCCTGGCTCCCCCCTCCCACTGTCAAGCTGGTCCCGGGCTCAGATATGCCCAGTGTCCGCGAACGTCGGAATGAGAACAATAATTGTAGGGCTATCACTCACTGATAACACTAAACTGATGAGGGGTTAAAGCTTTTAAAGCGTTACCTATGGTCAATTTTGGGCATGGTATTTTTTTGCGGGTGTGCGCAATTTTAAAGAATGACATGTTTGGTGTCTATTTACCCGACGCTTGGAGGAGCACACTGACACACAGACAACTGAGCCCTGCCCCTCCAGTGGACCCCAAAGCCCTACAGGTGATCCTGCAGACTCTGTAGAGTACCCCGGGCCAGATGATACCCCACCACCACCAGCACCCACAGCAACACCATCTGCACGTCAAGTCCTTGTACCTTTCCGTGGACGGTCCATTGGCAGGCCACGTAGGCAGAGGACTGACAGAGACGAGAACAGGCTCGTTGATGTGCTGCAGTCCATGTCTCATCCGGTACAACCATTATCATGTGAGGCATTTTTCCTACTCAGTTTGGAGGAGAAACTGAAAAAGGTGCCTAGTACACGACAGACAGAAGCACGCATTGGGCTCATGAACTACCTTGACTCCCTCATTCCTCCGGATGGATCCTCACAGCAAACTACTCCCCCTTTACCGGTCCCATCTATTCAATATCCATCCCAACAGGCTACACCCATGGACTCCCAACATTCTCAACACTACCCATATGCACCCCAGCATGCACCACAGCAATATCATCACCACCCTGAAACATGGCACTCACAGCCTACTTCTCCTTATGTATTCCCCTCCACTAGTCTGACACACAGCACCACCAGCAGCCAAATGCCTGTTGGTATTTCCACACGGGGAGTGAGGGAGGATATGCAAGTTCAAGAGCCTCGGTTTCAGCCCCCCCTTCCATTTTGACACGTCGCACAACACAATACACAATCTCCAGAATCTCCTCACTGTAACCAAGGTTACAGTGTAACCAAGGTCACAGGAAAAGGTAAACAGGAAAAGGTAGTGGTGTATCTCAGGATCTCAGGAAGTCTTTTTCATTGGCTACCTCCGTAGTCAATAAAAAAAAAACGCAGAAAACCGCGCATAAAACGCCCCGCAAAACCGCGCGTGAAACGCGCATATTTAATCCGCCTAGGTGTGAACCCTGCCTTAGGGTCTGGAACTCACTGCCGCAGGCGGTGATTTCAGCAAAGAATGTGGAATTGTTCAAGAAACTTTTGGACGATTTCTTAAGGGACCGTAATATACAGGGGTACAAGTAGTACTCCTAAGAATGAGATCCTAATAGGTTGGACTTGATGGACTAATGTCTTTATTCAACCTCAAATACTATGTAACAAAAGGCTAAGCAACAATGAATTGTGTATATCATTGTTATATGCCTCAAGAAGGGTAAATCGTTTAGGGTTGATTGTTTATGTAAGGATAGTGTTCCTGATCTTTACCTTGCCACAGGGATTCTCACTTTTGGACTAGCACTTGAGCACAATTAAGGGAATAAGCAAACGTAAGACATTTGATATATTAGGTTTTTAAGAAAGTTGAAAATTGGCTTAAAGTAGTTTATAAATGAATGAATTTGGATATCTGAATTGTATTTGCAATGCATAGTGTTTGCATAGTGTAGAGTCTTTCCATATTTTCTGCTGCAAATATAAATACACTTTGTAAAGTGAAATGTACAATGTAATACGTACAATAAAATATGTTGAGAGTTGTATCTGAGCACCTGAGAAAATAATAGTTAATTATTTTTGAGGAATTTGAATAATTATTTATCTTTTCACATAAGTGTGACAGGCACTACAGGCTTTTTCCAGTGACTGAAATAATTTCCTAGAAACAACATACCTGATGTATGAAAGGTCTGCAAAAGGAAACATTTCCTGGACAGAAAAAAATGACAAGTAAAGCTGATTGGTTGCCATGGGCAACAAAAATAGCCATTCACTAACTTTGCACTTTCAGTGGGTTGCAGAATAAAATTTAACAAACAGGATGAAAAAAAGCACAGCACTAAAACACAGATGTGACAATGGATTATACGTTTTCCTGAGCACACTATTCATACATAAGCCCCAAAATCGGTATTAAGTTATACTGTGCAAGGTCTTTGGGTGGCTGCTGAAGATGGGTCTTCTAGGGTTAAAGGATCAGTCCACCCAAGGCTGATACATCAGTTTTTGTTGAATATCGGTGAACCAAACAACCTAACAGTTTGTACTACCTTTCGGGGTCTCAGTGAGATCACCACACTTGAGTTCCTGGGTTTGCACACCTGACTTTGACTGTTATGAGGGATTATGTTATATTAATGGTAAAGGAAACATCTAGGCTGCACATGAAGTTCTGAAGTGTTAGGAGGGCTTGCTACAGGACACTTTAGGAGTGAAAAAAACCTGTAGACTTAGAAAATGGGAACCTCAGTCTTCATGGTAAACTGGCTATGCAGAAAAACAGTGGAGGAACCCATTACCCTATGGAGGCAAATTAGGGACCCCCAGAGGTCAGATGGGCTGACATTTCACCTCAGGAGTGGGTCACTGACTTATAGTGGGGTTGTGAACAGATGTGCACCAGTTACTTTTGCGATGTTTAAGAGTTTATTTGCCACCATAAACTCCAGGGAAAGAGGATTAGAGCACAGGGCACCCAACAGAACATGGCAGACTTCTACCTAGAGTCTTCACAGGTAAAAACCCTTTAAGCCGAGACAGGCACCCACTAATCTTAGATGCAGCATAAAACTCCACAGCCAACACACTGAACTCCCTGTGAGGTGCAAGCCAAATTCCAGTTTCTCAAGCACCTCCAGCAGCTGAACTTCCTTCATGGTGCTCTCTCCTCAGATCTGCCCCAATCCTTCTGGGAAACTGCCTGCAGCAAAACAGTGTGGGCCTAGGCCTCAGACATAGGTCTTTCTTCAAAAAAGAACATGAATACTCTCCATGCAACAAGCCTGGGAGGCAACGGGACACAGCACACATCCTTCCCAGGCACGGGGACTGGGGAAGAGAAATTCCAGCAGGTTCTCCCAATTTTTTATGTCTTCTCTCAGTATTCACCACTGGAAATAAACCCCTTAGTGTTTGGCCAGGGAGACACAAATATTCATCACTCATTTGTTGTATCTTCTTGCTCTAATATCGGGGACCCATTTTCCAGCAGCATGCAAACAATACCACCGAGCTTAGAGAGACCTTTAGAAGGCTGAGTTGCCAATCTAGTCTAGGCTGGGTGGCTACATGAAAAAAATAGGGTTGAAAATGAACATTGGGGCTGCTTGAAAATACTTTTCTCGTTTGGTGGATTTTCACTTTAAACTAGTATCATCTACTGCCAATAATATCAATACTGTGATTGAATTAAATTTCCTATAACTAGACAACATATTTTAATTCATGTTAAGAAATACTGCTAAGCTGATGCTACCTCATTGATTTTAATAAAGCCTTTGAAAATCTTAGAACAAAAGGGCCTATTGGTTCTTTAATTAGTAAAGGATTTATTCAATAACTTATTGGACAAGTTAATTAGACTTAATTTTGCTATTGAAAGCTTTTGCCCTGCGCACCTCCAAAACTGAACAGCTGGACCGTCGCGCTGTGTGGAGGTGATGACCTTGCGATAACCTATATGTTCATCAGTCACATTACTGTCCCGAGTAATGATAATGCCAATGCTCTGGAAGAGATGGGGCAGCCTCATCTGTATTCAAATTACACTCAGCCAAAGAGCCGGTACATTTCCAGCAATAACTCAGCGGAACACTGGTGAAAAGGCGAGGTCCTTTCATGCAGATTGGGCATTATCATTCCTTAGCACTGGACAGGTCCTCCGGAGAAGGGCTGTTATTCGAATGATCAATCAAATCACCGCAGACTTAATGGTCAATTTAAATTAATTAATTGGAAAGGAAAAAAGTTCTGTGGAGTACATTGCCTGTTTATATCGGAAGAAACTGTCAGTAAATAAAACAGTGAACAGTGAATGCAAGAAAAGCATTTCAATGTGTGTATGGATGCCAGGGGAAGGATGGGAAAATTCATAAGCAGGGGCTAGTGTCACAGACCTGCCACCGTTTTGATGCTGTTGTAATCCTAAATGAGTCCTGAGCCAGGAGCAACAAAAGGGCGGGCGTAACAAGATGTGACTGTGCACACGTAAATATAGAAGCCACTGAAATTTAAAGGGGTGGTAAATCCAGGAGGGGTTTAGATATGTCTAAGAGGTTTCCATTAATATAGCAGTATGCAGTGTATGAGTATTAAAGATACTCACAGGCAAGAAGGAGAAACCCAAAGGTAGTGTATATTCACCCAGTCTCACAAGTCAGTTAATTTTGGTGCCATGATCTTAACGCTGTTACATCTGATATGAACTTTATGCAGCAGGGAATCATAATGCACAATGTAAGGCTTTTGCCCTCAGTTCGATGAGAGGCTCTTTCTGCCATTTTATGTAAAATATCCACCACACCTAACTGTCTCCTTTCTGAATGAAATATGTACATTTTATTGCCTATATTGTGTTTTTACGTAATACTGACCCACCCTTACAGGTGTACCTATTAAAAAAATTGTGCCCCTGGCCCCCTGCCCAGCTCCTGGCAGCAAGTGATCTCAGTGGTTGCTAGGAGCTGGGTGGTACGTCGGCCACAATGCCCCGGGTTGCTAAGAGCTGGGTGGGAAAATGTGTAATCTTTCCAAAAAAATAAGCTGTAAAACCTGACTGGTTGCTATCAGCAAAAACTGAAAGGTGTTTCCTGACTATTCTCTGATGCTTAATATACCTATAAGAACTCAATATCCAGTAATATTCTGTGCATTTAGGAATACATCCAGATTTGTTTAAAAACAATTATGATATTCATGATATCTGCACAGGGAATAACAATTGAGAAAGGAGACATTAGTGATGATATAAGGTTAGTTTCCAAAATGCCAATGTTGAGTGTCAAGGATGTTGGTTCCTTGTATGAGATGGAATTATAAATGCATACATAAAAGTGACTTTGCCTAGGCTTGGATGCTGCAGACAGGAGGAAGCATTTCCTTAGTCTCCTCACCCCTATTGATCAGACAGAAAGTCATAAGGTGGCTGATCTGTGTCATCTGTGAGCCAGCATCTCAGGAAGTAGATAGTGACTAAAGATGAGGTTGGTCTTGGAGCAAACCCAAACCCGCTCAAATATGTCACCGTCGCTCCAAACTCCCACCCGCCCCACTCAATGAGTGATGGCACTTATGGCGGCACGGCGAGA
>NW_017306440.1:765594-766388 GCF_000935625.1 Nanorana parkeri | reverse complement strand
GGGGGGGGGGGGGCATTCCCTGCCCCTTTGTAATGTATAATTACAGGGCATATTGCAGGCCTCTGCACAACTGATTGGGCTGTGAGTAGGAGGTGGCAGTCATAGCTTTGAGCTGACTTGGGTGAATATGGCTCTGTTGTTTTGGAGAGAAAAGCCGGGTAATTGTTGGGGAGAGGGGGTACCGTGATCTCTATCAGGGACATGCAGTCAGGAGAGGCAGATGAGGCAGAGCCTCACCTAGTATTATGAAGAAAAAAGCTGTCAGCTTCAAGTCAGAAGCTGACAGCTTTTTCTCCATTCAGTGCAGCTTGTTATAGGTTACATAGCAGGTAAAGCCTCCCCGCTGTGTAACCTGTCATGGACGGAGCGCTGACTGTTAAGTACAGGCAGCGCTGCATCCAGCTTTTGACAGGTAGTTAGGTTACACAGCAGCGGGCTTTCCCACTGCTTGTGTAACCTAACTTGATGAGGCAAGAGCTGTCACAGCCTCTACTCTGTGTTAGAGGCGTGAGCTCTGTGGACGGCTTGGACCAACCAAAAAATAAATAAATAAATAAAACCCGCTGAGACCATCAATCTCGATGCCTCAGCAGTGACTCACCAGTGCCGAGCAAGTAAGGGACAGGGAGGCTCCTCCCTGTTTCCTCCCTTCCTCCTCTCCACACAGCTTGGTTACTGAGCTGGGGGCGGAGCTTCAGTGGGATGGGATGGAGCTTTTGCTGGACGGGGCAGAGCTTCGGCAGGCTGGGGGATGCCTCACCCAGCACAGAAGGCACGGCACATCACTGAAATAT
>NW_017306440.1:758930-765570 GCF_000935625.1 Nanorana parkeri | reverse complement strand
GAAAAGTGTTGCCAATATATGATATGATATGTCAATATAGATCAGAAACTCTCCTCTGATCCCCTAATCTATACTTTTTTTGGATTCTTCAAAATCTCTTCTCCTGAGGACTGCCAAATAACTTTTCAACAATTTAATGTCTTTTTTTTTTTTTCAGCTTTGACCTTGCAAGTTGAGAAATTAATCTCACTCCATATGGTTATCTCATCTCAGCAAACTAGCATGCCTGCAAGGCTGTTTCCCAGCTCATCCCCACTAATGTCATGCATGGCCAGTTAACTACCATTTGTTCTGTCTATCTGAGATTTATTTATCAATAAAGCCTCCATCACTCCTTTGATGATAGTTAATATCATCTATATGAATTGTCTATTGGCGTACACATTTAACAAACAAAAAAAAAAGGGTGATGATCTGCTGAACAATCACCTATTTTATTTCTCCAATAACATGTAATCAAAGGATCAATTAAAAATGATTCAGGGTCTCCAGGGAAGATCATTGTGCGCTGTCGGACTTAATTTAACAAAATGGGATTTTACTTTATTAATAGTGAAACAAATATGAGCCAGCCACGTATATATGCACGCGGGGAATAGATGTGAGCCTACCAGTGTATTCTTCATAATAGTTAGCTATTAGAAATAATAAAGGCTGTGTATCTGAGAACACTCTCATCTCTACACAAATGCCTTTGCATTATATTGAATTAAATGGCACTTTACCAAATTAGTGCTTATTAGGCTTCATTCAATATTCTGTAATCGTGATTATCTGCATCAATCAAAACCAACTAGGTTTGTTTGCAGGCTTCAACTGATTTCATTTTTATCTGTTTGTCAGTAATTTGTTTTTATCATTATGTTGTTAAAGAAGAACTCCAGTTGGATAGTTTTTCTACTTCCAACGACAGAACTGTTTTTTATGTTTGGTGTCTATTTACCCGACGTGACCCCATCTTTTATATTTTACCAAAAAAGTGGGTAATATTAGTTGTTTTATAGCATAATGTAAAAAAAAACTTTTTTTTCTCAAAATTTTCAGTAATTTCTCCTGAATATAGTAAAAAATAAAACCCGCAGTGGTGATTAAATACCACCAAAAGAAAGCTCTATCTGTCCCCAAAAAATGGTATAAAATTCATTTCAGTACAGCGTTGCGTGACGGAATAAATGTCAGTCAAAGTAACGCAGCGCTGAACACTGAAAAATGGCCTGGCCAGGTAGGGGATCTAAACACCTGGTCTTCAAGCAGTTAAAGAGGAACGTATTCCATAGCTTTAGAATAACAACAAAGGCACCTTTAGGAATGTTTAGTAATGACAATCTACTAACAGATACTTCTAGATAATTGCCGGTTTTATATTCTCTGCATACCTTATTTTTCTTTTCCTCCCCCTTCTTCTCACAGTGGCCATTTTTACCAAGAGCAGATTAATTCATTTCCCTTTACTTCCTGGAACTCTGGCACATGTGACTAGGACATGTGACCATGCACATCATCTCAGGGGAGGAAAAGGCCTTTCCCTGAGATCTGGTGGAATTACAGATGAGATTTCCCGGCAATACTCTGCTGATGTAACTTTCCCAGGATGCAACGCTTGGGCACATTAGATCACTTTTGTCAAAGTGAACCAGAAAGTGGAAAAACAATAATTGTAGGTAAAATGAAAATATGTGTGTTTAACTAATAAATGTAAGATGATTTCATATCAGCATGCAGAGCTGTTTGCTGGTGTGATTTTTAGCCAAAGGGGGTAAAGGTCCACTTTAAGGGGAGTATGTATACAACATTCCTTGGCACATTTGTCAGCAAATGTTTTCTGATACTTTTGGCAGGTGCTCAATCACTGAACATTCTCCAGTCACATTTGATTCATAGTGTATTTCTGTGCAAAACATTTTTTTTTCCCGTTTTGGATAGGGTAGGAAGAGATAGACCTTCTGTCAAGTTTCTGTTGCTGTCTGTGTCTCTACTGAGGAAATCCCCCACTCTTTTTGCACTGGTGACTATTAAAGTGATATTAGAGCCAAAATGTTTTTACGCTATTAAAATCACTTACAGTACAATGGATGCTGCTCCTTGATGTTTGAAAGTTTTAGTTTCCTGAATAATCAGCTGCTCCCCTAACCACTGGTCCTGATATCCTGTTTTAAGGTGGCTCCTTTCCCTTGCAGGGTCCTACAGAGCCACCCTTGTGTATGCTAGTAAGCTGTGTGTGTCTCCTCAAGCACACAGGAGCAGCAAGGCAATCCACGTCCTTCATCATTGCTCCCCCCTCCTCCTTCTTCTTGACTTCTCTCTTCTCCAAGCTAGGAGATGGACAGCTCTCCCTGTGTAGATGGACTATGCTCTTCCTTGTGATCTTGTACTGAACAGGAAGTTCAGGGAAGCTGAGCTGAGAGAGTTAAAGCTGTTCTAAAACATGATGACTGTAAGTGCTTGGGCAGAAATTTAAAGAAATACTTTGCTGGCCGATGTGGATTTGCTTGATGTGGATTCATTATTGGAAAACAAGATTAAGAGTTCAATACTACTTTAGGACCAGGAAAGGAAGTGAGCAGAAATCCAACATTTTATAGTCTCGGCAGAGACAACTGGAGATAACTGTTCTGAGGACAATTTTCTAAGAAGGAAATTCTCCTCACTTTGAGAAAGTTCTTCAAACTTAAAGGAGAACTATGAGATGAGTGATTTCCACTCACCTCATAGTTCTAGCCGACCTGTGACAATGAGACTGTCACAGGTCGGCTCAGTAGATCGGGAGGTGAGCGAACACATACCGGGTTCGCTCACCTCTCGATCCTGTCACGGCTCTCTGCCGTGACAGGGGGAGGGGCTGGATTCCCCTCTCCCCGCTCTGATCTGCCAGCGCTGACTGGCGGAACGGACGGGGGAGGGGGCGGGTACAGCTGGCTCTGCCTCTAGATAGACAGAGCCAGCTGTCACTCACGCAGCTGGGCGGATCTCGACGTCGATGTCGGGATCCGCTCCGGCTGCGGCGTCTCAGTATACCGCGAGCTGTAGCTCGCGGTATACTGAGCCTAGTGTAACGGGAGGACGCTAGTTTGTGTCCTCCCGTTACCCTAAGGAGAACTATGGGGAAAAACACTGACCCCCATAGTTCTCCTTTAAAAGTTAAGGGGCATTTGTTTAATGGTACACAGTAGGCAAACTAAATAAATAAATAAACAAACAAACAAATAACTAGGTAGGAGTTTTAAAGTGACACTAAACTCAAATTAGTAAACTAAACATGAGATTGTAGTCCATCACAGGAGTGAGCTTGGAGTGGTGACTACTTTACAACACGCACAGGGACCATGAGGAACAAAAGTAGCCCCCCTCCAGAAGGAAGGACAGTGTCAGCACCAATTCAGAGATGATTTGAGGATCTACAGCCGAGGAATAGGCAAAGAGGATACATTTTTGTTAATACCTAAGGCACTTAAATGCATTTTTAAGTATTAACTCCTGAGTTTAGTGTCCCTTTAACTCTTCCCTACTCTATTCAAAAGTAAGAAAAAATGTTGGCTATGCATACACTTTAACCCAGAGTATGACTTCAGCAACCGGAGCTCAATAGTGCTGACAACTGGTTTATTTTAATATATTTTTCAATTTTTGGAAACCCAAACAAATTATAAAGAAATGTTTGCACCCCCCACAAATCAGTACTGGCCTGACACAGCTCCCCATGGCACAAAGCATGTCCTTCTCTGCCTTGATAATTCCAGCCTGCGTGTCCTTCAGATTAGGGAGAGTGCTTTGGTAAGTGTCACTACAAAGAATGGGAATAAATCTTCAAAGCTCCGTTGTGTCATGTTTATGGACACCTAGTTTACTGTCCAGGAGAGGGTAGCAGCAAAGGAAGGGGTTCCTGTGGCATCTACCTGCCCTCATAGGGTAGATTTGCACACTTTTTTGTAACATGTATAAGTTTGTTTGTGTGTTTAACAAAACAAAAAAAATAAAAAATGAATGTATTAGTTTCACTAATCCTCCCCTTTCAGGATTCTGCACTGTGCTCATTTATCCTCTCAGTTGTGAGGATCCAAAAACAGGGAGGTAATAATTGAGGAGGATCTCAGAATGGCTACAGTTTTATGAATGCAGAACTCCTATGCACCTTAGCGCCATCAGTGGTGGTAGTACCGTGCGAACGCCATCCCTCCAGCTATACGCTGGATGGAACAGTTATAAATTAGCCCCTAGATGTTTCCAGTAAAAGGTACTGTTAATTCTACAGCATGCAAAGACATTTTAGACAATTGTATACTTACAAACTCTTCCAACCTTGTGGCAACAGTTCATCTGTATCCTTGTGCACAAACCTTACTTAAATGGTTATTAAACCCTCCATTTTTTTTTGCATATATATATGGCTAGCAAGCAGAAGATCTATGAAAAAAACATTTTAAAAAAAAAACGCTTTAAAAGCAGTTTAAACGTACCTGTGCCTTCGCCGCGCGCTCCCGTGCGAAAATCTGAAAATTATCGGGCGGCCGCAAAGCATCTTGGGGCGGGCGCATGCGCAGTTCAGATTTTCTGCCGGGAGACGAGGAGAGACACAAGGTAAGTATATGGACGCGTGCACCCGCATGCAGACACAGTGGGACAGGAAGTACCAGCAAGCACAGAAGAGTCAGCGCTGGATCGGAGACCCGCTGCAGCCCTGGAGGGACAGATGAAAACAACAGGAAAGAAGGAGAAGATCGGATTAAGAGACATCAGTTAAGGTAAGTGCTTTCAATAACATCGTGGGGAGGGAAAAACATCTTTGACTTTAATGTCACTTAAAAACTTTTGTGATAAATTTGAACACTGATTCTGAGCCAGGTGTTCTCAACCAACATCAGTTCCTGACTTAGCAATTGCTCTGTTGGCTGAATGGGCACACAATCCCACACACATATACTCCACACTCTTGTGGAAAGCCTTCCCAGAAGACAGGGGACTCTGCCATAGGCTAAAGGGGATGTTATTGTTAATGCCCATGATTTTGGAATGGGATGTTGAACAAGCTCATGTAGATTTGATGGCCAGAAACCTTTGACCATATAGCATAAATACAGAGGCAAATATTATTAATTTATAGTTATAATAATTAGGATTGTATATTTAGATTCTTAAATAAACCCACTCATGGTTCTCATTAAAGCTGATGACTGCATATTCTATTGGATTCCTGGATAGATAAATAAATTGAGTGAGATTAAAAACATTTTCTCATTGTAACCCATCTACACTTATATATTCTGAGTTTGAATAAACACCTAGAAACTTTTGCGTTTCATCCATGAATGCTATTGGATTTTTTTCTAAAAAGAGCATAAATCCACTTGAATTTTATATTTATCAGCTTTTCAAAATAACTTTTTATGAAGGCGCACTTAGCACTTATCAAAATGCTTTTTTTTTTTCACTTGGTGTGGATTTTACTCTGGAATATTTAAAACTCGTCACTGTTGAGTGAAAATGATGAATGGTTCCTTGAAGTCCTTTGCATTCCCTTTAAACATTGCAATTACTTTATTAGTGGAGAGAGTCTTTTTTTATGCCAATGAAGGTAAAACAGCCTTAATGTATGTTTGCATGAGAGCTCCTATTTAACCAGTTATTCACCCATAAATGTACTCACCTCACCGATCCGCATAATAACTAGAAGACTTTACTACTGATTTGCACACAAGATTGATCAATTAAATTCTAATGAAAAGTATTGATTGGATGTTCATGATTTTATTTAAATAAATGACTTTTCTCCTTAACCTTTGAACAAAAGATGGATGGGTGCATCTGTGAGGGCGGTGGAGATCTGCAGGGTCCTGATATAATTTTTTTAAGTGAACCTGTATTTTGCCTATACTGGGAAGGTAACGGGTTCATTTAATGTAGGGACCCTAAAGAGCATGTACTTACCCTTCCCATCCTCAACCACCACCCAGACCTGTCACCAGTTGGCCAGGATTCCTGTGCAAGTTTCAAATAATATGCAAGACCAAACAGAAAGCTGTGCATTTGTTCCTTGCTCCAACAAGGGAACACTTCGGCCTGAAATCGGGCTGCCAAGGCACCAAATGCTGCTTTGTGCGGAAGCACTGTTATGTGTTCCTTTAAACCCAAAAGTACTGGTTATCTCCATGGCCTGGTATAACCTTGAGGCTAAGAATGAGTGAAATTGGGAGCTTCCCCAAAATTTTAGCAAAAATTAGTGAACAGCATTGGAGTCAAAGGTGAAGGTGGAATTAAGGTAATTTTTGTTGTTGTTTACAGCATTGCGTTACAATGCGTTACAGCATTCCCAGCACATTGCAAACCACTGCTCACCTGTTTTGATTTTTTTTACGTGTAGGTCATGAGCGAGCTATCATCAAAAACCCCAAGGAAGGTGACCTCCTTATCATTTTGCCATTTAGGCATGACACGCTGGACATGAGAAGAGTACCCAAAGAAGTGTGCGCTCTGTCTTTGCTGCTGCTACAGAGGGAAACTGGCTGGTTCAAACATTGAGCATGGAATAGTACCCTGTCTTCCTTAATAGCAGCCCAGAATAACATCCCACATGATCCTAATGTTTATTATTTTATTTTAGCAATGTTCAATGAGATACATATATATATATATATATATATTATCA
>NW_017306440.1:701770-758920 GCF_000935625.1 Nanorana parkeri | reverse complement strand
AGTTGTGTGTGTGTGCAGGGAGCACACAGACAAACTCGGGTGCGTGCTGGACGCACACGGAACAGCCAGGGGTGGCTGGGAGAGGTCAGGAAGGTCGGTGACCCCAGGGACCTGTCGGACAGACTGCTAAGAGAGAGCAGAGTGAGGGCTCACGAGGGGTGAGCAAGCGTGAGTGTCTTGAAGCTGTGGAAAGCTACCGAGCGAAGCTAAAAGACTGTCGTATGTTGCTGTTTCAAGCTATTTTGTGTTTGCCCTTTCAATAAACTGTGTTTCCTTGACCTACCTGGACTACAGTGGAGTGTCCTTGTTACAATATATATACATACATACACACGCACACACAGTATACACAACTTCTTTAAAAAAAAGAGTAGAACTTATTTTTGTTTATGTGAAATCAGTAATTTTCCAGCAAAATGTATTAAAAACAATGAAGGCGTAGCAGCAGACTAATAAACTCTGCCCTCTCTCCTCCTTTCAGCATCATTCTTGGCTTGGAGTATTGACCCTCCCTCTCCTAGTTCAACTGCCTATAGGGTAAGAAGAGACTGATATCAAGACAGATATTTAGACAGTTTAGACAGTACTTAGAAAATGATAATAATAATAATAATAATAGTAGAATAAAATAAAATGAAACAGTACGCGGAATAGCTGCATTAAAAAAAAATCTAAAAAAAATAACTACCTGAAATACTGGTTCCTTGAACCCCTCTACACATGACTGGATAAAACCCACTTTGGATTGGTGAAAGATGTAATCCTTCTGTAAATAACCCCCACTGTCCCCAGGGGAAACAGGACAGGAAGTATGTTGGAATCTAACCGGTGACACAGGTAACAAAATCAGGCAGCTAGAAGAACTAACATTTGCCCACTGTGTCCAAAATTTGAAAAGAATGTTGACTGTGTCCCAAAGAACTGCCATGGTGCCTATCTCCAGCATACCTGACAAGCCACACATTCCCATATAACTACTCTTCTGAGATTCTTGCTGTGTGACCTGCTTGTTTAGCACGGTTTCTCCTTGAAATTCCTGCTCAAATTGCACATGCAAGCGATGATTTCCATTCATTTAAAATATATTACTATCCCAGGGTGAGAAGTAGGAGCTGAACCAGTACGGAATTTCAAGAATAGGCCTTGTGGTACACACAGTGAAGGCCTCTGTGGAGAAAGGTCACGTAACTATGTGGTAGGTATGTGGCTTGTCAGGGATGCTGGAGGTGGGAACCATGGCACCTCCATGGAACACGGTAAACATTCTTTTCAAATTTTAGAGATAGTGGGGAAATGTTAGATCACCTACTGGACATTCAAAGTTCTGGGCTACAACAGCATGCTACCTAAGCAGAAATGAAGAGTTGCAAAGCAGTTTATTAACGTGCTATTTCTGATAAGCTTTGTTCTTCCCACTAAATTTCTGTTCCATCATCATGGAAGGAAGTGGATGAACTGCAGAAGGAAGGGACTACATTTTATTCATGGATATCCTAAGTATATTCTTGAGTCTATGAAGAACAAGATCAATGTTTTGGAAGGAACCTACCATACAGGCAGAGTGTTTCTATTGGTGCTCTACAGTCTAGTTCAGAGCTGGGGTCCCCCACACACCAAGTTCCCAGTAGTAATATAAATGCTTTGCAATAATAATCACAGATTCTTTATCTCATAGACTTCATGTATTGTAGTGTAGATATCTATTACTAAACATAATCACATTTTAGTTTAACCTGCTTTATTGATCAATAACTAAATGCAATGAATTTGGCAGCCACAGGGTATTTCATGATACATTATGTAAGCCAAGAGCCAGTGTTAAAATGCTAATGATTCACCTGATACTAATGGCTTCTATTTGACTCAATTAGTTTTGCAATTAATTTTTTTTTTTCTCCCCGCACGCTATAATTGTTATGGTTAATACAGAATTACAATCCAGACGGTGTTTTTCACAGGGTCGAAAATTGAAAATTGGTTTTAAATATATTATGTTTTATACAGTTTCTGTCAAATTAAATGCCGGCCCCATTACTTGATTGATTTCCTGGTGGGTTACTTCATCGGCTAATTGATCAGTCAATTGGAATCCCAATATTCTGCATATAATACATTGAAATTTCTATATTACACTAATTAAGGTGTGTATATTCACATGTCTAGAGGCATGCTCAAGCCTTTAACTACCCGAAACATTTCTGCGTTATCTTACTATGAGACTTTAAAGAACAGCTCTAGGTAATGAATGAAGTCAACCTACTGAATTGTTGGTTCCATTAAGAAATGTTTAATCTTTGAAAAGTTAGAAAGTCCACTCAATATACTTTTATTTTATGCTTTCAAGAGACCTTGTCAGACCATCAAAAAATTCAGTGAATGGTCCTTGCAAGATAAGAGCTATTATACTCACCTCTCCAGTGGCCCTTGTCTCCTTCCTTCCCACCATTCATGCACTGCAGCCTTCGTCATTGTATTCAACAATCAACACTTCTAGGAGTATTGGATGCCTCTATTCCCCACCAATGCGTTTTGCCTCTACATCAGTACAGGACTTTTTAGCACTGTAGGGGTTGTAATTAAATGAGGTAGGGGATGGAGTATGGACCAGGGTATGGCGCATTTGAATAATCAAATGGAACCCATCGCACACCTGACCTGATAATACCCTCAAGTATCGGGTGGGTGCCAAGCGACCACGGATGCCTCCGCAAATCAGTGTATCAGTGTAATGTGAAGAAAGTCACTCGCACTCCAGCTTCAAATTTTCAGTCAATATTTATTAACTTCTGTAGTGTCCCAGCATTGCGACGTTTCGGAACCACTTGATCCCTTCCTCAGGCAAACAAACTCTTTGTTGCCTGAGGAAGGGATCAAGTGGTTCCAAAACGTCGCTATGCTGGGACACTACAGAAGTCAATAAATATTGACTGAATTGAGCTGGAGGGAGAGTATGCCACAGGGCACACATTCATCTATGCTTCCAAAAGTGTAGAATACCAACTGGAGGCTGCATTATTGCAATGGGAATGGGGCCGCAAGGATACTACTGCACATGCGCATAGGCCTGTTCGTCGCATTTGCGGGAAACGGATGCTATTGCGCATGCGCCACCAGCGCATGCGCCTTGTCCAAAACGGCAAGTGTACTTTCCAGTGGCAACATGAAGGCAACCATGCAAGCAAGTGCAGTTAGACCTCACCAGTTTTGTTCAGCAAAGTTTGATGGGATTGATTTACTAAAGGAAAATAGGCTGTTCACTTTGAAAGGAAATTTTTCCTTGGCGTAGTGATTGAGTTGTGTAGCTCTGCTAATTTCCATCATTCAATCATATGCAAGCAAAAATACAATTTTCTTTCTATTTTCTTAGCACGTGATTGAGTATTCTTTACAAAGTTAATTTTCACCACATTCACTGAGCTAAGTGAAAATTCCCTTGCAAAGAGAACAGCTTATTTGCCTTCAGTAAATAAACCCCTTTATCTCTATAGTGGGACTGGTTATGAGACCCCATCTAGATACTATTAATAAGGCCAGGCATACATTACCCAATATTTACAAATGTCCTTGCTATGTAGGCAAAGATCCTATCGGTCAACATTTCTTCCAGGCCCTTTCAAGCCTTATTGTATTGAAAAACAAGATGCTTTCATTTTTCTTATCTATCACCACTAATGAGATTTAGGGGGTTATTCACTAAAGAGCCGAAGGATCCAGCTGTAGCTTCGGCTGATCCTTCGGTTCTTATCAGCCGCCTCTGGCCTTTGGTTCAGTCGAACTGAAGGGCTGCTGTATGGGCTATTCACAATAGCCCATACAACAGCCGAAGGCAGCCGAGCAGCTCAGCTGAGCCAAAGGCAAATGCTTCAGCTGGGCTGTCAGGCGAAGCGTGGAGAAGCTTTGGCAGAAGCTGACCGATCTCCACACAAATGACAGCTGGGCGGAGCCAGCCATGATCTCACAGCTCGCTTCGCTCACTTGTAATGACAGATCAGTGTCCCCAAATGACCTGAGGACGCTGATCTGCCATTAAACAATAAGAACTAGGCAGACCCGGCCGTAATGTCACGGCCGGCTTCGCCCAGTTGTTATTCATTGGCCGGGACCTACTAGAAGATATTTTCATATTTTCAGAATGGAGTTGGAGAGGTTGCATATGCAAGCAGGCCCCTGTTTATGGGTGGGTTATTGGGAATTATTTTCCAAATGGCCTCTACTTTCCTTTTAAGTTGGTGGGCAAGCAGCCATGAAAGTTCCTGAACTGCACTCATATATCATACAGTTGTCCCCTAATGACATGAAGTTAACTTTGCACTCCCGCCCTCTGGTGGGTTAAAACAGTTGTTATTTATTGAGAAACAGCATATATTATACCTTACATCACTAGAGCTCTGAAGAGGGTATGCCCTCCAGGAGAGAAGAAATGTATTGTGAGAGCAGGGGTTATAGAAATTGGGGGTAAGGTGTAGAGTAGTAGTTAATAGCGTTGGTGTAACATTTTATTAGATGGGTGTGCTACAACACCGGCATTTATAGAGGTTTGGAATGTTAGTTGAGGAGAATTTATGGGGTTGGGGTCCAGGGAATCTGTCTCATACCTTGCAATGGGGCCTAGGGGTATCAAGTTAGACCATTAAGGTCAAATTGAATCTGGTAGTCGAGGGTAAAAATGTTAGTTCTGAAACCATGATACCTGAGGTGCATTATATGTTAATGATTTAAATGCCGCAAATAAAAATCAATGTAAGACTGAAGAAGAAAGTGCTCAGCAATAACACCATGGCACCTCAAAACTTTAAAAGTCAAAGACTAGAGCACATTCAGCATTGTCCCAGGATTACCTAAACTCTGACCTAATATTTATCTAATATTTAGTATATATATTTTTTCTTCTTTTTGTATTCAGTTAATTAATTTTAAATAATATTTATGTAAAATCTAGCAGCATATGTGTATTATATTTTAACAAACCAGTACTACTTTTGACAAGCCCTCTCAATTTGAGGCTCGATTATTGGGAGTTGTGACAGACATCATAAAGCTCTTTATTCCTGAGATTCCTACCTATCTATCACTGACTTTTTACTGAATCTAATATCTTAAGAGCATTGCTATTTGCCGTTCGTAATATACACTACTAGTCAACATTTTTGAATTTACGCAGTTTAATGTCTCAATGTTATCTGAAAATAAAGCATAGAAGAAATAAACAATTGGACATCCAAAGGAAATCATAGAATTGTTTTCTTCAACAAAATGAAATCTACATTTTTGACTCATCAAAGTAGCCACGTTTTCCAGATATAACAGCCAAACACACTTGGGGCATTATTTCTACAACGGTAATCAAATATTGTCTAGAACGTTCTTCCCAACACTGTTCCAGAAGTTCCCACAAATATGTTGCACTTGTAGGTTGCTTTGATTTCACCCTTTAGTCCAGTTTAACCCAAACCAGCTCGATGATGTTTAAATCTGGAGACTGTACTGGCCATTTCATGATTTGAAGCCTACTTTCTTCTTGTTCTTTTCTTCTAAGGTAGTTCTGACACAATCTGGAGGTATGTTGTGGGTCATTATCTTACTGTAGGATGAACCTCTTGACCAACTAGGCATTCACAAGTGGATATTGCATGGTACTGCAAAATGCTGTGGTAGTAGTTTTAGTTCAGGATGCCCCATTCACTCTGTGCAAGTTGCCGACTCTGGATCCAGCAAAAGACCACCACGCTTCTTCCTCCATGTTTGACAGTTGGTGTCACACATCCAGGAACAATCCTTTCACCTACTTGACGGCATACAAAAACCCGGCGTGATGAACCGAAGAGCTCACAATATGATTCATCGGTTCATAAGACCTTCTTCCAGTCTTCAGTAGTCCACTGGTGGTGCCAGGCAAGCCTCTTTTTCTTATTTTGCCATCCTACCAATAGCTTTCTTACTGCCACTCGACCTGTCAAAACTGCAGCTCAAAGTCTTCTCTTCACAGTTGAAACTGAGTCTTGCTTAATTCAATCAGTGTTAAACTGTGCTTAAAGCTGCTATCCTGTGAGCCACCTGTCTGTCAGACCTCTTCCTGTCAGAGTTTCCTTCAGTTTCCAAGTGTCTTTTGATGGTGTAGGAAACTGTACTCACTGACACCTTGGCATTCTTTGCAATAACTTACTTTTTTTCACCTCTGGAAGCTTACCGCTGACCTTTGTCAGGTTATTCACTGGACTTGAACTGCTTACATTTCAATAAAAACTGGAGAAATGGGGGTGTTGTAAAAGGTTTCACTGGTGGGGTATAGGATGACACTTGTTTATACAGCAGGGCTGAGCAGGATAGTGTTCTCAGGTATCCTTGGAAGCTTTGTCATGTAACTTGAGATCTTAGTTCTAAAACCTCAGAAGTCTGGGAAAGCTTTCCTTTTCTGCATTGCATGTGTTAAAAAAAATGCATTATCGCCTTTAAGCAGCAGGGATCTACTGCACCACAACCAAGGTTAGTACAATTACCATAACAATGTAAATTGTCTGTAACATGGCAATCTCCCTGACATAGAAGTCTTTCAAATGTGAGAGTCTCTCTGGTAATATCCAGTAGTCTCCGGTAACAAACTGATGGGATGTCCATGAACATTTGTAGGTGCAGTTTCTTATCCCCTTTCTACTTGCAATCTGTATATTAATGTTCTCAGTACAATGCCCCATGCTGAGGGTATGTTAATAAATCCCTAAACTTTGACAGGTAGTAGATGTGCAAAGTGTAACTGACAGCTTCAGTCCACGCTAACAACTGGGAACCAATCAAAGTGGTTCCAGGTCATATGATTACTAAGCTGTGACATAGTTATAAAATGCTAGCCGAAGGAAAAATGGTTTCAGCTTCCAGAGATGCCCTGTAGCTGGCAGCGTTCTTCTGTTTAATACTGTAATTGTCTTAAACAACTGCAGTATTTTTAAAAGTAGTTATTAAATATAAAGAAGAACTCCGGGAAATTAAAAAATTAACTCTTGCAGGGCTGCCCCTGCATTGCAAAGGTTAACTGCACACTGTGGTCTTGGGGCTAAAATAAAGGAAATATACTCACCCTGATCCTGGTCCCTGCAGCCTCTTTTCCCTTGGGCCCTGGTAATCCCCATGACAGCTGCATTAGATGGAGGGATATTCTACTGCCAGAATGCAGGGGAAGAGAGATGAGTGCTAACTGCCACAGGACTGAGCAGTAAATGCAGTGCAGTATGGGGGGAAGCCCCACATAAAGGGTTAATTTTTTTTACGTTTCCTGAAGTTCTTGTGTAAATTACGGACTACGTTTTACTACCCATGCCTTTTTACAATTCTACTACCTCTTATCTAATTCCAGATGTTGGCGTGTGGCATGAGAAAAGCAGGACTATCATGATTACAAATTTGATTCCCTTAATCCACAACCAAATGGTGTATCCCACACTAAAATCTGGCATCCACAGCCCCCATCCCGTTCTACAGGTTTGGTATGAAAAGAAAAAACATACAAATTGTGTACATTTTATTTAAAAAAAAGTGAATGTATCAACAAATGTCATGTATGTTATACGAATGTATCTTACAATGTAAGGCAAACCTTAGCTAAATCCCCCAAGTATACTTTTTCAACATGGATCCACCACTAAGTTCAAAGACTCCAGGAAGTTCCCCTGCCGCTGGCCGCTCCGCGGGTGTGATCACTCTCATACACAAATCCTTGCCCCACAAAGTTCTACATCATCATTTTGATCAAAGTGCTGGGAGATGGTCCCTCTTGTCCCTCCAAATTGGCACACACTCGTTTGACCTATGGAACATCTACGCCCCGAATTCGGACAATCGTCCCTTCTTGGACACACTTCGAGCCAAACTATCTACACGCTCACCGGATATTGATCTGTATGTATGCAGTAAACTTTTCAATAAAAAACTACATGCTAAAAAAAAAAAAAGACTCCAGGAAATGACTGATTCTTTGTTCTTTGCTGCCCTCCAGTGGTGTCTGTTTAACTGCTAAGTATTTGTGCACTATTTCTAGATTAACTGCTACAGAGTACAAGGGTGGCAAGATTTCTGCATAGCTAATAGAGGACATGGACTAGGGGGGACAGGGCTGTTAGAGGCGGCAATACATTCAGCTCACTAATATATTGCATATGGCAACAGTGTGCTGCTATCTATTAAGTGCACATAAATACCTTACAGTAGAACTTTAGTTCTAGTTGAAGTTTTTTTTTTTCAGAAGAGATATTCCAAATCTTTTCAGCAATAAATTATTCTTTACATTCCTTCTGGCTAACTGCTCAAACTGTACACTAAGCTACATATGTGTAGCTCAGTGTGCTATCACTGCATTTGCCGGGTGCCAAGGTGAAAGAACTCCTGTGTGCATGCAATGGGATTACGCCATCTCAGTCACTCTGAAAGGGCACATTGCGATTCACTATCACTAGCACTGAGAAAAGTTCTGAAGATTATATAAAGACTGGGATTGAATGTAAAATATTCACAATAGCCCGTACAGCAGCCAGGCGGCTCAGCCGAGCCAAACGCATACGCCTCTGCTCGGCTGAGCCGAAGTGACAGTCGGAGCGGAGACGATGGTCTGCCGAAGCAGACCGTGTTCCGCGCTACTGACAATAACTGGGCGGAGCCTGTCGTAATGTCACAGCTGGCTCCGCCCAGTTCTTGTCAATGACAGGCCAATGCCCTCAGGTTATCATGGATATCTCTGCCCATTTGTTTTGATTTGTCCGGGACCTGCGGGCAGACTGTCAAGTGCCAGACACATGTAAACAGTTGGGCAGAGCTAGCAGTGATGACACCGCTAGCTCCGCCCAATTGTTTATATTATATTTTGCCGACATCTGTCAGAATGTCATTCGGCGAGAGTTTGTCACGTGCGAACGGGTCGGCGGGCATAGTTTTTTTTTTTTACATTAAATTTTTACATAATTTTTTATTTAGAGGCCCTTGTCCCCATGGTCGCATGTCTCACCCTTTCCTGCCTGTTCCTTTCTGGTTGGGAATTTTAGGAGGGACCCCACATTTTTGAGGTGGGGTTCCTCCTTCAAATTCCTACCAGACCTAAAGGGCCTGGTATGACTTTGGGGGGGAACCCCACACACTTTTTTTTTTTTAACTTGGGGTCCCTCCTAACTTTTCACCAGACCTAAAGGGTCTGGCATGGTTTGGGAGGGGGCTCTATGCTGGGTTCTTTTTTCTTTTGTTTACATTTTTTCTTTCATTTTGAACATGTTTTTTTTCTTCTTTTGTTTACATGTTTTTAAATTCTGCTTGCTACCTCGGAAGTATAGAGCAAAATAGCCGAGCTGAATGCCGCTTGACGGCATTCGGCTATTCACTCACTGCCGTTTGGCCCCTATGACAATAGGGGTGAACGGCAGCAAGTGAACTGCCAGAGCTTCACTTCAGCTGATCCAGATGTTAAATCGGCTAACTCGAACTTTCTGCACTTCGGCTCAGGCTCAGTCGAACATGCAGAGCACCCGAAGCTAGCTGATATATGGCTGAAATCAGCCGTACAGAGCCGAAGTGAATAGCCAAACGCCATTCGGTTCAGTTCACTTTAGCTCGGTTGTTCACTCGGCTGTCTTTTCAATGCTGCTGAGATGAGAGAGGATGTGCATGAATGGGACATCACAGCGAGGCCAATCAAGATGACAGCACCGGAGAGGGAGCTCATGGACATTGCATTGCTGGATGGGAGGTCAGTATAGTTCTGCCTTAAATATGTGCCGAGCTCCTTAAAAAAGAATATTTAAATGACAAAAAAACAAATAATGACAGGCAATTCACATAACATTATGTAAAAAATTAAATGTGTAAATAAAGAAAAATAAAACACGAAACAATAGTCCATATCTCTATGTATAATTTTGAACTGTCAATAAATCCACCAATGTGTATAAATCCCACCACCTACTGGGCTGGAACTCCACTTAAAAATGACTGCCTTTTTTAGGGCCTGCATCAATGGTCTTTGGGCTTGTATAGATGGTGTCAGTCTGACATCAGTTTGAGAAGCTTCTGACATCATTTAGAATTCGGCGGTAGGTGCATTTAACCTGCAGTTGACCTGCATTTGTCCTGCTTCAAGCATTTTTGGCATTCTCATAGACTTATCTGGGAATGCAGAACTTGCTTGAAGCACACAAAAGCAAGATGACGTAGGTCCTAAAAGGAAGTCTAAAAGCATTTTTTAATCTCCTCTCAATGGAATCAAGCTTGCTTCCCTCTATGATATTAAACACAGCCACAATTCTGACCTGCAATGCTTGCCTCGGTTTCCGGTGTGTGCTAAAATGTCTCTAAGGCCCATCTGACACGTTTTGTTATGTGGACTTCATCAGAACTCTTTCCTATTTTTCTAAGCATTGCACAGTTGTATGCTGGTACAAGAACATGCTGATTTCCCAGTGGGATTTCCATCTTTACAGAGTTCAGAGTCCAGTAAGTGTTGGCATTGTACCTGGAGAACTAAGTAATGCACCTATTGATTGTTCAACATTGCACATAGAGATATGGACTATTGTTTCATATTCTACTCAACTACGCATATTTTGTTTTTAACTAGTTTGTTTTTTCTTAACTAGTTATCTTTTCACGGACCTGATTATGTAATACGTTCTGGCATGGAGGATCTTTGTGATGCAATGGTGTGATCTATAACCCAGTTTCTCAACCAATGATATGTGTATCATTGGAGAGTCATTCAGTTTCATAGTGTGTTGATTGTAAGCCTGGAAATGTGGCTAAATGTACCAATAACAATATGAATCTGAACTGTGCAAAAGAAGCTATATTTGTTAGATGCAGAGAAGGAAATATATAGTTGTATATGGGAATATTGATGTGCAATAGAAGCAGTAAATGTTATATACAAAGATGTCCCCGGTTACAATACATGAGAATATTGCTGTGTGACAGAAGCAGCCATTCTTCCATACAAGAATGTAACCTTTCACAATATATGGGATCATTAATGTATGACAGAAGAAATAGTTTCTCGATATAGGCATTTGAACTGTAACAATATGGATTTGTTGGCGTGTGACAGGAGGACTCCGTGCTGTGAACATTTGACCCATAGCAGGTAGGAGGGGATTTCTGTGAGTGACGGGGAAGCACATTCCAGGTTATGTCACCTCTTCACCTGTCCAGAAGAGAAATTGAAAGCTAAATAGAAGCTCCCAAAATTACCTGTTTCCTTTCTTTATCCCATTATAGAAATCTGGACATCATGAAAATGAAGATGTTTCATTGCTGTAGGCTTGAATATAAAATGAGCAATATGGAAAGGTTTTGGACAGTACCAATATCAGCTCTTCAGAGAGTTCTTATAATACACAGAATAAATAGGCAAAGTGAACAATGGTGGAAATGGAGGCTGTTATTAGGATGGTGGCTACCACTTTTCTGTATTGTATTCTCCTGCGGAACACAGCAACAGGACACCCCATACAGACTTCCCGTTTCCCCTCTAAACTGAAATCAATAATCCTGGATACTTTGCCACATGTTAAAGAGTTACAGAACAAACATGAACTGGAAGGAAACAAACCGAAATGTCACCAGGTGTTTCAGTTGAAGAATTATCCCAGCTGTAACCTAAGGGGGATGGAGAGACTGGCTCTGTCACTATATAGGGTATCAATGACTGTGCATGTACTGGAAAATATGACTATGGACACTCTGGTGAGAAAGAACCTGGAAACATTCTCTGTGATCCAGAATGAACTGTCCAAATGTGAGGCAACAAAATCACTAGAAGGGGAAGCCTGCCAGCAACACCTAATGAAGTATTCTGAGAAGGTTCCTACAGAGTGTATACAGAATGATATTCTCTTCCACCTGATCTGGACTCTGTGTGAAGATGTGGGATTTCTCCTTCCTGGGGAACATCAAAGAGATGAGGTGGAAAAGGGGAGTTTGCCCATCACTCCCAAGGTCCGATCGTCAAGAAAACACAAACGAAGAAGAAAGAACAGAGGCAAGAAAACAAAGCAAAGTCAGCCTTCTAACAAACACATAACCACAGCCACACCACAAAACTCACAGATAAACCAGTAAGTTGCCATTTGGAAGACGTCAAAGTGAGGAGTCAAGATCTGTGGATGAGCACTTTAAAGTTCTTTCAGGTTTTTTTTTTTAGAGATTTAACATGCATGCTATATATTTTGCCTACTGTGTTATAATGTTACATTTGCATGCAACCTTTTTTTTAAATGTTTTGTATCTTTGACAATTGTTAATGTTAGATTTTCATTGGCAGTGCCAAATATGTTCTGTATGTGTTATTTGTATGTGTTTATTGTGGTAATAAGTTTGAATCTAAGTTGTAAGTATTATTTTTCTAAGAAAATTTAATAATAAAGCTTTTTTTCTATTTAAAAAAAAAAAATTGTGAAGACCTTATTTTTTACAAAAAATGGTATGCAGACTGGATGTATAGGAAATGATTAGTCTTTATACATTTTTGAATTTATAGGGGGTGATTTACTAACCTAAACCCACGCACGCACCAGGTGCGTGTGATTTTCACACAGCAAAACGTATTTATCAACCAAAAAGTCTCAAAAAGCATATTTCCACTAATGCCATATATGGAAAAATCATGCACATGATGCATATATAATGCTGCTTCACAGTTTAGACAAAAATGGTTAGCTCATGCATTTACATTCCTGCATTCATCAACGCAAACAACACAACATAGAGCTAATTTACACAACATCACCTTGCAATTCATGCAGGGCTTTGCACAACACACCTGCTGGGTGTGTACACACTACAAAGGTGTTTAGATTCCACCCATAGATCATGATGGGAGGGAACACACTATAGAGGTGTATACATGTTCGTGGTGTAGAAATGTAGAAATGAATGGCAGACCTGTAGACATGTAGAAATGAATGGCAGACCTGCTGTCAAATACATTTATTGATTATAACATGAAGAAAGATTAAACCATTATACCATTGTTTTTTAATGTTTTATAAGAATTTTTGACAGTTATAATAACCCTGCAAATGTGGCTAATGGAACAATTGACATTGTGAAGTTGTAGTTTTCTGATAGAAGCAGCATGTGGTATGTACAGAGAATTCACCTGTATCATTATAGAGCTTTTGCTGTGTGGCAGAAGCAGCAGTTCTGTCACACAGCAATATAACAACCTATAACAATATCGTTTCGTTGGTGTGTGACAGGAGGATTCCGTGCTGTGGACACTTGGCCCATAGCAGGTAGGAGGGGTTTTCTGTGAGTGACGGGGAAGCACTTTCCAGGTTATGTCACCTCTTCAACTGTCCAGAAGAGAAATTGAAAGCAAAATAGAAGCTCCCAAAATTATCTGTTCCCTTTATTTATCCCATTATAGAAATCTGATTATCATAAAAAAAAGATGGCTCATTGCTGCAGGGCAGAATATCAAAGTAAAAAAATGGAAAGATTTTGAACAGTACCAATACCAACTCTTTAGAGAGTTCAGATAATACAAAGAATAAATAGGCAAAGTGAACAATGGTGGAAATGGACAGTGCTATCAAGATGGTTGGTTCCACTTTCCTGTGTTGCATTCTCCTGCTGAACACAGCAATGGTAAACCCCATGTGGACCTACTGCTTTCCGTTCAAACTTAAATCAATAATCTTTGATGCTATATCACAAGAGCTGAGCTGGAAGAAGTAAACCTAAATGTCACCATGTGTTTCCACTGAAGAATTATCCCAGCTGTCACTTAAGGGGATGGAGAGACTGGCTCTGTCATTCATATCACTGATTGTACAAGTCCTGAAAAATATGACTGTGGACTCCCTGATGAGGAAGAACTTGGAAACATCTGATCATCTGATCCAGACTCTGTGTGAAGATGTGGGATTTCTACTTTCGTGGGGAACATCACAGAGATGAGGTGTAGAAGAGGTTTTTGGGATCACTCAAGGTTAGATCCATTCTTCGAAAAAACACAAAAGAAGAAGTAATAATAGCGGCAAAAAAACTTTACATTAGCTGCCATTGTGAAGAAGCCCTAATAAAAGGCCACCTCGAGGAGACACTGTGCAGATCTGTGAATGAACACTCTGACATCCTGTCCAGATGTTTTCCTGGAGACTAACATGACGTGATATTTACGTGCAACAGGGAGTAATAGGATGGAGCTGACTTGAAGAGACACAGCACAGAGTCCAAGCAGGAAAGCCCAGTGGATGCCACGGGTGAATCAGGAACGTAGTTGGGGTCATAGGCCAGGGTCAGTCACAGCAAAACACTTGCAAGGATAAGGTGCCAAATCGAGAAACACAGAGTAGTCGGAGTCACAAGCCAGGATCGAACACAAGGAAGCCAGCAGCTAGGTAGAAGTGCCAAGTCGGTAATCAGAAGCAGAGTGAAGGATGAAGCTGGGTTCAGAACACAGGAAGCCAAGCAGCAGGGTCAGGAGACAGGAAACAGGATCAGTGAGGAAACAGGACCAGTCAGCAATGGACTCAGGACTCACACTGATATTTGCCCTTAAGCCTCTACTCCTGCGCTGCAGCGATGGTATGTCCCTCGGCGTCCTCACTTCCAATACAATGTATTGGATGCGATGACTCAAGGGCCCTTAGAATGCTGCAGCGGAGGCAGAGCCATGCTGAAAGGGGCCCTTCTAAGAGCAACCCAGCTCCAAGGTTTGGGTAAGTATAACTTTTTATTATCGTAGTCCCTAGACACAAATGAGCAGTTAACCCTTGCAGTGCAGGGGTAGCCCCAATGCAAGAGTTATTCAAATTGTTGCCTGGAATTCTTCTTTAATAACAATTACCTACAGAAAACAAAGCATACAATTCTTAGGGGAATATTTTTAAACATTGGATGTGGCATTTACCAAACGTCTACAGCAGTTAAATCAATCACTGTAGTTTAAAAAACATGCAAGAGGAAGATACACCTACAATGAATTTCTTAATATACCATAATATTCAGTATAATTTCTTATACACAGAACTATAATGCAGCATGATGGCTTTTCTCCAGGAGCGGTCAATCCCACTTACAAAGCAAGAAAATATGAAAATGGAACAACACTGCCATCTAGTGGAAAAATTTTAGATAACGCCTCAGCATGCAACTAAAAAAAGGTCAATATTGGACATTCCCATTGTACACATGTGGACCCAGTCTGGGTTTTTCCGTTTGCTGAACAATTATACTTCACTTTGTACATTTGTACATTTGTTATCTTTTATCCTTTAACCATAATGCATATTATCAATATAAACATATCATTATGGATGGACCATCCCTCTGTTGACATCCCTCTTTCCTCTTTAGATGTCCCTCTTTTTGGTCCGATGTACACATATCGAATAAGTATTATATATCTATCAAAAGTGTTTTACTGCACTCAACCTTTTATCCAACCTCTCAATTATTGCAATTGTTCTTTCAAAAGACGAGTAAAAAGGTGGTGCAAAAGAAGCACGTGTGGGTTTAACCAATCACTCTGTGAATATTAATACTTTGTGATCCACATCAATACAAGCGTGGCAGGGAGCGTGTTCTTTATTTGTATACTTTGCACTATAAGGTGTCCCTCTTTCTCATCTCTGCAAGTTAGGAGCTATGAATATAAAGCATATTTATGCATCTTTGAGGATCTTTCCATTTTTCTTTCACTGGCTGTAGCAATCAGGATGTTCTGTTTGACACCCTGACTTTGCAGAATCTTTAGGGATGTGGGATCTGGCTAGTAAGGGCAAGAAGAGGAGGCAATGGAACCATGCAGTGTACTGTTACTGAGTTGGCACTGCATGGGTCTTTTGCCAACTCTGTAAGAGGACAACATTGTAACGTACTGTACAGACTATAAATATTGCTTACAGATGACCTGCAGACAATAAAAATCCCTTTAATTTGTGTAGGAAGTTATACATTTTTTTCTTTGCCCCTCAGTGTGTAGCAATCAGCCATGCCTGATGGTTTTGTCAATTACGTCCCTCAAACCAAAACTAAACCCCCAATGAACACAAATGGCCACAGCAGCCCTTTATTTAGCCACAAACAAATAAACTATCAGAATGTGTACATATGTTTTACTCTGTCACTTCAGCTTTCATTTGTCAATATGCCCGACAAATGTACCATATGTTCCGGAAGCTTGTGTTTTTTTCAATATTTATTTCTTATGCTCCACAGCTCCATCTAGTGGACAAATCGTGGTATTAAAAGCTGGCATGTCAAAATGCATTCGAATTATAAAGAAAATCTTCAAGAACATTTGCTTCGTACGAACATTCACAGAGGTTCTCATGGCCAATGGCTCTGCCGATTGTGTATAAATAGACCCTTTAGCATCTTAAACAACATTTTCTGCCTTCTCTGCCTATAATTTGCAAATCCAGCCAGCAGGTAGACAGTCCAACCAGTTTTGTGCTAATAGTGCATTTCCCCAGGATGGTCCATGTGTTTTTATGAGATTTTATGAAATGTATTTAAAATGTTAAGAACTAACTCTAGTTAATGTTTAGTTTTTGATAGAGTGTAAAAAAGAATAAACATTTGTCATGTTCTTACTTCTGTCTCTGACTCCACATTGTGATATCAGAACTAGAAATGATGATCAAAGTTGTCACTGGGACAGGAAGGCACACAAAGCAAACAAATCGATAACAGATGTTCTTACCCTTACCCTTACTGTTACCCTTACCCCTGTTTTTTTGTCTGTGTCCCTGATGGAAAGATTTCCCATTCCTGTCTTGTGCTCAGGACCATCCCCATAATGATGCAGCGTATGGCGATTGCTTCAGGCAGCATCTCATTGGGTCACATAGGGAAGGGAGGGGGGGGGCTGGCGTGCTGGCCAGTGCGTCCAAGGTTGGTAAGACCTGGGACACTTTGGCTGGCATCACACCTAGCTCACCGACATCACTGGTTGCCAGGAGCTAATCGAGAAGCTCTGAGTGGCATCCAGCCTAGCTCCGGGCAACCAGTTGTCAGTAAGCTGGGCAGGATGCCAGACAGAGGTAGCACCAGCACCTAAACCCCTCACTGGGAAATGAGCAGCCACCTCCAGCATCTCCCCCCTGGAAATGAGCATCCACCACCAGCACCCCGGCATGCACTCCCCCCTGGCCTAGTGTCGAGACACCCCTGCTTGGAAAACCTGGTTGTGGCTCTAACTCTTCCCTGCTTTATCCATAACCAAATAAAAGGTTTTGACCAATGCTGGTCTTTTAATAAGCATGTTAGATGAAGAATTTACAACATATCCAAACACTATTAAATGCCGCCTTCTGGGATTTTATTCCACACATGTGAACATTACTGTGCAATTTTGTCTACAGAAACGTAATCAATTGTACAGTTAAAGCCATTGTGGCAGCTTAAATAGACAATGTCATGGCAGAATGCATTTACACCCCCCATCCATAAAGTCCACCCTGGGTAAGACCCGGTATCAGATGGTGTTGATGACATCATTGCTCCTCTCCACATGTCAGTTTCAGGCCTGGCAATTGGCCACTCAGGCCTGAGCACTGTCACATGGGGTACCGTAAATGCCATACTCCCCGATACCCAAAAGCCTCAGTCAATTAGAGCAATGGAGTAAGGATTCTAATGGAGCAGAGAGGTGGTGTAGGAGTAAGAATGGGTGAGTATAACTTGCTGCGGGAAGGCAGTGGATATCAGCAGGCACTCTCACTTTGGACTGAATGGATAAAATAACATTGTCTTTGAAAACTAAGATCTCAATTGTGTTTCCATTAACCTGTGTTACTTCAAATGGTATTCTGCCCAGTTTTCCAATGTTTTTCCATGAAAGCCTGCCATTGGGAGCAATGTCTGTGCACCTGTTGGGAAGGCTTATTTTCTGTTTTTGACAGGAAATCCATGAGTTGGTTGTTACCAAAACAGGAAGTGAGGGGTATTCTGCTGTGGACATTTGTTGCTGTGAAAATTGTCATTTTGCTGAAATATCCAACATATTTTTTTATTTCGCTGAGACAAGCAGTGAGAGAAATATCCCCAGCAGCGACACAGACAGCAATAAAACCTGACAGAGGTTCTAACCATTCTTTATTCTACCCAAAACAAAATAAAAACATTTGGCCGGAGCTGCACTTTATGTGATGGCTTTTCTTCATGAACAGGCTGTCCTCTTGGTCAATGAAGAAGGCTCACTCGATGGTTTTGTTGTATGTATTCAGTACGGCTTCAGTGGGAATAAATAATGCCCTGGCCTCAGTGACTAGTGGAAGTAACAAATTACATAGCACTGGTGGTCAGTGGGAAAGGCATTAATACCCCATCTTTGGTATCAGTGGGAGGAAAAGTGTCCTATTGCTGCAGTCGGTGGAAGAAATAGCTACCTATCAATGGTGGAGGAATTATGCTTAGTTGTTGGTGTCAGTAGAAGAAATAGGGCCCTAAGGACTGCATCCAACCAGCAGGCTGCAGTTAGGAAACCACTGCTGTAAGGTGATATGAGACTGAATTCTTCTCCTGGTATTTTATCTTTAGCCTTAAAGGGTCATTCACAGAGCTGCCGCAGGATCCAACCGTAGCTTTGGCTGATCCTTCAGCTTGCTTCGGTTGCAGGAGCCGCTGTTTGTGCTATTCAATATATAGGTAATATAGGCCAATAGGAAACATTTGGGTGGAGCTAGCTGTCACTGCTACCTCCGCCCAATTGTTTTTTTTTTTCTGTTTTAAAAAAAATCTTTATTTTTAAATTTTTATAATTTATTTACATTTTTTCAACATTTTTTTTTTTTTAGACTATTTTTATTGATTTTCTATGCTGCTCGGTACCACAGAGGTGCCGAGCAGAATAGCTGAGCCGAATGCAGAGCATGTTAGGCTGACCGAAGTGCAGCCAAAGGCAGTCGATGTACGGCTGAAATCAGCTGTACTGAGCCGGAGTGAATAGCCGAACGTGGTTTCGGCTTGCTTCAATTCGGCTCGGTTATTCACTCGGCTGCCTACGGCAGTTTTGTGAGTAACCCCCTTGATCTTGACCACTGCATGATGTATTTTAGAGTTACAGAAGGTACCCATGCACCATAACAAAATGATTTAGTGCTACTATGTGAAGGATAGCATCATAACTGTATCACTGTGTGATATTTCTGCTGGTAAAGTCTTGGGAATGACGGTAGAAGAGGCACTGCTCTGCTCAACCTAAACTGTAAACTAAATGCTTATATTTGAAAGCTGAATTCTGGACTGAACAAACATTTTCTAAATCAAAGAGCCATGTGTATTCTTACTGGAATCTTGGTGAGCTTTGTATATTTCTCCCAGAGCTGTGCAGTAATCCAGTGTGAAACTTTGCCTCTGTGCACAAACTTCCTGTAATAAAGACCGGTCACTGCTGCTCTTTTTCCTTGTGTAGGGTAACTGGTTTTGTGTTTGCCCCTCCCGTAGTTTTCTGCAGGCAGCCTCCCAGATAGCAAGCACTTGAGCTGCAAGTTTGAAAATGACTTGCTAAACTCTTGCAGACTTGCCAAGCTTCACAATTTTGTTGCACAATTACAGCAAGTCTGCATTGCAAGTCTCCAGATCAACGTGCTTTGCAAAAGTGCTGTACACTTGCAGAGCTCTTGCTAAGACCTGCAGGACTCTTGCTGTAGACTTGCCAAGCAAATTTGCTACAAATTCAAAAAGTGTCAACTAGAACTTGTGCTGCGAGTGTTCTGCAAGTCTACAACTTGCCAGGAATGTGTGCAGCAAGTTAAAAAGAATTACAATTTAACCCTGCCACACGTTTGTGGCAAGTTATGCTTGCTATCTGGGCTGTAGCGGGTGGAGCCTGCTGGGTTCCTCTCACAGTTCTTTTCTCTGCTCAGGCTATGTGCAGCATAGCTATGATATCACCTATACTTTTACAAGGTGTTTTAAACTTTTTACAAAAGTGTAAGAAAAGTTAAACTTTTTTTAAAGTATTTTTTTAATTTTATTTATTTACTGTTATTATATCGGACAAGTTAAGTATTAAACAAATGCACACTGCCATCTTCGGGCTGCAGTGGCATCTACATTTCCATCTGCAGGGTGAAGGCTTATTTTGTCATGGAAGCTTCCAGCCTGCATAGGGTTGCCAACTGTCCAGGATTCACCTGGACAGTCCAGGTTTTGAATGCTGCGTCCGCGTTTCAGGGCAGCAGAAACCGGGATACAAGATGTCAAGCAGACAGGTGCAACCAAAATTAAGATAGGGGCTATTGGCTTCCCACTGAAAATAGTCTCAACTGTGATATTTACATATGAATAAGCCACGGCTTAGTCTCCCAAAAAAATGTCTGCGCGCCACTAGAGTATTTGTTTTTCGCTTGAAGAAAAGGTGGGCAACCCTAAGCCTGCATGTGATCAAAACTGACATAGTGATCACATAATCAAGAACCATACTTATTGGTTTTTGATCTTCATTGGGAATCAGAGCTATCAGTAGCAGCGGAGATTAAAAGCTCTCAAAGAGAGAACGTTTATTAATGTATGAGTGCAGGGAAAGGTTTATATACAGGTGCAAAGGGGTTAAATAACTTTACAGGTGAAGTATAAATCCCCTTTTAATATTACGTTATCAGTGCCAATGGATAACAGTGCTTGTGATGTGTGTAATACATGTGGAGTCCGTTGTTTTCATGTTATTTTGCTTTCATGCAAGATGAGGATTTGTGTCTCTTGCGGTTTTGTAGCCAATTTAATATTGTATCTGGTGTTTCTACTATACACAAGGAATTTGGCAACTGCGCATACATAACTCACTAATCATTATGTCATCTATGAAGCATCACCATTATTTGTGGCTGTCACGGCTGTATAAATAGACCCTATAAAAGCGTTCATTGTTTCTCTGTATCAAGATAATTATGTGAATTACAAGCTCCAGATTCCAAAACTGACACAAGCTCTGCAATTTGAACGCCAACAGCTGGGTGAGTGTGCCTGGCTGTATCACATGTCATTTTATCATTAAAAACCCAACTAGTCCTATGTTTCTGCATTCCACCTCAAACCAGGATCCATCAGTTGGTAGGAGATTTAAAGTAGACCTGTCATGGGAGAAATAAATGGCTGCCATTGTTGACTTCCTGCTGAAATGCTAGTTGTCTGGCTGTAATACTGATCCTCTGGCTTTAGCACTTTCAAAGTTACTGGCCTGCAATAAGTAGGCAGATCAGGAAAGTCTGAGCAAGTCAGAGGTCCTTATCTGTATATTTGTCCAGGGCCAGAACCCAAAGCATGGAAGCCAGAGAACTAGCATGGCCACCAGACAAATAGCATTATCACAATTAGAGGTCAGCAATGGCAGCCTCCATGTTTTTCACTTGACTAGATTCCTTAAAACTAGGGATGTTTAGATACCAGTGCAAATACCAGTGCTGATACTTGGCATTTTCACGCAAAGTACCAGGGTTGCAGTGGTTGCAGCTACAACTGAGCCCTGGTGTTCCACCACTGTCCTTAAATCATTAGTCTGTATTGTTTTAGAAAAACTGTCACATGACAATAAAGAAAAATGAATCAGTACTTGTATCTGTGATTACTTGGACAAGTATCAGTACTGGTACTTGGTCTACCGTAGTCTTGGAGCTGGAACATTATCTGTACTTGTACTTGTACCAAGTACGATTCTTGGAATCCGGACATCCCTACCTAAAACCTTACTCCAGACATTTTCTTTAGCTTTGGATAGAGGGATAGATGAGGGAAAGTTCAACATTTTCTCAGGTTTATTTCTGTCTGTGTCCCATTGGGAAGATTTTCGTTCAAATCCCTGTCCCTGTAATGCCTGCTTGCGGAATGGATGGTTTGGTTGTTACTTGGACAGAAAGGCACAGAGAGCAATACATAACACTTTGAAGTGTAGCGCTCACCCCCGAAGGAACCGCTGAATGCCTGGTTCATCTCTAGTATGTCTAGGGTATGTTCTTCAGCTGCCCATCCATTAGCGTTAACCGCCCTTCTTCTAGTGCCCATAAACTGATGTCCACTCCATTAGTATAATGGAAAATAATGGTTTATTGAACATCTTCACTGGGGAGAGAGAATATTGGGGTTATAAACTTCCAGAGGTAACTGACAAGAGCTCCAGGCTCACCGGACCTGGTTGGCATATCAGTGTAGATCCACTTGGAAGGCAGAGGATGGCAACTGATGTAGCAGATAAGCAGGATGAATACAGATCCACATCAGGAAAGACACCGACCATACTCCTGAAGTCCTCTTAGTTCCAGGATACTTCAAGAGACTGCATTGGTCCCGGTTCTTTTCCTCTAACAGCAAACAGACCCCCTCCATGTTGGAGGCCTCACGGAAACCTTTCCCTCACACCAGCCTATGCCCACCCCCAGGCCTCAGGTCTAGCCTGGGGGACAGGCTGAACAGCACCCAGCCCTATTCCATGGCTGGTTCCGGCTAGTCTGAGCACATGGCAAATCCCTCCAGTATACACTGAGTGGCCAGATTATTATGACCTCCCCATCAGTTCTTCGTTGGGCCACGAGATGACTTCGTTGAGCCGCCTCGTGAATCCACGAGATGTTGAAAGGTGATGCGAGGAATCTGACACTGCACTGACGGCCACAATTCGCACGTTCAGACCCAGATTTTTGGCTGACAGTCCAGTCTTTAAACACTTTAACAACAGCTGCTCTTGAACATTTAACGAATTCTGCTGTTTTGCTGAAACTCGCTCCATGGCTCTGAGCGCCAACAATCATCCCACGTTCAAAGGCTGTTAAATCGCGTTGTTTACCCGTATCTTCAGAAAAAAATCACTTCTACTGTCGTGGTAAACAACCTGCTTCCCTATTAATAATGGTCTGGCCCTCTAGCAACTTCAGCGCAAAATTATAGCTAATTATAGCTAATTTGCCTACAAACGTCAGGTGGTCATAATAATCTGGCCACTCAGTGTATGTACCCTATCCCAGCATGCACCCCTGGTAGAAAGAAATCCAGTGTTCTTTAGTTTTTTTTAGTGGTGAAAATTATTAGTGCCCCCCCATTTTGACTGTGGTATCTTATGTGCCCCCCCTATATATTGTTCCTAGAGTCGCCACTGGGTACAGGCAATGTCAGATACCTGGAATTAACCAGATAACTGCCACTATAGTTCCAGCCAGGCTGACTACAGCCCTGGCTACCACTAAATGTCTAGTAGTCACATCACAGAAGGTGATGGTGGCTACAGAAGTTTTAGATGTTCTTTAAGTAGATTTTCGGTCTAAACTTTTCATTTCTGCCGTGAACCCTCATTTGATCATAGCTCGAATACTCCATCAAGCATGGTGAAATGTCAATTTCGGAAATTGGTCATTAGCCATACTAACCAACCAATTTTTGACGAGCGACGGAAATATTTTCCTTTTGCGCATGTGTTGTGTTCTTGCCTTGATTTTTTGAGGAACGAAAACCGCACTGATTCATTGATTTTCGTCCGAACAGAGAAAAATTTCAAACCTGACCGATCAAAGAATTTTGATCACAATATCTAAAAATGAAAATCGGTGACGTACCATCAACTGTTCGATTATTGTTTGAAAGAATGTTGGAGGACAATTTCCAAAGGAAAAACGCACAGTGTATGGCCACCATAACTCTACTAAAACAAGTTGTTCCTTCTGTGTCTTGAGATTTCCATTTTCTCCTGTCCTGCTATAATGATTGTCGGATTCATTTTCTATTCTTTGCAATTAGCTTTGCTTACAGTGATTAATATCAGTTACAAAGTAGTAGTTTTGCCAATGCTTACCAAGACCTCCTTTCACTGGTGGCGGTAGCTGAGACAACAGACATAGTAACTCATACTATCTCCAGTTATTTACAAACATTCAGCAATCAGCTGATCGCTGAATGTTTGAACTTCGCTCTCCACCCTGAATCGGCTGTCACAAGAGGCAGAGCAAGGCCGTGCAGGAGGAGCGCTCTGACTCCTGTGACATCACAGAGCTCTCCTCTAATCACTGCTCTCCATCCTGATAGAGAAGGCCGAGCCAGGAGGTGCGGGAGGAGAACTCGGCCTCCTCAAACGCTGACACCACTCTTCTCCCCCACCACTTGGCATCCTGAAAGATTCTCTCCTACCCACTGGGTGCCGGCTGCTGCATCGGAAGGCACACAGGCCGGCACCCAGTGGGGAGGAAAGAAGCTGGGATGCACTGAATTTTCGGCCGCATTTTGCCAAAAGTGCCATTTTTGGCCTAAATCTTTCGGCTGAAATTTTGGTGCATCCTTTGTTTTATCCATTCCTTACTCTATCCAAATTGAAGAAGAAAGGTTTTGGCTTTAGATACTTTGAGTGGATCTTTTGTCTTTAGCACAGTTTGTAATGTTTAATGGATTAGCAGTTGATTGTCTATATATTTTGCCTGGAATAGCCTTTTAGCATAATATATCTAAAAGTACATCTAAAATAATGTGTCCAAGAAGATGTAGCCAGAAAAGATGATGAAGCCCCTTCAGTAAAGGACGAGAAACTTTTTAAGACGTCCACATAATGTTAACTTGTTTTTTATTAAATGATTAAAACCAATCCCGTATATATAATCTCCCCGGAGAATATAATAATTAAAAGAGAAATGCACAATTGTGGTTTTGGCTTTGCTCAGTTCAGCATGGGGCCGTCACGGGTGGTAAAGTGTCACAGCATCTGCTGCAGCTGTCAGTGTATGAGAGCAGAAGGCTTCTAGAAAGTCAGAGCAAGACTCAGCTGGACAGAAAGGCATGGCAGGAACTTGGAAAGACCATTCTTTAGAAAGCTTCTCTATAATTACCGTGTCACTGCAGAGCTGCTGCTGGGCCAAGTACAGCTGAATATTCATCCAGTTTGGATTATGTGTAACAGCGCTGAAAGAGACATTCAGCAGAGCTGTATCCCAATGCAATGAGAGCAGAAAGCCTCATACTATAGCAAATAGCATGTGCAGTTTGTAAAGATGAGCAACTAATGTAAAATTCCCTCTATGCTGATGCACCCTTCCAATCCATGTGTACTGGGTTTGGATCCAATTCTTTTTTTTTCCCCAATATTTCTACAGTATATGTGGATAAAAGGCACTACCAGCCTGATAAACCAGTGATAGGGGTTGGTTTGAAGGTGACAGGTACTCTTCTCTGACCTAAATGCAAAGTAGGAAACCAGAGGGAGTTACATAGTTACATCGTTTTTGAGGTTGAATAAGGACACAGGTCCATCAAGTTCAACCTTTTTGAGTTGCCTTCTTAAAAAAAAATGGAGCTTAAGCCTCCACGTATTGGTGGGCAGAAATTGGCCAGTGGCTCCACAGTTCGATGTCAAAGATTGTGAGTTCCATTTTTTTCTCCAATAGGGTATGTATGTGTGGCCATCTTGCCCTAAGTGGGGTGACTACTTAAATTTAGTTTGCTGAGTCTGCATTCATTTTGACTGATTGTAAAGTTGATGCTTATTTGATTTTCCCTAAGGGTTCTGTTATTGATTGCATCTTTCTGCTGCTTCCTTGCCACAGAGCAGAGCAACCAATAGTGGAATGCTATGGATATCGATGTCTCTTCAGCCAATCACTAGGGGTTTCATGACCAGATGTGCATGCTGGGAGAAGACATAAATATCTAGGTCTGACCATATGAGAGCCTCTTTCTCCCCCGGGCCTCCTGCTTGTGGGAGAGGCTTTACTTGTGTGCTGTCTGACCAGGCCTGATGCCTTCAGGTGGTCAGGTGTGGACCTAGTTAGAGTCAAGAATTATTCCTGGGATAGGGAGCAAGGGAGAAACTTCGTCTGCTGGAGGTACCAGAGAAGCTAGGATGGGCTTGGACCTCAGAGAGAAGTCTGGTGTCTCAACCAGGGGAGATCTCATAATGTCCAAACAGCTATGGTGCTCTAACACAGTGTCACTGCATTCTTAGTTTAAAGGCCTTCTACCCTGTAAATACATCAGGTTTGGATGGGTACAGAATGGCCAGTGGCCCCACAGTTTGATGGCACAAATTCTAAGATCCCTTTTCTTTTTTTTTTTGCAATAGGGTATGCATATATGAAGGCAACAGCATGTACTCTTCTTAAACACATGGCTGACTTCTTTGAGCTGATTCACTAGGGCATGCAGGAATCTGACCTGAAAAATGTATGGCCAAGAGCACCATAGTGACAGTAGTTCATATCAAGCAAGAGGCCGGTGTGCCACCCTGAATTTCTGCACAGACAGGATTTCACATCTAGATGACGTGTGGGCCATCTGTAAACAGAGACAACTCTTGCCCTGATACTAGCGGGTGAGCCTTGAACTTTAACAAGGTGCATCCCGAAGCCCAAGCAGCTGCAAAAGGTCAATAGATCTGGTTAGGCACCAATAGAGTCCAACTCGCAAGGATATGGCTTTCTGAAGGTGTGGAGCATAGTCAACAGTAAAGGAATGTTGATGAGGTGGCACTACAATAAGGCCATGTCCACACAATGTACAATGCCAATTCTTCAAAGCATGGAACAGCTGATAAGTAGGTGAACATGGAGTTACCTTTCTGTTTCCCAGTTGTATTGTAGCCTAGAAAGGCCTCTTTTACAGTGTTACAGAAGCCAGGCTGGATCACCTCTAACTCTACCAAGTTGCTCACCCAGCCTATCCCCAACACTGTGTTTCAATGCTGTATTGGTACCGTTTGCCCATCTGCTGCTGACCCTGGCCTGTTTCTGGACCTGCAACACCTGGCATCTCCGGTCATGAGACAACAATGCTCACAAGTTCTAGTGACATCACTGGCATCATCACCTACTGGATCTCGTGCCCCTCCTCAGGCCTTGCACCTTCTGTCCCACTTCCCTGGGGTGCTTGGATTGGAGAAGCAAGAGAGGCTGCCCTTGTCATTTCAAGCTCTCCTTAAGGTATACAGGACAGTATTGTTAGGACTTCCTGTTTAAGGATTTTGTACAGAATCGCTGCCCTGTTTGTCCAAATTAACTAGATTATGTAGCAGGGTTTCCTTATTATGTCTGACAGTGAGCTGGCCAGTAGGTAAAATATTTACAGGTCATCACTTCCATTGCGAATTCCAAAAACAAGGGGTTTGTTCTTCAGTTAAAGATAGAGGACACAGTCATGCAAATCATTCCTTTATATACCTGAGCCAACTATGCCTGAAACAGCTGTATGCAATTTGGAATAAACAACTTTATAATATTAGGTTGTGTTTGTGCCAATAGACAGCTGTTCTGGATGTGGACCCAAGGGCATAACAGAATTATTTGCATCTGTTCATGATAGAGCACTGACAGCCATTAAAGGTGACCTGATTAAATCTCAACTCCAGTCTTCAGGCTTCCCCCAAAAAAACTCATCCATCTGTGGCTCGCACTGGCAGGATTTTTTGTTTTAATACTTACCTTTTCCGTAATCTTCAGGTCAGTCACATAATGCCGCTGGGTGGTCCATACTGATCTAGGGAGAGGTACTGGTGTGATGGTGTCATTGCGGCTCTATGCACCAGAGTGGACAACAGGGAGTTGTGATGAGTCCCTTTAATAAAAGTAGCGTACTCTAGTTTCTAGAGGTACTACAAGGGACATATCTCTATTGATGGTGAGAATTGTAGCCTGGACAGTTTTCTTTTTCTAACCCCTATGCTAGATTTAAATTAAATGACCCCAAAGCTTTACTAAATCATATACTACTATATCTATTTGGCTTTTCACAGGACCCCTGGGCAGGACTTAGTGATGTGATCCTCCCTCTGATGCTCAATGTATGAGCAATGTGTTTCAGTGCTGGCATCTTCTGGCCTTGAGATGTGAGCATTTGGTGTGATTGCTCCAGGAGCAGAACAAGGTAAGTACCTCAAACAAGTTTGGGTGTTATGGCAGGTTAATGTTATGGTCACGTGATATGGAGGGTAGTTTAGGGTTAAAGTTAAGTTATGAGGGGTTTTATGAGCTCAATTTAGGGGTTAGAATAAATGTCGGGATCAAGCTAAGGACTTATTTGGTAATTGCAAATTTTTGGAGCCAATGTTATTTTTGAGTTAGGGGCTAAGGGTTCAAGCAAGGAGTAAAGAAAAATCTTTAGCAAGAGAGGTGGTAGTGAAGTCAAAGCTCCTGATCCCTCACTTGTTCCAAACACAAGGACATATAGGTGAGCTGCAGAATTTACACATGTTCTCTACGTTGAGAGCTCTTCTACAAAAACTAACAGCACTGAGGGAGTGCTGCCACATGTGTGTGGGAGGGCTGCAGTGAGAGTGAGGTGTGTAAATCAGGGAACACACTACCCTATATTTTCACATACTCTGTTTCAATGCCACTTCGGGATGAAGACTTTGACAGCTGTAGGAACTTGGACAACAGGGAATCTGACTGCAAATGATGAACGCAATAAAAAAATGAGAGCCACTAGTGAGTTACCAGAAGGTTAGGTTACAAAGTTACAACAGTCTCAGTGAGTGATCACTGGTGGAGGTAAGACTGAGGAAATACTGTCTACTGCCTGAATCATACAGATGATGCCAATATCCCAAGATGCTCCTCTCAGCCATTGGCACAGCCATTTGCAGACCTTCTAGCTTTCTTAGAGGAGATAGAGAGACACCCTTTAGCACAAACTAAAATACCGGCAAAGGATGGGCTACCATGACCCCAGTTATACGCACCATGAAGAGTTAATGTGCATAAAATGATTGGTTAAACCCACATTTTCTTTTAGCACTATTTCTCCATTATACTGCCTGTTCAAAGAAACAAATGCAATAATTTAGAGGTTATATTAAAGGATTGTTGTAGCATAACTAGGGATGCACCGATACCGGTTTTTCAGGTATCGAGTACGAGTACCGATATTTATCTTTCGGTACTCGCCAATACCGAGTACAGATACTGGTATTTCCGCTAGCACGGAGCCTGCTTCCCGGGCAATCAGGAAGCCAGGCGCAGCTCGATGTTGATTGGCTGGGAAGCCACCTTACTCACATTGGCGAGGACGGCGGCTTCCCAGCCAATCAGCATCAAGCCGGCTTCCAGGACAATGAGGAAGCCGGGAGGTGGGTAATGACTTGCTGGCTCATTACCCGCCGCCCGCCTCCCTGATTGGCCAGGAAGTCGACTCCATGTTCCCTCATGGCTTGTAATTGTTTAATTAAAAAGGAACTCTACCCATATCTTCAAAATGACAACAAAGGCACCTTTGGAAATGTTTAGTAATGACAATCTACAAACACATACTTCTAGATAATTGCCGGCTTTTTATTCTCTGTATACCTTATTTTTCTTTTCTTTCCCAGTCTTCTGACAGTGGCCATTTTAAATAAGGGCAGAATACTATATCTCCCTTTACTTTCTGGAACTCTGGCACATGTGACTAGGACATGTGAACATGCACATCATGTCAGGTGCGAAAAATGCTTTTCCCTGAGATCTTGATTACAGATTAGATTTGCTGACAATGCATTGCTGATGTAACCTTCCCAGGATGCAACGCTTGAGCACATTACATCGCTTTTGCCAAAGAGGGCCGTGAGTGAATGCTAGAACTACTTTCAGCTTTAAATTGTTATCTCGTATCCTGGTTCAGATTTTCCCTTCCCCTCTGGTAAAAGGTTGTCCGCAGGACTGAAAGTGAGGGGAAATATCTCCAACGATGCCTCGAATAGCAGTAAAACCTGACAGAGGTTCTAACCTTTCCCCATTCTATCCAAAACTAAAAAATAGTTTGGGTATAGATACACTCATAGAACCTAATAACATATAATAGCGCACTCCAGAGCATTATTAATGGTGCACCACCATTAATATGCGCATTGTGCCATCAGAAAAGGAACTGATGGAAAAACCTGGTCATTCAGTATATCCAGGTAGGCAGCTGACCTTATTTTTTGGGCACATAACATCGCTGAACCTAGACCTGACCCACTGAAGCAACTGCCTATAGCTGTTTTGCTATTTGCTTAGCTAAATCCAGGCGGTGACTTTTTTTTGGCCAGGCAGTGTATGTTACCTCTTCTTCTACAGATATACTTTTATGAATTTTGGCTGCAGGGACATACAAAGTCACCAATCCAGAGCCATAGTGTAGAGATGGCGAAACTGCAGTGAAATGGTTAGTTCTCAAAATTCACTTTTCATTTTTTTTTTAAAGAAATAATATTTGGATGATTCAGGATTAACAAATTTAATCTCATGTCTGGGTCATCTGCCTGAGATTTTTCGCAAAAATTTACATTTATTGACCGAACACGCAGGATTGTTTGTATCCGTACACAAAAACACACTTAAACTGACTTACAGATAGAAAACTTCAAAAAAAATCCGACCACAGAAAGCTAAAAATAGAACAAAACACTAACATTTATAAAAGTGAACACTTATGTATAGAAGCTAAAAGGTACTTAGCCATTTTTTGGATTGGTTTGAGGAATTTATTTTGTGCTGATAAAGTTAACGGGAGTATAGAATCTTCCAGGATGCCATCACCCAAAAGACAGAAAGATGATAGATAGGCTATAGTGTGATTTGAGATTTGCTACTTAATGAATCTCTGTCAGTACACAGCTTGGATAAACTGTAAGTAAAGTAAACATTCCCAAGATGGCCTGACATCCATAAGTATGCAGCCTGGCAAAGCTGCTGGAAATATGCTTAAACTTCTGTCTAGAAAAATGATAGAGGGAAAATAAGTAGCCTAAGGATAACACTGGATTAGGATACATTCTATAACATGTCCAAGACTTTGACCTTTATGTAGCGGTCATGATGGAAACTAATGGAAACATTTTACTTTTGCACCCCCATATCTACCTGGGTGTCCTGGTTGGATCACTCAATAATCATCAGCTGTTTTGCTACGTTGATGAGCTATCAACACTCAAAGCAGTTGGCTTGCTTCAGCCATCTATGGAATCCCATCACTCTTCAGTGGGTTCCTGGGGTCTGGTGTCATGTGCCAAACACTTGAAAGAAGCCCAAAATTTGGTTCCAGGGTTTGGACCTGGAGTGATTTTGAACGTATACTCTTGCTTTGGTTATTAATAGTCAAAGCTAAAAAAAAAAAGTGTTTAAAGGGCTTTACTTTACATTGGAACTGATTTTCTCCCTATACAAGTCAATAGAAATGCATAAGCAAAATGATGGAGGTTGATGCAGTTTAGAAAAACTGCTTTTTAAATGCACCTGTCAGTGAATACTTAATGACCTCAGAAGTGTTTTCAAATTATTTCAAATGCACCTGAAAGCAAGCTGCATTTGCCAATTGACACAAACCTGAAGACCATTGACACCATTTTTTTTCCAAAATAGAGTGCCATTACCAACCTCTCCTTTCAAAAATATGAGTTACATGGCTGTCAGGGCCAGCTGTGGAAGCACGCTGTCAGAGCCAATAGTGACGGGTTGTTTCACCTTTAGCAGGATACAAGAAAGGTGTAGGATTAAAGAGCCAAAGCAAGACTAGGTTACACAATCAAGGCAGGACTGGAATTCAGGATCAGGATACAGGTTTGTGTAGACAGAACAAGAACAAGACAAGGCTGGAGCTATCACAAGCCCAGAGCTCTGGTCTTGTGATGCTTAAATAGAGCACAACTAACCAATGCCCAGACTGTAAGGGGCGTGTAGCCATGCTAATTAGCCTGATCTGCCTGCAGCTGACTGGACTGTGGTAGGTGCAACTACAAGAGGCAACCGCCAGATGGAGCTGTGTGGTTGCGACAAGGATAGGAGCATTTGACATGCTCCTAACAATGGCACTCATGGCTTGCATCCAGCTGAGCAACTGGCCACTAGTGACGTCAGTGAGCTAGGCGAGAAGCCACACAGAGCATCACAGGATGCTAAGAGCTCTTAGCAACTTGGGACGCTGTGGCCACCCCCTGCTGCACCCGGCCACCCCCCGATGAGATGCTGCCAAAGGCAACTGCCTATGGCTGCCTCATTATGGGATGACTCTGAGTGTAACTATCTGATTTTGACTCCTATAATCCTTGGAAAGCACTCAGATTTGAAAGGGACGGGTAGCACTAAGGCCAATCAGGTGGGCTGCTGGGCATATACGTTGGTGAGGAACATATGGACTGGAGGAGAAATCAGAATAACCAGAAGGATGACTCATCACTGTACTTCTCCTGTGTCTTTCCTGTCAAATCGCAAGCAGACAGGGATATGCCGAGGCCTATCCCTAACCCTAGAGGAGTCAGGTCCCCATCCTGGCTCTGCTGTCTGGTAGGGCTGTGTATATCTCCGGACCAGATGGACAGATCTATTTGTAGATATCATAGCTCTCATATATGCATTTGTAGACATGCAACTGTATGCGTAGCTATTTGTCCATAGTTTAGCTTTAAATGACTCACTTTATCTTTTCTAAACACATTTATAAAAACCCGCAAAAGCCATAAATGGAAGCAAAATAATGCAACAAATATTAAACAACATATTGATGTCTAAGTATCGCAGGAAAACATCTCTCTTCAAAGAGAAATGATTCACAAGACCTGGCCTCAGTCCAAGAGTGTCAATAGTGGAGTCTTTATATTGTCTGATGTTCATCATTAATATTTGCATTAAACATCAGCATTCAGATTCCGCACAGAGTCCTTTTGTTGGAGTATAATATGATGTCTTCTCCCACTGAAAGCAGTTTCAGATGAGAACACAGCGCTCCACAGATCCTGCTTTGTGGATTTAGCAGAGTAAACAGTTTAATGTTGATGCCTTGCTGTCTTCCAAGGATAAAAACTTAGTTAGTGTTCCTACTAACCTCAAAGTATTTGAAGACAGTTTAAAGCAGAGCTATCAGTAGCTACAAATCTCCATAAATGTGATTCTGACGTATTACAATATACAGTAAAAATCTTTTAAAACTAAAGCATGTGGAAGTCCAGTCAGTAAAACCTTATTAAAGCTTTATTATTTAAATGTAATCTCAAAAGTAATCCTTATGTTTAACTCGGCAGCTTTGATTAAAATAATACCTGGCGATCCTGCCGTGGAGGTCCTTGTTAAGATGCTTTTTTATACGGTGACAACCTTTCTACCAATTGTTCTCCTGCGTCAGGTTCCTCAATTAATTCCTCTGACCATGGAAGGAAGCTCCTTCCCTCCCACTCAATCAGCTGCGGCTGGGAAATTCCTGGCCTGCAGTGGCACATAAGCAAATAGGGGAAAGCTGCAATGTCATTGACCTTATATATCCACAAGGGTATATTTGGTCAATGACAGTTATTATTATTATTATTATTAATAATAATATTATTACTACACAGGATTTATATGGTGCCAGCAGTTTGCGCAGCGCTTTACAATACAAGGAGGGTATTACAGTTGCAATATAAATCAAGACAAGATGGTAAAGAGGGTCCGGTCGGTGAGAGCTTACAATCTAAAAAAGGAGGGGCAAGTGATACACGAGATGGTAGCTGTGTGGGGATGAATTGTCTGAGAAAGTTATTGTTCAGTGGTTAGGTTGAAGCAGGACAAGCTTCCCTAAAGAGATGATGCTTTAGAGACCGTCTAAAAACAGACAGAGTAGGAGATAGACAGACAGGTTGGGGTAAGGCTTTCCAAAGTAAGGGAGAAACTCTAGAGAAGTCCTGGAGGTGAGCATGGGAGGAGCAAAGGGTAATATTTTTAAATTAGGTTGTTAATATTTTTAATCTTATCCTATGACCTAATATGGCCATGTGGCCATATATAGTCAATGATGCCAGTATAAGCATCCCGCCCCTTTGTTTATGTGCAGCCACGGCGTGGGGAATGCCCTGGTATGCAGCTAATAGGGCAGGTGGCCCCTTATCCCTGCTGGGTTTGAACCTGAGCTTATTCCTAGGCCACAACTGAAACCATCAAGACACCTACCCTGCAAAATGAAATGCATCAGTTGCTGAAGCACTCAGGCCGCTAACCCAGAACATCACAGAGTATGTAGCTTCACATTATTTTGTATTACTGTATAATGTATTGCTGGGATTTGTAGTTCTATATAGCTGGTCTCCTTACTCCCTCCACTAGCTGCCTCTCCTCACTCTCTCTTTATTCTCCAAAACAAAATTTGCTGTGCTCGGCCCTAGAGTGTTCGGGTTTCACTTGAAAAAAGGTGCCAACCCTATCTGGAATCCTGCACCTTGTGTGTTCTGCTCCTGTGCCAGATACCTACCCAGGACTCGTGGACATCGCAGAGACTGACCTTCTTTGCCACGATGACATCATATGGCACTCGTGCCTCTTCCTGTCCCTTCCGTCCCCCTGGTGTCATTATTGTTCTGTCCATCCCCTGGTGTCATTGTTCTGGTGTCATTGGCTGCAAATTAATGTAAGGTACCATCCCTGGTGGCCATGGTGCCATTAGCCCCAGAATATGTGGTCTAGGCACAGATCCATCCCGATCTAAAACTAAAAACAAAAATGTAATATATTGTAACTTACCAATTCTCAGATATATTGGCTTTTTTATTTATTTTTTTACATTTTCTTTTGTTGATAATTTTCTCAGTAACATCTTTCCTGTTCTAGAGTGACAATGCTCACTGCACTCTATCTATGGAGGAGCATTATTGTCACCCTAGGTTGCTCTCTTGATTTGTACTATAACCCCCCCATCTCCATAACATTGAATTGAGGGGGGTTCTTTTGTTTTTTTTTAGTTCACAGATGATTGCTGGGAAAGCTGATAACATTATTTGAGATTTCAGTTCACTGCACAGAAAGTTACAAGGACTCTGGAATTTTATCAGGAAATCAAACCAAGAGGAATTTTTCTGTACTACAGCAAAATATCTATTTAGCCTGAAAAAAAGATAAATGCAGCCACTGCACCTATTGAATGGTGAACTGCAATGTATTAAATTTTTTGTTCATCGAGTTAAGTTGTACTGCCCGGAGTGTATGATCCTAGCTTTGTGCAAGGATAATGAAACTCTATTGCACATGCATGGGATTTTCTTCATTACTAACCGCTCAATGGATGATGTCAACTACAGAAGAAGATGCTAACTACAGAAGAGACTAGAGAGACAATGGCAACGATGGCTGTGGAACTGCACTGGAGAACTGGCATAATGTGCAAAAAAAAAGTAAATGCTGGTGGTGGAGGGGTTAAAGTAAACTTGTTTTTTTGTCCTACATGAGGAAACCACATGTTTGGTTAAAGGGCTCATTCACACCAGTGCTGTTGGACTGCATTTGGCAACATTAACCAATGGAATCCCAACATAAAGCCAAGGAAAATGAGCCTTCCTTTGGATCACACCATCGCAGCACATTGTGATAAGATGGTGCAGGCATACACGTTAGCACAATGCAACATGTTACAATGCACAATGACAGGCTACTGTGCATATAATTACATGACTAAAGTAGAAAAGATGTCCCCAACTCTCTGCCCTGCCAAAGCTATCAAGACCACCCAACCTCGCACCACTTCTCCAGTTAAAGGGAATAAACTTCAACATCAGAAAAACTCAGGTTGCAGGTCTTTGAAGGCCACATCTTTAACCGATCTGATCTCTGCGGAAGTACCAAATATGTTAGGCCGCCAGCCCCAACACACTGTCTCTGGGTCAACCTCCAAACTGACCACAGACACCTCCATATCAAAATTTTCTGTTCACCATCTTTCACACCATGAATAGAGGACACCATACCAAGAAAGGTCCCCAAACATTATCCATCAGTACCTATTTTGGCCGCCTCCAAAGACCCCAACTGCCCACATTGTTACGACATAAAATGGCACGGACGACAAACAAACAGGGTGGGTGGGTGTGAAGTTCTTCATCCGAAAATTTCCTATCCTACTGATCCAGAGAGACCCTCCCTCTCAGATCACCACCAAAGCCCCAACTAACATTTTGACCAGACTAATTAGGTAAAGCCAAACCCTTATTAACCCTTCAGTCCATTGTCTCACCTATTCACCTAGTTATGCATGACCTCCGCCTATTTGTTATTTTTTAGCTCCGGGCCTAACTCAAGGTGTAATTTAAATCCTTTTTTTTTTTTTTTAAAGCAAGCACTGCAATGCGTTATAACATCACCATAGCACACACCCACTGGTGTGAATGAGCCCTAATGTAAAATGTAGGGTTGCACAGATACCAAGTACAGTACTCGGTACAAGTACGGGTAAATGTACCGATACTTTTGAGCTCCAAGACTACACTAGAGACAAATTCAAAAATTAGGAGGCAGCTGTCATTTGTAAGGAGCACACGGAGCTCCTGGGATTTGTACATCTCTGTTTTAATGTACGATTTTGTTTTTATAAATATAAATAAAGGGAGGTACAGATACCAGTTTTGCGAGTACGAGTACTGGTACTTGCCGAGTACTTACAAGTATGAGTACTGATACATTTTTGTTTATTGTCATGTGACAGTTTTTCTAAAACAATACAGACTAATGATTTCAGGACAGTGGTGGAGTGCCAGAGCCAGGTCCCAGCTGCAACCTTTGCAACCCTGGTAGTTCTCATGAAAATGCCAAGTATCTGCACTGGTACTCGAAAAGTATCTGTGCAACCCTAGTAAAATGAGTGGGATATCTGATTTCAGCAATATTAAATGTTTCCTGTATAACATGTTAACTTTCTGTAATGCCTGCAGTTAATCTTCAAATTAAATTATGTAAATATTTAACTTTTTAGATTTTTGGTCTTTTTTTTAGCTCAGCTTCATTTAATTGCACTTTTTAAACCCTTTAGCTGAGAAATAAAATGATGGACTTTGTCACGCTCTTTTCTACCCTCACTCCCAAGTTCTACTCGAGTGTAAATAAAGAAAGGCATTCTTTATACAAGCACTCCATGCCAGATCCCTTTCACAGAATGTGTTTTCTATTTTAATTGATGCAAATTTTAATAGTGGGAGTAACATAGTTTTGCAAAACACAAGACATCTTGTAAAACTGAATAATGGGGATTATTTATTAACAGTTACTACGAAGGTTCCAAGTCAATTTGAATACAGATTGAAATCAGACCCGCCATAACAGCTTGCTGTGACATCATGGCAAATACATAAAAGATGCCCTTTCCCTACTACTCCACCAGACATTGATTCATTGTGTAAAAATGTTTTTAATCATGCTGTGGTTCTATATTTTGGTCTTTGGCAGTATCTGAAGGATGACTTGTTTTTATAGACTGTATATCAGAACCAAACTGCTAAAATACACAGTTGAATCACGTATTTAGTGTTCCCTATATAGGATTTAAAATAGTTATGTGATCCACCTTTACACTGTTCTGCTATATGGCTGCCCAACAAAAATCCTAGAGGAGGAAGGACAACAAAGTAATAGGGCAACCATGCCTCTTTCTGCCTGCTGTTAGAATCAGTGGCAATCGCTGCCACAATTGGTGTTCCCAGGGTCTTCAAATACCAGGCACATCCCTGGATCCCTGGGCACCTAGACTGAACTGTTGTAGCTTGCAACAAGCCATAATAAATGTTGGTGTTTTTTGAACTTCTTGACACTCTACTATTTTCCTTTGCCATTTCTGTCTTGCCTTTTAGGTCCCAGGCCAGAGAAGAGGTGCACTTAGAAGGACAACCATAAGTATCTTGCAATACCCCCATTTCCACCATACTACTGTGTATTCCTATGTAAGCCATGTAGAAGTAAGCTCACACCTGGGGGTTTTACTGGTCTTAAAGCAAACCTATGCTTTTCCCTGCCATATAAAGGTGGGGAAAGAGTCATCGCCCTTGTGTCATCTCTATCCAAGTGACCCAAAGTTCCCCCAGGATCCATTTCCTTGTTCCCACAGACTGAACATAACTATGGAGGAGTGAAGGAAAGTAAGCATGTGTTCCTTCAACAAAAGGTGCCGACAGGGCCACACACTGCTTGAAATTTAAGCAGTGTGTGGCTACCCTTACTTTGTAAGGAGGACTTTCTTTCATAGTAACATAGTAGGTAAGGTTGAAAAAAGACACAGGTCCAAACAGTTCAACCTATGTGTGTGTTTGTGTGTCTGTATACTGTATACTTGCCTCTAATACTTCCCATATCCTGGTATACTGTGTGAACCAAGAAACTCATCAAAAATATTCTTGAATTTATCAATGCTATCAGTGAAAGCGAAAGGAATTCCAAATTTTTACTATTCTCACAGTCAAAAAACTTCCTGGGTAGTTTAAGATTAAACCACCTTTCTTCTAACCTCGTGTTGTGTTCCCGCATCATCAATGGAGTTCTCGGTGTAAACATCTTGTTCTGAATATTGTGGTCCCCATTAATGATTTGGAAAATTACAATAAGGTACCCCCTTAAGAGTCTTTTTTAAGGAAAACAGTTTTAATTTCTGCAGGCGATCTTCAGTGCTCAGGCCTTCCATCCCCTTTATTTAATTTGTAGCCCTTCTCTGAACTCTCTCTTTCCTGAGGGTTGGTGACCAAAACTGCACCAAACTAAAAACACTTTCACAAACTAAAATAGTGAACAATTACTATATACGTGATGACATGACTGAAGTTCAATGGGGATGGGCCCATAATGTTTTCCACTAACACTATGTTCTCAGTCTTGCGGGTTGAATGACACTGGGTGGGGGAACTGAATGACCTTGATAGACAGTGCCAAAGAAGAGCTGAGTATTGCAGCCATAGCCATAACACTTTGGGCATCTTTTAAAAAAAAAAACACAGGGCCCAAAGCTGTCTGAAAGTGATGATTTATGCAGGTAACAATATCAATTTGAATAAAATTCATGTATCTATATCATTTGGAAACCATTAAATGATAACAGTGGTATCAGTTTAGTTTTCTGTATCGCTACAGGAATCACCTTTTAGCTGGTCAAAGAGTTCCTAATCGCTACTAGACTTGAGCGCCGTCAAAAAATTTGTTTCGTTTCGGAATATCCGCTATTTCATAATTCGTGTCCGAAACTCAATTCGGATTCGTACGAAATACGAATTTTCGCTAGTTTCGGCACATTTTCGTAACTTTATGAACATTCGTTATAATGAAGTTAAAAAGCAAAAATACCTTTGTTAATATTGGAGTCGATGTGGTAGTTGTTTTTTTTTATCCGAAATACGAATTCCGTTAACGGATTCCGGATCCGAATTTCGAATTTCGTATTTCGGATAAAAAAAAAACTACCATCAACTCAAATATATTAACAAAGGTATTTTGCTTTTTAACTTCAAATAAGGAATGTTCGTAACGGAACAAAATTCCGTTAACGGAATTTCGTATTTCCTGCCTGTATTGTAATGCAACTCTCAGCAGCAGAAGAGAAAACCTCTGATTGGTCAACCAAGCGAAATACGAATTCTGTTAACGGATTCCGGATCCGAATTTCGTATTTCGGATAAAAAAAACTCATCAACTCCAATATTAACAAAGGTATTTTGCTTTTTTAAATTCAATATAACGAATGTTCGTAACGGAACGAAATTCCGTTAACGGAATTTCGTATTTCCTGCGTGTATTGTAATGCAACTCTCAGCAGCAGCGGATCCGTATTTCGGATTTAAAAAAAAATCTTGTCATGTTGTTCAACCTCATTTACAGGGGTAATATTAGTTCCCGTTTCAAAGAAATTTGGATCCGAAATTCGTTAACGGAATTTCGTTATATAATTCGGAAACTGCAATTTGGATTTCAGATGCTTCCGAATTTACGAATTTCAGGAAAATTCGTATGAATTTCGATTCGTAACGAAACGAATCGCACATGTCTATTCGCTACTGGACATGGTCACACTTGTTTACAGCCCTTGCAGTCTTGATACTTCCACAGTACCGCTTTCTTTTTAAGACAAACCAAATAAAATTTTTAATCAACCCTTCTATTTATTATATTTATGTGAAAAATTGTTATATCTCATGTTAGACTGTTTGTAAACATTTGTATAGTACATCACCCCTGCAAGCTTACTAAAATTACAAGTCATACTGGCAGTGAGAGCGAAAAGGAGAGAGAAAGCAAATTGAGGGAACTAGCGACACAAATTCTAATTCCAGCCACCTCATACAAGCTCTTGTTATGACCTGTGGGCACGACTTCATCCTTTAATGTGCACATAAAATCAGGATGTATTGCCCTTGAGGTAGAAATACAATCACGGCTTTATTAAATGATCATATCAAATTATCGACTTGTGATAACCTTTAATAACTTCAAAAGATGTGGAGATCAATAGATAACAGCATGTGTAAATTCCAAGGATGAAGCCATTGGACCTTTAATCTCCATAATAGTAACTCTGCTCAGCATAAGCATCAACTCTAACAATGCATGCCAAGCTGTGGCAATACACGCCAAGCTGTGACAATAGGTAAGTACCACAGGGTACAGAAAAAAAAGAGGACATGGTTTAAAGGCCATCACATCAGTAAACTATTTGAGGAACTTTCAAGCACCTTACATAGCCAAAGGATGACTTGCTTGACATGTCAAACCATTATGAACATTGATCCGTTTTGCACTGATCACGTTGCTTCCTTGCATCTGCCTACTGTGACCTTCATGATAGTGGAAATTCTATCTTAACGTAACATCTTTTCCAACAGTTGTCTGGTGAAACTGCAGCTTTGAAGGTTGGATTACACTACGAGAAAGTTTTAGAAAATCCATAAACCATGAGATTAGGGTTAAATACAGATCCATGTAGTATCTTTAGCCTTACTGCATCTTCTCATACAAAACATGAAAAGAACAAAGGGGCAGAAATCAATTTTATCCACTGTGATTTCATTTATTATTAGTTTGCTGTAAGTGGCTGCACTGTCTTTGTAGGTAGTGCATCACTGTTCTCTATGACCTGTTATTAAAGTGGACCACTTATACCTCAAAAATAGATTTTTGACTTTATTGCTCGATAAAATATTAGTGCACTTTCTGACATGTGACAGTGCCTAGGCAGTGCTGTTCTGTAGCCCTATATCTGCATTGTGAGATATTTTGTTGCCTAGGGTTGTCATCTTTGTTCTGAGAAAATAGGATAAAGAGGATGAAGTAAGGGGGCAGGGCTAATGGCATGCTATGGGCACCATGGTAAACTATTATTGGGCTGAAGGACACTGATATCTGCACTGGATGATGATGTCACCTTCTTCACATTAGAAGACTCTCCTTTACATCAGAGCCCCCTCCCCTTTTACATCAGAATCCCCCTTTTAAATCAAAGATCAAGAGCTCTCTTCACATCAGACCCAATCCAAGATATCACCATCACACAGGATATTGTCACCAACAGGAAGTGACATTTCAAAGTCATCAGGGATGTTTTCCTCACCTTGCTTCCTATGTGACAATAAAGTGCCCTTTTTTTCCGTCTGAATATGGTGTTCTGGCGATATCTTTGATTGGTGTTCATGTTGTGGCAGTGCCATCCACTATTTCACTATAGCACCCTTCGATGATTGGGCGTAAATGCTTATAGAGTGAGCTGGATTTCTTGGGTTTTTGGATTCCCTTCAGAGGTCCCCCATTAACATCAGAGTCCAACCTACAGGTCAGGAGCCTCCTTTCATATAAGAAGCCCCCTCTGTAAATAAGAGTTCCAACTTCATATCAGATGTTTCCCACCACTTTCATATCAGAGCCACGGTTGACATTAGGAGCCTCCGTTTACATCAAAAGCCCTACTTTTACACCAGAGCCCCCCTTGGCATCAGAGTCCCCTCTTCACATCATCGGGCACCCTCAGATCAGGTGCCCCCTTTCACATCAGATTCCCTTTCATATAAGATCAGAAGTTCCCCCACTTTCAAATCAGGGTACCCGCTTTGATATCAAGAGTCCCCTTTACATCAGATTCCCCCACTTTCACATCAGAAGTTGCCCCTTCACATCAGAATTCCCAACTTTTACAATAAAGCCCCCCTTTACATCAGGAGCCCACTTTACAACATGGTCTTCAGGCACCTGTTTACATCAAAGTCTCCAGTTCCCCCTTCACATCAGAGTCTTATCTTACAGACACTTAACTAGAGTGGGGCTGCATCAGCATGGCAAAGAGTGGGAGGCATAGTATGTCTGGATGTAGGTGAGCTTTCGTCCTCTTCTAAATACTGGGGGTAGTGGGTGGGGCAGACCTGAAGGGTGCAAAAAAAACAAAAACATTTGTACAAATGCTTAAAACAAACCACCCCAGCATCGACTAAAGTCACTAAGCTCAAGTGTAAATATGACCTTAATTGACAAAGAACTTATGGTTGTGTTTTCCTCCCCTCATTTCTTGACAGGTGGGATGTAGAGCATGGGCAGGTAAGTAATCCAGCAGTGAACACCATAAGCCCCAACTGAGAGCGATATCCCTCACCCTAACCTCACCTAGCACCAGTGTCACTCTCAATGTCTCCCTCTTCCTCTAAATATTGGCAGTGCCAGCCTTCTCTCTATGCAGAGTATCAGTACCCCCTCCCTCCACAGGTACCAGGACCCCTCCTCTCCCCCCAGAGCGAACCAGGTCTTCCCCTTTCCCCCCACTGAGCACCAATGTCCACCCCCTCTCCACTGAGCACCAGTACCCTCGCTTTCCCACCACTGGGTCAGTTTTTTCTTCTTGACCACCAACGCTGTCTGTGTGAAAGGTAAGTAGAAATGTACACTCACACAGTAGTAAATTGATTTGGTAATAAAAATCGAATTATAAAGCAAACAAATCACAATAAAAGGTGCAAAGGAGCCTGGACTGAAGCTGTCAAAGCATGGCAGTGCCATTCATTTAGACCAGTAAGTACCCCAATGCACCAGTGCAGTATGTGCCAACAGACCTTGGTGCGCCACAAAAAAAAAGGGCAGGCCTGATTTTTGTGGGACGAAGTAATTCAACCTGGGACGTTCTGGCCCCCACCCCCCACCCCACCGAAGGCAACCATCTCAGGTTGCTTCATTATAGGGATGGCCCTGGGCTGCATTACAGCTCAACTTTGGCAAAGTGCCCCATACCCCCTTTCTCCCTGCACCTAGTTAATGTTTTTTTAAACCCTCAAAAACCTACAAAACAGCCCGGATTGTGTGAGCAAAGGTGGTTAAAAACCTCCCCTACATAACAGGACTGAATTTTTGCATTATTATAGTTCTACTTTAATCATATTAATATGAGAAAGACAATGACATATTGTGATGTCCTGCCAAAGCATGGACTGTGCCGTGCTGATGATGTGACTAGAAATAAGATTCTGTCGTCTTCAGAGCTTGGATAAAGTTCTATTTACAGTAAAATGAACATAAATGGTGTGACTCTGAGCTCACATTACCAGCTACTATGACTCCTCTAACTGAAGGGTTTAAAACATCTGCTTTGAAAAAATGTTTACCGAATGGACGAGGAACAATCATTTGAAATGTATGACATCTGCACGGGAGAGATTTAGCTAATCGAATCTGTTTCTACCATGGAGGGCTGGGGGTCGAGGGGAGATTTCCAGGAGGCATTTGGATTTATTCAAAGCAGAACTCCAGTCAAAAATAACAAGATAAAATTGAATAGCCCATTAAAAGATAAATAACAAAACCAGCTGTTGCTGTAAAATCCACCTTCAATCAGGAGGGTTTACTCTGGAGTACTTTTCCCTGCTGCTAGATGTCCTTGGTGTAGTGGCTAATATCATTCAGCCCACTTCCTCTGAGCCCAGGTCACCCCCAGCCTGTGACTGGAGAGTGAAAGGAGAAGGAGCACAGTGATGAGCTCATTTCTCGTTCACTGTGATTTCTCCTCCCATCAGTATGCGTTATGTCAGCACATGAACTGATTAGCTCCTTGTAATGCTCCATCCTCTCATACAGCCTCCTGCACATGCACTGCAAGAGGTTGATAGCAGGTTTAATTTGGGTTTTTAGACTTCTCGCATTTAAAAAATATATTTAATGATATATGAATGAGTATAGAGCTGTGTCTTTGATATCTGCCTAGAGTTCAATTCTGGTATGAACAGCAGATATGTAAAGGCTCAAAAAATGTGTTTCGTTTCGAATCGACGGGAATTTTTTTATTTTCAGATTTCAGATCTATAGTTCGATTCAGTTCTTTATTCGGAATTTGAATTTTTCCTTTTTAATTCGGAACGATCCATTTTATTATTTATTTATTTTTTCAGTTGGGATCAATTCGAATGGGGTTCTTTAATTAAATTTTTTTTTTTTTGGGTGTTCATTTTAATTCTGTACTGGTCATCCTAGCTACTAGTCCATACTAGTCATTTTAGTCCGTACTGGTCATTTTAGTCCATACTAGTCATTTTAGTCTGTACTGGTCATTTTAGTCCGTACTGGTCATTTTAGTCCGTACTGGTCATTTTAGTCCATACTAGTCGTTTTAGTCTGTACTGGTCATTTTAGTCCGTGCTGGTCATTTTAGTCCGTACTGGTCATTTTAGTCCGTACTGGTCATTTTAGTCCGTACTGGTCATTTTAGTCCGTACTGGTCATTTTAGTCCGTACTGGGCATCTAAACCTGGCCATACACCTATAGATTATCTGCAGATTTTCTATGGTCAGATGGAAAAAGTGCAACAGATTCCTCCATCTAAGCTAAACTGTGTGGCTGGAGGAATCTCAGGCTGGGCCAAGCTTCAGTATCTTGCTAATGGGTCCTGCTGGCTGTCAAAACACCTTAACAATGTCTGCATCCAATCAGATTGTTCAGGTATTTTGAGAGCCAGCGGTGCCAACTAGCAAGACACTGAAGCTTGGCCCAGCGGGAGATTCCTCCATCCACACAGTTTAGCGTAGATGGAGGAATCTGTTGCACTTTTTCCATCTGGCCATAGAAAATCTGCACATAATCTATAGGTATATGGCGAGCTTTAGTCCATACTGGTTGTCTTAGTCCGTACTGGTCATTTTAGTCCATACTGGTCATCTTAGTTCGTACTGGTCATTTCAGTCTGCACTGTTTTTTAATGAAATAAAAAAAAACAGTGCAGCTGCCTCGTAAAAATATTGAATGACCAGGTTTTTCCATCAATGGATTTATTCTTCCTTGATGGCACATTGGGTATATTCCAAGATGACAATGCCAAGATTTATCGGGCTCAGATTGTGAAAGAGTGGTTCAGGGAGCATGAGAGTGGTTCAGGGAGCAGCAGAGTGGTTCAGGGAGCAGCAGAGTGGTTCAGGGAGCATCAGAGTGGTTCAGGGAGCAGCAGAGTGGTTCAGGGAGCATGAGACATCATTGTCACACATGGATTGTCCACCACAGAGTCCAGACCTTAACCCAATTGAGAATCTTTGGGATGTGCTGGAGAAGACTTTACACAGTGGTCCGTCTCTCCCATCATCACTACAAGATCTTGGTGAATAATGAATGCAACTCTGGATGGAAATAAATATTCTGACATTGCATAAGCTTATCGGAATGATGCCAAGGCGAATGTGTGCTGTATTCAAAGTTGAAGGCAGTCCAATGAATTATTAGAATGTATGACCTTTTTTGGCTGGGCAGTGCATATTATTGCTGTAGATATTGTGCCGTGTCAGAAAATTGTTCATGCAGACTAGTAGTTCCACTTTAAAGCCTGTGTGCCTATTTAGGATGTAAGGGTGGGTTTAGAGATTATGAATCTGTGTATGAATATTTCCACGCTCATACACGAATATAAACTGGATGACCTCCATATAATCAAACATGTGATCGTTCCAAAGGCCTGGCTCTAAGAGAACATGAGTCATGCCACCTCAAGCACACTGGCTGAAACAGTGGGCATCAGTAACATTGGCACTGCAGTGCACAGAAGTCTGTCAGCACAGCAAAACCAGCTGCCACATATCTAATACAACTTACAATGGAAACATTGTGCTAGAGATTTTCACGGGCAGAGTGTAAAAACATAATTTCCACTTATGGACTACTGAGAAACCTTTACGGTGAAAAATGATGATGCTGGCAAAAGCATGAAATTCAAATGAGCCCATTGATCTCCTATAGAAGAGAACATGCAAACTCCTTGCAGATAGTGTCTTGACTGGGATTTAAACCGGTGGTGCAAGGCAGAAGTGCTAACCACTATGCCACTGTGCTGCAGTAACATTGGCACTGCAGTGCCAATGTTACTGATGCCCTCTGTTTCAGCCAGTGTGCTTGAGGTGGGATGACTCATGTTCTCTTAGAGCCAGGCCTTTGGAACGATAACATGTTTGATCATATGGAGGTCATCCATTTTATATTATATATATTATATTATATTATAACCATATATATGGCTCACAATGGTCATTGTGGCAGAAGATGAGAGCACGTTAATGTCACATTCTTGGTATTTCTACACTGGCGTCTTCTTACTCCCTCATTATCCACAGTTGGCCTCATTTCTAAAATGTAAAGCAGGGGGTTTAACAATGGCAACATTTACAGGGATTTGTGGCAGATTGATGTGAATTATTGCAACAACTGGTGAAGTTTTCTTCAACGTTCTGCAGCATCACACTGAGATTTGCAATGGTCTTCTGTTGGTAAAACACCTATTATAGAACAGCGTGAGGAAATGTAAAGAGGACGATAAAACCTTTTCTTCAATTTGAAGGGATTATTAGATATGCCAACTGAAAGAGAAATAAGAATATTCAAGTGCAATAAACAATAACAACTGCCACTAAGACATATGTGGCTAATAATGAGGTATTTTTCTGGGCAGCTTTTAGGACTCCTTCAGACCTATGTGTTTCAGTAATACATAATAAGACGTCCATACAAACAGAAGAAAAGCTGGATGCACACCAGATTCCGCTGGGATAGTTTATTGAAACTTTGGTACACATCACTGGTGTCCCGCCCAAGATCCATCCCCTTTGAAACAGACTCAGTCATAAAGATCTCTATCTCAGCGGAATCTGGTGTGTGGACAGCTTTTCTTCTGTTTGTATGGGCACACATTGGAGCGAGGACATGCTCTCAGCGGCAAGCATCTGGCTCATTCCTTTTCTGACCTGTGAAGGAGCAGTGATTCTTTTGTATGTTCTCCTTACACAGTAAGACGTATTCCATCACTTATCATTAATACAGTGCTGTTTCAGCAGTGCATTGAAGTGCAATTAATTTAGAATGACACCCCAACACAAAACTACATTACTAGGCAGTGCACCCATGCCACAGTGCATGCCATGCTTTGCGGTGTCCTGTGTTACAAAAAGGGCCATGTCGTTTTTTTGGCCTTTGAAGTGCATTGGCAGTCCATTCCCAATGAATAGGATGCCTTAATGTAATGCAGCTTAAAGTGTATATTACTAAATATTAGGGTGCATTGTAATGCACCACAATGAACCTATAAATATCCCTTAGACGGCTTTTTTGAAGAAGGCCTATATTGTAATAGCAATGCAACTTTGCTTTTATGCTTCTCTAAATGTATTTGTTGACATTTTCTTTAGTAAAAGACCAGTCTATCCAAAAGTGATATTTTAGTTGCAGGTAGAATTGGTGAGCTGAGCCAGCCCATGCCTTAAATGTATTCAATACTGCATTCAACAACAGTGAGCTCTCCCTGCCATCATTCCGGACAATATTTCTGTCTACCTGTCTATCTGGGTGTTCAAGCTCCTCCCACTGCAGTCTCCATATTATAAAGCAAATAATAAAATCCATCAGAGAGAGTGGGAGCCTCTCATAATGTGTTGCCATCAAAAGCTTTTTTTGTGTTAATTGCTATGTTTTGTGCCTTGGTCCATTCCACTGTTTCTTCCCCTCCTGTTTTGTGTTCCATAGTAAAGTCCCATGTTGAACACTCCCCACTTCCCCAAGCTATAGATATTTTCATGATTTTTGCTCAGTGAACCTGAGATAGAACCAACCCGAGAAAGTTCTCTCTCAAGTCTGGTCCTCTGCTCACTGGGCGGGTGCAATAACCAGCATGCTATTGGCTATTGCAATTTGAAATATCCAATAGCAGGCTGGCTATTGCACCAACCCACTGAGCAGAGAAGCAGACCTGAGAGAGCGGGTACAATAGCCAGCCTGCTATTGACCAGGGGGACTGCTTGAGAGTTACTATTTACTTTCAAGCAACCAGATACTACAGTTATATGGCATCTACCAATCCCATGGGTGCTGTGTAACTGGGAGTTTGCTATATATGCCAAAAGGATTGGTTAAACCCAGAATTGTTTTTTTTTTTCACCAATACATTTCCTTCATAATGGTTTTTCAAAATAGTAAACAATACAATTAAGGTTTTAGTGCAGAATAACACTTTGGTAGCTAAATAGAACCTTTTCATAGATATCTGTACATCAGACCAAAAGATAACTCAGGAGGAAAGAGGAACAGAGAGATTTGGTTCCAAATGAGGGACAGTCCCTCCAAATTGGGGGCAGTTTGGAGGTATGCAAATATACAGTTAAGCCTTCCCTGAAACTCAAACAGAGGTATGACACAGTAGAAATGACTGATAACCTGTGGAATTTGTGAAATAAAACTATGCAATGCACAACTGTTGCAGATGAAATCTGTCATGATGCAGATTAAGTAGACAGTGCTCTTGCAAATCTAAAAGAGCTTATGAAAGCTTTTAGAAAGTATTTGAAAAATATTTTTCTCTTCTTTCGAGTGTTAATACAGAAGAGTCTCTCCAAGAGTTTAGTTCCCTTATCATAGTAAGGCTCATTGCGTTTCTGGAGGCCAAGTCTCAGACAGAGGACTGAAGCCTACAACTGCATGAAACTGCATCATGCTACTCCACTTCCTCAAAGCACTCTATGGGGTCCTCTAGACTAGAGATGGGCTGCCGGTTCGATTCGAACGTAAGTTTGACTCTAACAGTGCCTGTTCGAGCATTCGTCGAACTTTTTCATACCATTCGCGGTATGTTCCACTGCGTAACGTCCCACAAGGCAAAGCGCCCTCTGAAGCTCTAATTGGTTTGAAGGCTTGCGACTGACCACAGGTCAGGTGCAAGACTTTGCCCAATCATGTCTCACCTGTCACATGACGGCAAACTACACAAAGTTCGCCCCCCATTGACTTGCATTGAGTTCGAGTTCGTATTCAAACTTTTCGGCGGTTCGAATGTTCGAATATGAACCGAACACGGGGGTGTTCGGCCTATCACTACTCTAGCCCACAATGACCCTGTTTACAGAAATTGGCAATAAGGTCCTGCTCACAACAGCAATCTCATCTCAGGTTGCTGGCACTCTATGCAGCAACCTATGTGTCATCACAGAGGCTCCATAGGCCAGGTTAACAATTTGTCTTAAAATCTCCTGGAACAAAGAACAAATTTCATGAGACTTAGCACTACAAGACCCTCAAATGTCAGACCTCTGCCTGGAGTGAACACACCCGTTACTCCATATTCTCCTCCAACATCTCAGGTACCCACTATTTCCACCTACAGTAAATGAACATCTATGGCGACAAAGCCCTAGAGAACAGATACATTAGACCTTACAAGGTACATGACTCTTAGGGAACTACACTGGCCTAATAAAGTTTGATGATTGCACAAAGAACTACAGGAGATGGAGGTCCGTGTTCACGTCAGTGGTTCAGAGCCTCAGCATCCCACGCATGCATGAGCTTGACCTGATAATCAGATGGTTAGAGCCACAGCCATCAGATTGTGTCATAAGACTTAAAACTGCTCATATCCATGAACTGGACTTTATGTGAACTAGAGATAACACAAAATTACCTACGCGTATTAACATTAGCTACTTAGAATTTGCACATGGTGTGAATCCAGTGGTGGCAAAATTTCCTATCAGAAAAGTGGGCAACAGCAGACTCTACATACAAAAAGCAAAATCAAGCACCCTTTACACCAAGCCTCTTGACCTAACTTCACAGCTGCAAAGTAGAACTTCATAGGGATGAAACAGGTTAATTGAATCAACTAGAGTGACTACCCCACTTTTATGCAAGTCTTGCCACCTTTAAAGAAGTGACTTAATACTTCCAAGGACAGTTCCAGCTGTTTTAAGTCTAAACTGATGAAGACTCGTCACAGATTTCACGGTTCTAAAAAACTACTGTAAACATTTTTTTTTCTTGTTCTCCCACTCTTTTATATCTTTCAGGTCCATATGACAAGATGTATCCATACCCATGGGTTTTATTGATGTATTATTGTTATCTCTTTTTTAATTCTTTATTTATTGCTAAACAAGGGAGATGATATCACATGAAAAACAAAGCCAACAATGAGTGTGGGGCTGGGCATCAAGGCAGGCCTGTTCGAACTGTGTAAGTGGTCTTGTGGCTCACTGAGGATCCCTGAACAAGTGTAGGAAGTGAGACAATTGCATGAAGCTCCAGACGTCTAAGGGTGTGTCAATCAACCATGCAATTCCAGTCAATGTTATCAATCAGCCTTCCCTAACAAAATTGACAGATTTAGATATGTTTTCGGAGAGCAGCTTCTGAAAGTGTGACACCCGTAAGACCTGGGGGATAAGCTTGGTTACCCAGCACTGGTGTCAGGGGCAAAGGTAGAGAGGAAATCTTGGGCGCTTGTAAAACCCGGGAGCATAACCTGCATGGTGGCCTTAGTGAGTGGGTTAGGCCAGGAGTGAAATGGTGGGCTGATATGAAGCTGTGGCAGGCCCTGCAAGGGAAATTCACAGGAGGCTTGCTCCAACTGAACCCACAGTTTTGTCTCCGAGTGACAACACCAGTCTAAAACACGAGATAGGTGTGTCGAAGTTGTAATATATAATGGGGTCGGGAAGCCGATGCCTCCCATACATTTGGGCCTAGTGAGAACATCTCGCTTGATACGAGCCCTCTTCTTGGCCCAGAGGAAAAAACGGAAAGAAGTGCACAATCACTCCAGTAAGGACGTGGGTAAGACAACTGGGAGGGTTTGAAGCAAATGTTATAGTCTAGGTAGGACAGTCCTTTTTAGTTTGGTGTACCATCCAAACCAGGTAAAGGTGTAGCGAATCCACTCCTGCAGGTCTCTCAAGATGGGCCACAACAGGGGTGTGAAGTTGAGATGGAATATCCTGTCCAAGTCCGCGGGGATCAACGTACCTAGATAACGAATATGAAAGGCAGCCCAATGGAAAGGGAAGTTTGGTTTAATCATCTGGAGGCTTGTGCCCGGCAAAGAAACATTAAAGTGACATTAAACCCTCAGATTTTTTAACATAAACCAATACTGTAATGTGTGCCTTACTGTAATCCATGGTCGTTTCCCTTCTCTTGGCTGCTCTTCCTTTTAAATACTCATGTCTTCTCATGCTTGGGGAGAACTTCCCTTTGCAGCTGTGCCTCTTCCTGTGGAGCTGGCACAGGTTGCAAACCTACACACAGACACCATGTAGCCATTCCAGAGACAAGGCAGTCTGCTGCAAAACAGAAGTTCTGCCAAGCATGAGAACAGATACAGATTTAAAAGAAAGAGCAGCAAAGAGAAGGGAAACAACCATGGATTACAGTAAGGCACACATTACAGTATTGTTTTATGTTAAAAAATCTGAGGGTTTAATGTCACTTTAAGAGCTGCCGATTTGGAGAAATTAATCTTGAAGTTGGAGAGCTCACCATATCTCGAAATGTCCGTCAACAAATTGGGGTGCGAGACCTCTGGATTAGTTACGTAAAAGAGTTAGTCATCGGCATAAGCTGCCATTTTTTGATGTCTAGAAGAGGTCGGCACCCCAGACATGTCGAGGTAGTTCCGGATCATCCGTATAAGAGGTTCCAACATCAAGATAAATATCAATGAAGACAAGGGGCAGCCTTGGAATGTGCCATTTATAATGTTAAAGGATTCTGAGACAATGTCATTGACCTTAACCTGGGCTGTTGGAGTAGAATAAAGGGCACCAATCCAACACCACATCAGATACCCCAAACCACCATGCCGTAGAGTCTCACGCAGAAATGTCCAGTCTACTCTATCAAGTGCTTTCTTAGCGTCAGTTCATAGCAGAAGGGTCTGGATACCATGAATGTGGGTATCACGTACCCGTCCTGGGAGACTGAATGGGTGAGGAGGCTTCCCTTGAACCTCGTGTCTTGTGGCCTTTGAGGATGGTGACAGAGGCCAGGCAGACGAGTGCCAGTGGTTATTAAACTGTGCAATCAGAAGGGTAATCCAGAAATCGAAGTCAAGGCAAGCCGAGGTAAAAAATCCAGGAGGTCAGATGCAGTACCGAGGGTTTAGGCAAAAGAATATTCCAATAAACAGTCCGAGGTCAAAAAGGCAGGCAGCAATCAAGAAAGTTAGTTGAGGCAGGAACAGGTCAAAATCCAGGAAAACGGTGGTAAACAAGACAAGGCAGGAAACAGGATACAAGTACACAAACATGAGCTGAGAAGACAATCCAGCAACTAAGTGACATGCCTGTCCGGTTTATATAGAGAAGTGGGCCAAACATGCACGTCACTTCCTGTGCGCCTTTGGCGCGTTTTTCTTGTGACTCGAGCCGTATGTGCGTCACTTCCGGTGCAACATACGGCACGTCTTTCCGTGGAAATGACTTGCTGTGCGCATGCACCTGTTTATCCTCCTAGCGTGACTTGGCGCATGCGCAGAACGGGCATGTTGCTTACAGTGCCCCCCTCCGATGGGCAGCCTCCGGATACCAACCTGGGCACGACGATCAGAAAATTTCTGAAGCTCCCAAATCAATTATTGCCGCGACTTGGATGGTCTTTCCCGGCATTCACCAAGACGTATTTTTATCGGAAACGGAGGGGCAACCTAGACCTACAACCTGGAGACAAGGTGTGGTTGTCCACCCTCAACCTGAGACTCGCCTGTCCTTCAAAGAAGTTGGTTCCTCATTTTATTACCCTTCTGATTGCACGGTTTCATAACCACTGCACTCGTGCCACTCGGTGTCTGCCTGGCCTCTGTCACCATCCTCAAAGACCGCAAGACACGAGGTGCAAGGGAAGCCTCCTCACCCATCCAGTCTCCCAGACCAGGTACGCGATAGTACAATCCAGCCATGTCTGAGACTGAGAGGAGTGCTTCCGCCTTGCAGTCCCTGTGCCAACAAGTGGCCTCTGTGACTCACGCCGTATGCGCGTCACTTCCGGTGCGCCGTACGGCGCATCTTTCCGTCGAAATGACTTGCTGTGTGCATGCGCCTGTTTATCCTCCTAGCGGGACTTGGCGCATGCACGGTAACGGGCATGTCGCTTACAGTGGACCTATTGGATAACATGCAGGGGCCGGACAAACCCGACCTGCCCAATACCTACCAGGTCTGCGAGAACCATAAGCAACCTGTTTGCCAGTAAGCAACCTGTTTGCCGGAAGTGACGCGCATACGGCGTGAGTCACAGAGGCCACTTGTTGGCACAGGGACTGCAAGGCGGAAGCACTCCTCTCAGTCTCAGACATGGCTGGATTGTACTATCACGTACCTGGTCTGGGAGACTGGATGGGTGAGGAGGCTTTGCAAAGACTATCTTTGCAAAGACATTCAAGTCAACATTTAACAGAAACTAACAGGGGGATATTACAGTAACTAGCACAGTATCAAGGGTCCTTGCCTTCCTTTGGTGATTACAGTGATCAACGCTCTGAGGGAGTCCAACGGCAGACCGTTGCCATCTCGGATAGAATTGAAAGCCCCTGTAAGTCGGTCCGCTTATTATTATTTCAATGCAATATGATGCTTATTATAGCAGCATATATCGATACCAGGCAGGGACTTTTTTTTCCACTAGCCCTATTTAATGCTTCTTATTTCTATGTTTTGTTCCTTGGTACATTCAACTGTTTCTCACACAGAATCTCCCAGAGATATACTGTAGGAAACTGTCCGGTGATTCAACTCTCCAGCATCTACCAAAATATGAAATAACAGTTTTGGGGTGAATGACCCTTTTAACATCAATCTGTAATGGTCCATAACTTCATCATATGAGGCAGCTTCTATCCTTTAGCAGAGGAAACCACATACTGGTTCTTAGGCAAAGGAATCATTGCTACTGAAGTGGAGTGGGAGTTGGAAGATGCTTCTGACATGTAGTTTTATTAATGATAGAAGAGTCCTTCTAAATTCCATTGATCTTCTGCACAGCAACTGAAATTTTAGATCAGGTCAACAGAGGATAAAGTTGCAAGAATTTTTAGCACACAATTTAATTCATTTTAGCATTCATGATTTCAGATGCCATCAGGTGAAAAATCCTCTCTCACAAAGCCCTGCATGTGTGCCAGGATCAGAGAGATTTCTATAGGCATCTAAAATAAGATGATGTTATTTCAGTGAGGAGTTTATGCTTTGTGATCTTCAGCCTAAGAATTGACTTACACTGTCCCAGAGAGAATACCTGTGTACAGGCCAATCTCTCTAACGTTTTCAGATGCAAAGTTCAATAGCCTTTGGTGGCGGGTGAGCATTTCTTAAGTGGTGAAGAAGACAGGACATAAAGGGTGTATGTAATTCAATAATGGAAATATGGTTAGAGCAAGTGACTTCAATGTAAACGCCAGACAACTGTAATAGGTCCAGACTAACATTTATTAAATAGTATTTATTCAGCTGATGGATAACTGATGGCTACTGAGTTTCTGGTTCCCTAACCAGCAATGCTGCCCCAGCCTGCAGATTAGATAATGAAAGAGCAGCAATATACTCCTGAAGACATGTCTGTGCTTTGCACTTCTGTAAGCATATACTTACTGTTGAACTCAGGGCCATCTCTATAATAAGGCAGCCTAAGGTGGTTGCCTCACGCGGCATCTCATTGGGTCAAGTGCCTGCCACCCTCTTTGCTGCCAGAGGGTCCCAAGTTGCTAATGAGTTACCTCCAGGGTCCTGCCAAAGTCACTGATGTCAATGGTTGCCAGGAGCTCAGCAGGACACTCTGGTTGGCATCCTGCCCAGCTCCTGGCAACCAGTGAAGTCAGTGACCTGGGCAGGACAGTAGAGGTAACTCATCCCCCCCTCTTGTAAACTGCCAGCCCCCAGCCCCTTGTCTCATGCCCCATGAAGTCCCCCCCCCCCACCCCCCTGCCACCGGAGGGGACATTTAGAGACACCCCTGGTTATACTGCTGGCACTGAGTAAAGCAATAAAGCCCTTACAGGCTTAAAGTGCTGCTCCTCCCATTCCTAGTCTGCTGTGCAGAGAATAACAGGAAGCTAATATAAAAACTGCTACTGCTGACAGAGTGGTCATCCTTCTTTTTACTTTATTACTCACAAGCTCTCTTGGTAAGTATAAGTATCAGGAATCATATTTTTATATATTGGGGAATCAAAAAAAATGTTGGAGTTCTACTTTTATCCAACACACACACTTTATCCCAAATTGAAGAAAAGTTTTTGACTTTACATACATTTCAAACTTCTTGCACATGCCTAGCTGACTTATTTTTGGACACACACTGACCTCTGCAATAAAGTCATAAAAATGTAAACTAGCGATATGAAATTAAGACAGGCTTGATGCGCCCACAAATGTCAGTAAGTGTGAGACATGCGAGTCCTGCCTTTACGGACTTACACTTAATTGGATGAAATAAAATTTACTAGCCAGCTAATCCTCGGGATGGACAGAAGACATATGTCGGGAGCAGAGAAATAGTTTCACAAAGATTTTGCTTTGAGAGGCAGCCAAGGCACATAAGCTCCAGCAGTTTGAATGCCTTAAGAAACACAAAGCTGTAATAAAAAAAAAAAAGACTAATATAAAAAAAAGCAAGCTTCAATTTCGAGGACAGTAATACTCGGTTAGTCCTTGGAATTTCAGAAAGACAGTTCAGACCAAGAGACAAAATCCCGGCAGGCTTGTAATAACACTCTTATCAAAGAGTGCGTTCATCGCTCGCACAGGCCAAGGCTGCGCTGTTTTTCCATAATTAAGTATAATACCGATGGAATGAGAACCGAGTTTAGAGGCTGGCAATGGCCTGTTTATCCAGCAAAAGGTTTTGGAAACTTGGCCAGTTCCTCATTTTTGGCTACAGAAATTCATTTGTCCCAGGGTTCCTCGGCCTAATAAATCCCCATAGATTATTAAATCTAGGTATTTAGACTTGTATGTTTCGTCCGTCAGGGCAACAGAAATTCTCTGCTTTGAACAAAATGGCCCCTTTTTAACTTGGATTACCTTATTTTATTTTTCCTTCAAGCTGCTCTAGTGCTTTGTTACACAACTTAAACGCTTTTCATTTATGGTCAGTGGCTGCTGCGGCTTTTCATTTCCCCTTAAGGCCAGCAACTGGCTTCGCAGGAGACTCAGTTTTGGAGAACAAGACAGACGGCTGGGAAACAAGAGGGGAGAGAAAAGTCACAAGTGAAATGTGTGTGCTTTCTATGAAACAAACAGTTGAGCTGGAAATAGATGTCAGGGCTGCTTCGGGCTGACAAAAGGCTCTTATTGAGCTGCCATCTTAGAGCCCCGAAGGCCATCTGGACCGAAAAGTCTGCCAATAACTCGGTATGCCTTGCCTGACCTCTGGCGCAGCTAACTTGTCCTTAGCCCCTCCGTGATGTCTTTCATTGCGTGCTTGCAAGGGCATTACGCTAGGAAATTGCATATTTTGAAAAATATATATTTGAGGAATTTTCTTTAACATAAGAAAGGTCACTCTTGTGTCGGAGAAATTTTTGAGGCCATTTATGCAAGGTAAAGGAGAGCAGAAATCTCAGTTGTCCCTCTTTTGGACTCCAATCCTTCTGTCCTGCTTTCCTCTACAGTTGGTCATCTTTAGCAATTGTGTGATGAAGGGCAATGGGGTAAGTAACCAAACAAGCTCAGCTAATGCTGAAGGCAGCATTGCAGTGTGCGCTGGCATTAAGTGCAAAAAACCCTAAGTCACCACACATAAGGGTCAAATTATAAACTATCTGCAGGTATGTTCGCCTTTCAAATATCTGTGAATGTTCGCTCCATGGGGGATATATGCCAAAATGAACATTCCTTAGTCGCTTATTTACAAGGAAATTTGTTTTTTCAAATGTCTTTTTCAATATTATATGGTATTATGGGCAATAAATGGCACTGATAAACATGGAAAAATATTTCCCTATATTTCCTTTAGCTCCTTCTGGTGACCATAACAAAATATTACTTAAAAACATTCAAAAAATCATTACGCTAAAGAACCTTCATTTTGGCATACATTCCCAACAGGGGGAACATCCACAGATATTCGCAGGGCAGATGACCATGTAAATTCTTTAGTGTGAACAGGGCCTTACTGCATGTTAGGAATATATAAATACTTGCATGTCCATGACCAGGACACTACTTTACAATAATGCACCCTAACCCCCTAGCTTCCTCTGGTGCTAAATCTAACCTTAAGAGTCACAGATCCAACCCAACA
>NW_017306440.1:679522-701307 GCF_000935625.1 Nanorana parkeri | reverse complement strand
CATTTGAACACCCCTATTGCCTACCCACTTATGTGATGGTGTTGATCAGGGAGGCGTGCAGGTATTATGACAGTAAAATATACAATAGTACCAAAGAGCATCTGCTATGCAAAAGGGGTGTGGAGGTTTACATAGATTTTTAAGTGCACATGAAGCTACTATGCCTTTTATATCTGTAGATTAAAGCTGAACTTCATTTTGTATTTGTATTACTGTCCATCCTGTCCTCCGATATAAATAGCACTGACATCACAACCAAGTTGGAGACCTAAATTGTATCTGCTGCATTTAAGATGCACTACAATGAAGACAACAGGGGCTTTTCACTCTCCACTTGCCTCCTGTCAGCTTGCTTATGATGATTAGCACATGTGAATGCAACATGCCTAATTGGCCCTAAGTACTTCTCTTCCCTTCTGAGGCTGGGTTCACACCTAGGCGTATTGAATATGCGCGTTTGTCGCGCGGTTCGCGGTAAAAAACCTGCGCGACAAACGCGCGTTTCCGTGGCTGTGTTTTTTTCCCTAGATACCCTTTTTTCACTGGAGTTATCCACAATAAATATACTCACTGTTCTGTTGTAATCTACTGCTCCACGGCCACATGCCAGGTCCCATGCTGCTATTTACTTATGTCATCAGGAGCTGGTTGTCCCTTCCTGGTACTTGAAGCCAACACCCTGATGATGCGTGCAGGTCATCCTCAGTCCAGTCGCAGGTCCACCTTCTACCAGCACAGGTTCACCCTCCTACAGCCGCCAGCAAGCAGGGGTTGTGTGACGAAAATCACTGCTCTCCACAACCCCTGCTAGCCGGCTGGCTGCCGGAGAAAGATCCGTCCCTCACGGCTCCCTCTCTCCCTGATGTCACTTCCTCCCACTACAGCCACGGAGGAGAGAAACAGGAGAGGGAGAGTCGAGGGACAGGAAACAGCGCCACCTGGCGTTCGCCGCAAGATATGCTAGTATGCGGCATTGTACCGTTTTGAATGATGTGCCCGGGCGGGACGTGGGCACAGACCCGGGCACATGATTGCAAACCCGTACTGCCCGGGTTAAACCCGGGCAGTACGGCAACCCTACTCCCGAGCATCATTCAAACCAGCCGAAAAGCGTAAGATTTTCGGCTGGTTTTCTAGCATGCTCCTTAGACAAAAGTGTATGGGCACCTTAAGGGGTTTTGCACCCGGAATTTAAAGAGACTGATACCATCCTAATTCTAGATCATCATCCAGCTATTGGCAGATCAGCAAACCTAGTTCAGCAGAAGGTCAACCCAACTTCTAGTCAGAGCGTGACTTAATAAACACATCCATTGTCCCATTGCTAATACATAACATAATGTGCTTCATTTACTGTGGCAACAATAGTCCATATTTCTGCAACCTGCTGTACGCCTGGCACAGGCCATGCTCATTTTTATAGCTGTATCTCTTGACAAACTCCAACAAGTGCCCATCTCCATGGTCATTGGAAGTCCGGCATGCCTTACAAGATATGTGCCGGCTTGGAATTCCACAGCTGCGGAATGTCACATAGCTTTGTAGTCCTTCCTTTGTTACACTCACACATGGGGCATATCATGCGTTCAGTTCCTGAAAAGAATACGCTATAAAATATACCCTGTGCTTGCCTCACTGTGCTGGCTGGCAAGGAGCGTGCACTGGTTGTGTCATGTTAACAGGTGCATATTTTATTCACTATTTGAGGCATAATGCTGAAGAACAGCTGAGAATACAGGCCAACGAGTTCATTTGGCGGGCTTTGGATTTATTACTGATCCCTAAGAGTAACTGTTGATATTAATAGTTGGGTTTTAAAGGGGAATTCCAGGTTGTACCATTTTGTTTTCAAAAACAAGCTTAAAGTGGACCCACAAGTCTGCATGAATAAATTCCTGACATGCCACAATAGGCAGCAACAGTATCATTTTTTTAAAACAGCAATTGAGGCTTTTTTAAGTGACTTTGTCTTGGCCGGGGGTGGTAATTCATTTTCTCAAAGAGCCACATGAGAAACTGGGATGGCTGTGGAAGGTCGAACCCAACCATGTGTTACCATGCAGCAGGTGAGTTGCCATTTATTTGAATGAAACCCCAAATGCACCTACTGGCAGCAATGCGATCAACCACACCACAATACTGTGCAGTTGAAAAAGGTGGTGCATGAAACACAACGCACCTATTAATCACATGTCATAGGTGTGAATGGGCCCTGAACAAAGCCTTTTTGTTCTCACATAGTATGACATACTAAGTATTTGGCGCATACTATTTTGTTTTTTTCTTTATAGGCCACAGACGGATGCTGGGAGGTGAAGCTGCAGGAGGAGGACAGAGGAGGAGTTGGGGGCAGGAAGACATTTATCACTGGTTGTTAGGATCGCCCACTGGGCCTAGCAACCAATGATTGCAGAGGAGGAGGAACCCTGATGTCATTGGTTGCTAGGATGCCAGCAGTCATAGCAACCAACGACTGAAGAGGAACGGTCCGATCACTGAACTGTGCTGGGCTATGGCTTGCAGTGGATGCACCGGCCTCAGGTTTATGATCTCAGGTCTATTTGAACAATGTATTATTATTAATATTACTTTTATTATATTTCTAGTGTATTACTTATAAGTATATTTCATTCTTTTGGTTCACAGTGTCTGAAGAAGCAAACTTTGCTTTGTGAAATGTGTTACACATCACAATTTAAACCATAAACATTAAAACTCAAGTGGAAAGTTCAATGATGATTTACAGGATACAAATGTATAAATATTGCTCCTTTGGAGGTAGATGGGTCCACCCAAGCCTGACCCTTTCATGTTTGGAGTTGCTTCTCCTTTCCAAGTGTGAGCTCTCCTGTACAGAAACTGGAAGAGACTAATACCAAGTCAAATTCAAGCACGACTGTATGAATATTCCTCCTTTGAAGGTAGAGGGGTTCGCCCAAGTCTGTTCCTTTCATGTATGGAGTTGCTTCTCCTCTCCAAGTCTGAGTTCTGTTGTACAGGAACTGGAAGAGATCTTGGAAACACAGCAGATCCTGACTGCATACAGCGGGCAGCAGATGGGTGGTCTTGCGCCCATCAGCACTGTACGGAATGTCTGCCCCGTTGTTGCACTGTACGGAATGTCTGTACTCCTTGGCATCCACAGGGGCAGGTAGAGGCTGGTTGGATCTTTCAGAATAGCCCGAACAGCAGTGAGAAGCCTGCCGGAGGTTCGGCTCAGCCGATCCAGATGTTGGATCGGCTGATTCGAACTCCTTCTGCACCTCGGGTCAGCTGAACATGCTGAGCATGTTCGGCCGACCCGAAGCCACACGAAGCAAGCTGATGCATGGCTGATTTCAGCCCATGTACGGCTGAAATCAGCCATGCCAGCCTGAAGTGAATAGCCGAACAGTGTTCGGCTCACTTCACTTCTGATCGGTCATTCACTCGGCTGCCCTCGGCAGCTTAGTGAATAGACCCCAAAGTCAAGTTCAGGCACTTCCACTAGTTACCTTTAAACAATAAAATACATGTAATGAATTTTTATTAAACACACACACCTGCATGAAGCAATGTTTTTCTATTTTCCTGGAGTCCACCTTTATGCCCCCATTCACACGAGTAACAGCCGGCCCGTACAGATCCGTGCTGCATGCACGGCTGTATTGGGCCGCTCCCGGGAAGGACAAGTGCTCCATGGGATTTGTACGCAGCAGCCTGTTTTTTCTATGAGAGTACGCGGCCGTACGCTCACTCGAACTGCATGTCCGAGCGGGTGCGTGTGTTCGTACTTGTACGCTGACAGGAGGGATCCTGTCTGCGTCCGAGCGGGGACACCCGCACGGACGTGCAGTTCGGGTGAGCGTAGGGTGGCGTACAGCCGCGTACTCCCATAAAGAAGAACAGACTGCAGCGTACAAATCGCACGCAGCACCTGTCCTTCCGGGAGTGGCCCAATATGGACGTGCACGCCGCGCGGATCTGTACGGGCCGGCTGTTATTCGTGTGATTGAGGGCTAAGAGAGCCCATCGATTTGAAGAAATTAAAGGGATACATTTTCCAAACCGTTCTCATTTCCCTTTTAAGAGTTTGCTGACTCAGATACGGTTTATCCAAACGTTCTGAGAGAGGACGTTCTTGAGGTAGCCACGGACAAAGGAAATAATTTCACAAACCGACCGCTTTTCAAAAATACCAACAAAGAGTTACAAAAGACTACAAGAATACGTTCACTCTCAATGTTATAAACACACAGAACATGATCAAAAGGGACTTCTCTATAGTCCATGTGCTTTGAATTGGCGCTGTGTGTTTAGCACTTGAACACATGGCCGTAATGACTGGGTACATTTTACAATAGGACAACCAGCGCAGCTCAGATGAAATGCTGAACAGTATCAAAGCAATTGTAATGTAAACAAGCTCACTGGCCTTGATAGAGTATATATCAAATCATGGTATAATAAACAATAACGAGCTACTACAATGAAGTAATGTTATAGAAATTCAGAGAAATATGGCTAATTTCCAAGTAGCAAGTCTTTATCTGTCATCCTTTTGTGCTTGCTTTGAAAGGCCCAGTAAACCAAAAATTCAGTTCATTTATATGAGTGCTAAAAAATATTCACGGGTATGAGAAACTGAAACACCTGTCAGGGTGTTTAAAGGGTCAGTCCACTGAAAACTGTTAAAGCTGAACTCTGTGATGATAACATGTTTAAATACAAGAGTCATGTACAGTATATTGTTAGTTGAATCTTGATGTGGTTCGGGTATTTCACCCAGATCAGTGCAGTAATCCAGCATGAAACTTTGCCTCCGTAATATAGACCGGTCACTGCTGCATTCTCTCTGAAGGTGACTGGTCCTGTCTCGGCCGCCTCCTGTAATATTCTATAGGCAGCTTGTAGTTGGTGGAGCTGCCAGGCCCCAACTACAGCCCTGCTCTCTACAAAGGCTATGTACAGTACAGTGATGATGTCACCACTGCTTTTACAAGGTAAAACTTGGGCTTGAAAGAGAATTTGGTGAGCAATAATTAGATTTATATTCTTTGAGGCTATTAATCAATATATTTTAATGAACATTATTGTGTCTGGAGTCCAGTTTTAATACAGCTTTGCGTGGACACTGATAATTTGTATCATCTGCTAGATGTTTGTTTTACACATTCTTTATCAATTGTTTTTATTTTAAAACATTACAACTGTATAACAGGACATATAAGTTTGAACAAAGAAATTAAACATGTAGATTCAATGTTAAGAATCCCCCCCCCCCGAGGACATAAACAGTAAACATGTGCACCAGCAACATGTCATTAAAGGAATAGTCAAAAATGTAGTCTTTGTTTTTTTTTTTCAATTAAAGGATTTTATCTAAAAGTCTGGACTTTTTACTAACTATTTGATTGAACCCTTTAGTGAATGGGTAGGGGTACAAGTACCCCTTACTCATTCACAAGGGGGGAGGGCGGCATGTGGGTGCCCCCTTATTTAAAGGGGTACCCCGATGCAAATAAGCCCCCTTGCCCGCAGACCTCCACAACCACCGGTTCAGGGTTGTGAGGAAGAGGCCTTTGGATCCATCGGCATGGGGACACCCCCCCCCCCAATGCTGAGGGCACTTGGCCTTGTAAGGCGCAGGGAGGGGGCGCTTGATCGCCCCCCCCTTTCCTGCCCAGCCAGGCCAGTGCTCGGTTCAAGGGTCTGGCAGGACTGTTAGACCCCACGTTTTTTCCCCCCATGTTTTGGGGCTGGGGTTCCCCCTTAAAATTCCAACCAGACGTAAAGGATCTGGTAGGGATTTTGGGGGGAACCCCACGCACTTTTTTTTTTGTTTTAACATGGGGGAGGGTCCCTCCTAACATTCCTACCAGACCTAAAGGGTCTGGTATGAATTGAGGGGGAACCTAACGCCATTTTTTTTTCTTCATCTTCTGCAGACTGTAAAAAAAAAAGGAAAAAAAATGTTTTTTTCTAATGTCACTTTGCTGCTAACGAAATTTCGTCCAATAAATGACATTTCTACCGGACTACCGCTAACGAATTTCAGGAAATCGGGAATTCGGATTCGTTTGCATTCGTTTTAGCTGTAATTCGGAATTCGGATGCATCCGAATCTCCGAATTTCTGAAAATTCGTCCAAATTTCGATTCGGAATGCAAACGAATCGCACATGTCTAATAAACAGTATTTATAAGTATTACAAGCTGACTTTTTTATTAGGGACATTAGCAGTAATAGCCCTCCCCATAATTTACAGCTGTCCACCATGCTTTGCCATTATGCATTAATGAAAAAAGAGCCTCATCTCTCCTGTTGTATATTATAATTAAAGTATATCAGAAACCAAACTTGTTTTTTATACTTCAATTTTTATTTTTATTTTTTTTTGATTGGGGTACTTTTTTTTTGCTGTCTGTCCCTTTGGGAAGGTTTTTCTACACTTCCTGACCTGTAGACATAACAACATACCTGGGAACTTTTAGAAGCTAGTAAGCTTGAGATTTAAGGTTTACAATACAGGTTTTATTTTGAGACAGCAGTTTACATAGCACTTTGCAAAATAAAGGGGGACAATACAGTAACAAAACAAACAACACAAACATTTCCCAGTAAACTTACCAGTTAGCCAGCAAAAAAACAAATAATACTGTCTACAAATCTTCAAGGCCCCTCGGTGTAGTCTGATCTTCACTCTAATCTATTAAAGCTCCCATCCCTGAGCATATATAGCAATGGATAAACTGAGGACAGGTATGCCTGGAGGCAGCCCATTCCTCTTTAAAAGAGAACTATGGGGTAACCTTTTTATCCTATAGTTACATAGTTACATAGTTACATAGTATTTGGGGTTGAATAAAGACATACGTCCATCAAGTCCAACCCATATAGGTCCACGCATCATCTCATTCTTAGGGATACTGGTATCCCTGGATATTACGGTCCCTCTTTAGGGTCACAGGAGGACATATACTAACATCCTGCCGTGACTCAAAGTTTAGTATATAGCGAACTATATACTGAGAGCACCGAAGCCGTGACGGATCCTAACAAAACTATCGAGATCCACCCAGCTGACTGATTGACAGCGGGCTCTGCCTATCTAGAGACAGAGCCAGCTGTACCCGCCCCCTCCCCCGTAGTTCCTCCAGTCAGCGCTGGAGGGTCGGAGAGGGGAGGAGGGAATCCCTGCGGGGATTGTTGACTGACAGTCACCGCTTTCTGCAGGTAGATGATCGGGAAGTGAGAGAGCAACGCTATGTGTTCACTCACTTTCCGATCAATATAGCCAATCAATTGTGCTGACAGTTTCATTGTCAGATGTCGGTTCTAACTATGAGGATGAGTGAAAATCACTCACCTCATAGTTCTTCTTTAAAGGTACAGGGACACACCAGGTCTCCTAGGGACATAGCCGGACAGATTTTGGTAGGGTGTTTCAAAGGATGGGAGAGGCTCTGGAAAAGTCCCGGAGGCAAGCATGGGAGAAGATGACAAGAGAGTTAAAGAGAAGGAGGTCTTGGGAGGAATGGAGAGCACGGTTTGGATGATATTGTAGGACAAGGTTGGTGAGGCATATCAGGGCAAGATTGGGGATGGGTTTGTATGTTTATGTTTTGGGCAACCAATACAGTAAACAAGTAAACGTTATAATATGTGGGCAAAACACAACCAACTGTTGCAATATAAGTGGGTGACAAAGAGGCAACCACTACAATACATGAGGAACAGGGGTAATTGACTTTGGTAATAGCAAATGTGCGTGCTTTGCACACATGCATACTGATACACTAGAAAAGTTGTAAGAATAGTATAGTTATATTAATTTTTTTTAAACTGTAAGAAAACCCGTGCAAATCTAAAAGGGCATGGGCTTCTGCAGTTAATTGGTTTTATGGCCTCTGGGTCACATTTTGGAATCTTAATAAAATGTAGTGGAAGATACAATAAATGTGGGCTACTATTACTGAACCCACTTTAAGAATACTTGTTAGTAGTTATTGTGGTTTAATACTCTAAGTCATTGGCCTTGACTCCTAATCTGCACACTTGTTCAAGGTTAGTGAATACTGAAGCCCTTAGAAAAGCGTGAGTGCCAGAAAGATAGCATTATCAGGCTTAAAATGCTGGAGATGCTCAAGTAGCACTGCTAGTAAGGAGAGTTGTACTATATCCATCCCACACCTTACAGATTTGCCCACAGTTCATGCAGGGTGCTGTAGTGAATTGTGGATGGCACCACCTTGTAATTGTAGGAAAATAAGAAACTTCGCCAGCATACCTTGGTATCATTATAATCTTGTCTTTTATTAACATGAAGCAACAGACATCACAAGCCAATGTTTCGGGACCTCACAGGATCATCACTCTGCCCTGAAAAAGGGATCCCCAAACGTTGGCTTGTGATGCTTGTTGGTTTATGTTAATAAAAGACAAGATTATCACTACACAAAGGTGTGCTGTGCTGGTGAAGGTCCTTATTTTCCGATGACTGTTGGTAAGGACTGGTAGGTAGTCACTCTTGATGGCACTCACTGGCATGCGCAGTCTTTGGATTTTCCCTAAAGCCTCATGATGACTCCAACAAAATGGTCACACAAGGTCCAGTTGCTTCACTTACATCACTATCATTTCTCTGACTGAGCTATGTCTACAGCAGTTGATTGTTATCCTCAACGTATTTCCTTTTTAAAGGGACAGACCAACCAAAACATCTGAAGTCTTTGGGGACATTATTTGTGAGATCTCTGCTCTTGAGTTCCTGCTCTGCACACCTGCTGTGGCCCTTGTGAGATGTTTCCATTCTTCTGGAACACACAAAGGTTGGTGGGAACACCCGTAGCTCTTAACCTGCATTAAGCCCCCACTAACACTTGCTACTTACATTCACGCACATAGCTTTTTTGCACATTGTGTCATGATTGTCCGCAGAAGGCAGCCAATTAAAATCAATATGCTGCTCTGTGTGGACAAACAAGACAAAGAAACTCATGCAGCTTTTTTGCATGTGTCAAAATGTGCATCTTGCTTGCCACATTTTGTGTTCCATTAACAATAATGGCCTGCAAGATTGAGACATGCTTTTCATGTGTTTCATGAAGGCATGCAAGATCAAGCAATTTTACGCATTTTCACGCACGTGGCAAATGTGAATGGGTACCCAAGCATATTTCCGGTGATTTAGAAGCAGGGGTTTTTTTTCGTGTGTGCGATATTTCACCCATTTTTCAGGAATGTTCAGGATTGGCTGTTTTGGTTTTCGCCAATTGAAAGCTAGTTACTAGGAGGAGTGCAACAACTCATGAAGACGGTGCAAAAACTGAAAATGTGCATTTTTTTAGACAATTCCATTGAAGTCTATGTGGCTACAAACCTGTGATTCTGCCCCCAAAAAACTCATGGACCTTTTTCAGCTTCAAGCAACAAGTGACAGGTGACACAATGCTCCGGTGTAAATAGGCACCATTGATAATATTTATAGGCAAGCATAAGGAGTATATTGGTTAAATAGGTCTAGACAGGATATAAACTCCCAAATTGTAAATATCTTATATACCATCTTATATTTTTGCAGCACTTACTGCAATTACTTTTGCACGATATTCTAATTATTCGAGTTTCACCTGTATAATCTTATATATCAATCATAATATGAACAGAATAAGAGTTAGGAATTATGGCAGTGAGATCTCCCTGTTCGAGTAGCAGACAGTGGAAGACATATAAGAAGTAGTAGTACAAGTAGAAGAAATATAATACATAGTAGTAGAAGAGCTATATGAAGCCAGGGGTTGACTAGGCCACTAGGTTAGAACTATAACTAAAATATAATTTTTGGGGTGATTGATTCTTTAAAAGAAAAAAATATGATGTTGTTCCTTTAACAAAGTAAAATAAAAGATCTTATGTTCATTGCTACCAGTAATGCATTCCTTTTTCCATTTAGTAAAATGGCATGCATGCTTCATGAAGAACAGACTGATAGCAATTAATTCATTGTTAGAAGCCAACTGTGCCCAAATGTGTGAGATCTTCGTTCAGATAGTTCCATCTCGAGGCTTTTGCCACCCACTCTTTGGTTTAGTTCTTAGATCCAGCAAAAGACAGACAATACTTGTTTTAAAAACAGGAATTGAGTAACAGGAAGGTGTCTGCCCTCTCAAACATGAAGACATTCCTGGAGGGAAGCACAATTCTCCCAGCATACGCGGGTGTGTTCGCCAGCACAATAGCAAGTAAACATTCTGAGCTTCTAAATTCCATGTATTTATAGATCATTCTGGATGATGAATGAAATGTTAATTCTAAAATAATTACACCAGCCAGCACTTTCAAAACAAACTGTAGCCTCTAGAGAAGCTGTTAGATAAGAGGGAGTAGCTCATATTTATAGTGCCCTGATCTATTTTGTTTATTTTCATAAGGTAAAAGAAAAATAGATGTTTGAAGCAGAACTCCAGTCAAAAATAAGTTGAAAAATGAATAGACCAATAAAATATACTGTTTGTATAAAAATAACCAAAACAGAACTAGCTTTCTTAATCATAAATCACAGGACACAGCATGTTCTTAGACCACTAGGTGCTACTGCCAGTGTGATGAAGGTGTTTTTCTTGTGGCTTGAAAGGAGACATAGAAAAAAAACAGAAATGGTTTAAATTATAGGTTTGGGGGATGCCTTAAAACTGTACATTGTACTATAGAACATTATGATCTTCATACACAGCCTCAGCAACAACGTACACTGGCATTGCATAGTTCGCTGTTGGTTGTGTCATTGAGACCGCAGACGACACAGCAGTGTAAAATTGACCAGCAGAAGAATAGTTTTAATGAGCAAGACTGGGCCAAATTGTGATAGAGATATATGACACAGGAAGGTGTATTAATACAAGAATTAAGAAACCGAAGATGATAAAGCAGTGCAAAATTGGCCAATGCCAGACAATGTAAAAGTGCCAGGAAGATAATAACATGTAAGTAGGCATCCTTGACTTCCACAGAGGCCAGAAGATCTTCCTGGTGGAGGAAAGTAATGACTGACCTGTCAGATTCTATGCCAAACTTTTCTAACTGGAGGAAGGGGTTAAGAACTATTATCTCCAGTATGGGGCAGATGCCCCGTCGTCATAATCCCATTGAAGAGACACTGCGTCAGAGCATCATGATCAAAGTCCAAATCCCATTCGCACTGCCACGGTCTCAGAACCACAAGGTATATGTGGTGCCCAGGTGACCACACGGATGGCGCCGTGCAAAACACTAATAGTAAATAAAAGTAATTCACCGGCACACACTTGAAGGGTTTTTAAAGTATTGATATGTTTATTCAATACCCAATGTCACATACTGTCATACAGTGCTGACGTTTCGGGTCCGCACAGGGATCCTTCATCAGAGCGACAGTGACACGTCGATCTGATGAAGGATCCCTGTGCGGACCCGAAACGTTAGCACTGTATGACAGTATGTGACATTGGGTATTGAATAAACATATCAATACTTTAAAAACCCTTCAAGTGTGTGCCGGTGAATTACTTTTATTTACTATTAGAGCATCATGAAGGTCTGCAAATCCATCCATCCTATCTGTAGAAGTTGAGTCCAAAAGCTAACCTTCCCAATGTACTAAACTATCTGAAGGGATAGGGCACAATTCTTCATAGTCTTCAGCTGAGCTGTTGAAAGGAAAAACAGAGATGCCACACAAACAGTGCAAATATCATGAGCTGGTGGAGCAAGCAAAGGCGCTACTCTTGCCCTCAAGATGTACCATAAAAACAGTGAAGATATACTGTATAAGCGACACCTCGCGATCGAAGGTAAACTCATGACCCAGCTGCACAGCAGGAACAGTAAATGTCAGTTTGGGAAGAGGTCACCAAAGGCCGTTGTACAACAGAATGCAAGTAGAATAGTTACCAGCAAGGTTATTGTAGGACCATCTGCATGGTAGGAGGAGTAAATGGCCGTGTTTGATTAGGCCACTGTACAAATAGATAGTAAGTAAGACAGTAACAGCAAGAGTTACTCAAGAACCAACTGCAAAGCAGGAGGAGTTAAAGCCCTTTTGCAACTAGGTCACCTTAGGCTGACAACCAATCTCCAAGCCTCAACCAAAGAGTGCCAATCTGGAAGCTGCTAACCTGTGCCACAGTGACTGCGTAGTGGATAAGAGTCATAGGGAAAATTTGTACAAAAAAGCTAAAGAGTACTAACGTTTAGATTCTTTCAGAGCAGAAAAAAACTTCACCTATGATAATGGAAAAAAAACATAGGCTTGCTGGGAGTTGTAAGTATTATACTGGGCTGTCCTTACAGCTTTCCTTTGCCTGTGGCCCATCTCATGTTCTAGTGGTCTAAGAACAGGGATCCTTCATCAGAGCGACGTGTCACTGTCGCTCTGATGAAGGATCCCTGTGCGGACCCGAAACGTCAGCACTGTATGACAGTATGTGACATTGGGTATTGAATAAACATATCAATACTTTAAAAACCCTTCAAGTGTGTGCCGGTGAATTACTTTTATTTACTATTAGTGTTTTGCACGGCGCCATCCGTGTGGTCACCTGGGCACCACATATACCTTGTGGTTCTGAGACCGTGGCAGTGCGAATGGGATTTGGACTTTCTTCATGATGCTCTGACGCAGTGTCTCTTCAATGGGATTATGACGACGGGGCATCTGCCCCATACTGGAGATAATAGTTCTTAACCCCTTCCTCCAGTTAGAAAAGTTTGGCATAGAATCTGACAGGTCAGTCATTACTTTCCTCCACCAGGAAGATCTTCTGGCCTCTGTGGAAGTCAAGGATGCCTACTTACATGTTATTATCTTCCTGGCACTTTTACATTGTCTGGCATTGGCCAATTTTGCACTGCTTTATCATCTTCGGTTTCTTAATTCTTGTATTAATACACCTTCCTGTGTCATATATCTCTATCACAATTTGGCCCAGTCTTGCTCATTAAAACTATTCTTCTGCTGGTCAATTTTACACTGCTGTGTCGTCTGCGGTCTCAATGACACAACCAACAGCGAACTATGCAATGCCAGTGTACGTTGTTGCTGAGGCTGTGTATGAAGATCATAATGTTCTATAGTACAATGTACAGTTTTAAGGCATCCCCCAAACCTATAATTTAAACCATTTCTGTTTTTTTTCTATGTCTCCTTTCAAGCCACAAGAAAAACACCTTCATCACACTGTACAATATTTTTGAGAACGTTTTGCCATTGCAGTGTCCTGCTTCTCATGACTTTTTCTTTTACAATAGCTTGCCTATTAGTTAAAAAAAACCGCAATAATCGAAGCCAGAAAATCAAACCCAGGCAGATTGGCTCATACTTTGTTATGGTAAAACACATAAAGCTTTTCTTATCAGTCTCCTACAGCTATGTTCAATGTCAAATACAGTCTCTTGAAGGGACTTTTTTCTTTCATTACTAGATTCCTCAGATCCTAGCCAATAAATCATTCAAAAGTTAAAAAAATATCCATCAAATTCAACCTCTCACAGTTCCCGCAGCTTTGGTCCAGAGGAAGACAGCTGTGTAACTTGTGTAATTTTTGCTACACGGCAGGTAATATTCCTTCATGACCCCCAAGGTCAGTCGCATTCAGTCTCTAAATCAAAATATTTCTCTCTTAGCATCTAGTCATTCCTGGCTCTAGATATTATTTTTAACAAGGCAATTATCAAGTCCTTTTTTTAAATGATATTCTTCCTAAACTGATGGAAATATCTTATTTCTTCCTTGTGCAATTCATTCCCTTGTCCTGGGATAAAAAATGAATTTGCCAAAATGTTATCCGGACCTCAATAAAATAATGCCAAGGCAGCTGATCTTGGAGCTCCACATTTTTACAGTTCCGGAACTAAAAATCCAATGCCTAGCTGAGAGCTGCAAAAGGGAACGGTGGCAATAATGGTGGTTGGCTTTAGATGCAGCTTACAAATTAATTGACAGCCTCCAGTACTAAGATGAAAGCTTACCAGGTGGCACCTTGGAGTTGGGACCAAGTCATGCTTTGGTTGGGGACTTTCTTCAGTCTTTGATTACCACTAATTCTCTTTATCCGTTGTCAGAGACATGTGAGAATAAAAAAAATTAGCTGTGAAGGAAGGGCCATACTTTTCATGAATTGAGCGTCTTTGGAAGAATGTATTCTTTTATTAATGAAGATCAGAACATCTTATTCTTATCATAAAAAGAAATCCCAACAATCTAATTCATAAACATCAGCATAATGATGTCTTCCTATAGCATCTGTAAGAACACCCTTCCATTGTATGTTATTATAATCAAAGAACTTTAGCATTTTTTTAGTAAACTTTTAAAAGATGATTCTAGTTTGACCTCAACAAATTTCTGGCGGAAATATTGGCCTAATCCTGTAATCAATGGCAATTTAGCTTTCTCTGAGGCTTAAAGTATTCAATGTATTTTTTTTTAAATGACAGATTTTTTAAATTTAGGCAACAACCCAGTGCCTGTCAGCTGTACATGATGCCTTGCTGTAATCTGTAAACTGCAGTTGTTTAGAGATTCTGAAGCTCGTAAGTGACAAGGCAACCTTTACTCTCAGAACACATCTGTTCCCAGCCTCATCTAATTGTTGGGCAACAAAAAATAGAATGCATATTTGTGGCTTATTTCCAGAGGCATCATTTGTGAGACTATTAGGAACAATGCAAGTCTTTGTAAATGGAGTAACTTGAAGAAAGTTGTATTATGGTTTCAGAGAGTTTGGTATTTGGGTATGACTTGAGAAAACACAGCTATATTTCATAAGGAGCTGTTGTGGCTGCAAATGGGGAGAGGAGAGGGGTAAACCCGAGTGTGACTATGCCCAATGTGATTGGAACTTGCATTGTAGAGGACTTCAGGTTTTAGGGTTCCTGATGTGCTCTGGAAATCAGTTGATAATACATGCAAACAACCAGGATAGGTTTATTGTTCTTGCCTCCCTAGGTCAACTGTCACAAAAACAAGACCAGGCATCAAAGCTATACAAAGCATGTAATGGTGATCTACTTCAGAAACACTTATACAGACACCAGACTTAAACGTTCTCAATCTTTTTTTATTCAATTTACTAACAACAACAAAAAGCAAGATGAAGCTTCCCTGCAAAAAAAAGAGCTGTTATATGCACCTCTTCTGCAGCTTGTGTCTCCAACCTCCCCTCCATTTTTTGCAAAGTGTTTTCTGCATTCCACCCTTATGCTTGTGTTGGATGCTTGTGTTCCCTGCCACATGCCATGGTTCCTTGCTCCCCACATCACTGCTGAGTTCTGAAGTGACATAGGGGTCAGAGGATGGAACCATGACATACAACACTCCCAGAAGTGTTAAATGCAAAACACTGATAAAGGTTGCAGTGCTGGAAAGGAGGGACGGTAGAACACAGGGGCTTCCAGAGAGGTGAGTATAAGTGCTCTTCTTTCAGGGGGATTCATCTTGATCTTTTAAATCATTAAAATAAAATTAAAAATTAAAGAGAAAGATTTTTGTCACAGGAATTTCAATAGTCGTGTTTAGGGCATCTATCATAGCAGTGAAACAGCAAAAATAAATAAATAAACATAAATAAGTTGTACATCAAATATATTTTATACTTTTTAAAATCAGAGAACCTAATCTTGCATTATATTAATCTGTTTACTTGGACTACACCTTTTGGAAAAGTGTTAAACTGTACTTTTGTCCACTATGGAATTATAGCCTGATTTCAGTGATGTGCATTAGTTCTAATAAACTGGGTTCTTGTTGGTTTATTATAGTTTTATCTTTATTTGGAATATTAAAATATGCCATAGTCTCTCCTGTGGTACCCATTACATATTTACACATGGACCTTGCCTGACACATGTCCTCAACCTGGTTAACCATGTTAAGCAACCTGGCTTCAAAGAGGTCCTTCATCAGGCCAGAAGGTTTCTGGCCACTTTAGTTCATCATACCTGGCCAGTATTCACCTGGCAGAAATGCAGCACCAAAACACATTGCCTGCTAACTGCCTCATTTGTAACACCCCTACACACAGGACCTCAACATTGGCCATGCTGTATCCCCATAGTGGGGAAAATAGATGAGCACATGTTCAGACTCCAGAACACTGTATAGTGTGTCACAGTTATATCTAATTCTGTATAACTGGCTTTATATTATTATTATTAAATTTTTTTATAATATAAAGCCAGGTTTGCAGAATTGCATATATAGCTGTGCCACACTTTACAGGGTTCTGGTCTGGAGCCTGGACATGTGCTCATCCATTTTCCCCACTAGGGGGATACAAGCCTTAGTTAGCAATATCTACATAGTTATTTCTTTATTTAATGTCTTTTTAAAAAAATATTATATGCAGTTAAACAGCATTTTTGTGCCCAGCCCCATGCGGTGCTGCAGTACTAATAGAAAGCGATTTTGTTTCTGCCTGGAGATTCGAACCATTTAAATTACCCTTTATCTCATAATTACTTGTCAACCAGATCTGTAACCAAAATGAACCATATATACCAAAAAGATAAACCAGCTAACAAGAGTGGCTGGTTTAAAAAGGGTTAACAGAGGACCGGGACAAGTATTACAATTACAAAAAGAGTTTATTAGATAAAATATCAGTTTTGGACATAAACATCATATCACTAACTGGTTTTAAAAAAACCATAAAGGCATGACATACAATTATAAATCTTCAGGTATGCAGATCTGTTTGTATAGTGTGCTCTCATTCATATATGCTAATCAGCTGACACAAAGGATAATACGTTTCATATAACCTATTATCCTTTGGTGTCCTCTGGTATCTGAAATACACGTATTAATCTCCAGTGGGAGAAACAAGGAAGTTACATAGTAGCACCTTCTTAAAGAATCAGTTTCTTTCCGACACGGTTTCAGCTGATTAGCATATAAGAATGAGAGCACATTATACAAACAGATCTGCATACCTGAAGATTTATAATTGTATGTCATGCCTTTATGTTTTTTTTAAAACCAGTTAGTGATATGATGTTTATGTCCAAAACTGATATTTTATCTAATTTGCGGCACAGGTACTCGTTTTTTTGTATCGGAGTATTTGCACGAGTACGAGTACTCATGCAAATACTCTGTATCGCCGCCGATACCGATGCTTGTATCGGTATCGGAGCATCCCTAATAGAAAGGATTGGTGTTTTCTCCATGTTGCACTCAAAGTTGCATCCAGAGAACCCTCTTCCCACTATATGATTAACATTTTTTACTTCAGTAAATGTCCCACATGGCAGTGCCCAGCTCCCCATCCTCTTTTTTGACAATAGCTTTCCTATTAGCCTTGAAGGATAAAATTTAGTATCGAGATTCAATACCAACGCCCCTTCCCAGACCTCAGTGGGGTTCAATGCTATTTTTGGGTTTTGTAGATATCAAGCAGGATTTGACGGACCCCCTGTGAATCAAACACGGGCAGATTCACTCATCCCTAGTTCCTACTGTAGCCCCTACCACCTTTTGTGGAATGGCTACTAGAAATTAATGTTGCTAGAGCTGTAATCAGTCTAGCCGAATTATATTTGATATTTATCTGGTTAATTCCAGGTGTTCTGTCATTGATTGTATCTGTCTGAGTGATGTGTGGCCCTGCTGCAGTGTGGGACACCCAATGGGGGAACATTATGAGTGAACTGGGGATTTCATGGCCAGTGGTGCATGCTGGGGGGAGTGCATATATACTCAGGATGCACCCAGGCTTGATCTGGGGTGGGATGCTTATGTGCAGGAAATGTTTGACAAGGCCTCAAGCCTGAAGGAGGTCTTACATGTGGACCCTGAAGGGGTCAATGACTGATTAAGGAAGAGAACCAGAGAAGCTGGATGGCTACTGGAGGTGCCTGATACTGGAATGGACCTCAGGAGCAAGTCTGGTGTCTCTCCTATTGAAGATATAACGCCTATCCCCTATTCAGCTGTTGGTCTAACACCCAGTGCCAGCTTGTTCTTCTATTGATTCTGCATTGTGGAATACTGATAGGAACTAGTGAGTCTTGAGTTCGGTTGTGTTTCTATTTTGCCATGGATGTCCTAAGCCTCTCTCCCAGTTATGGAGTTCATCAATAAAGTATTTAAAAGGCACTTAAAGTGACTAATGCCCAACTTTGTTTGATTATACTTCCCTTCACTGGCCTAGGATCTACCTCTGAGAATGAAATGTCAGCCCTCTCTGGCCTCTGGGGGTCCATGATATGCTATTGGAGGTCAGGGGGGCACTACACTACCATACACTCTATCAGCCAGTCATGTAAATTAAAAGACAACACAGGTTTGCTTTAAAACATATTTGTGGTTGTAGTCATTTGGTTTTCTATTATTAGGTAGATATTTCATCTAGAAACACACCAGTGCAAAGAGTAATGTAAACTGTAAGTGGGAGTAAAATAGAATGTATAAAGAAATATTGACTGTATACACATGAAAAAGAAATCTTTTTGTTTCAGCAGCCACCAAAGGATTTGTAACCATCTGATTAGCATTTTGTTTGGGTTTTGAAGGAATGTCGTTAGGGAGGTTCCGGCTTCTGAGCTAGTCCCTGCAAGTGATACAACTGAATGACTCCCCCCAACAATAAAGCTTAAAAGGAATGTGTGTTACTGCCCTGCTTTAGGCATCAACCTCTAAATACAAAAGATGAATAGAGTTTAAGTACACCAGAACTAAACAATATATGTCTATAGGCCTCACTGTCAAGCAATACTTACATGTGGGTCTAAAAGACACAATAGCCTATACCAAATCTTAGCACTCTTTTACATCAAAATGTCACTCAAACATTTGTATTATATGTATGGTAGAAAATATACTTTTTTTGATGATATGACACTTGTGAAGTCAATAAACATTGACTTTTCTACATGCTGGAGTGCTTGTGACCTTTTTTGAATGTTCTGGATTTATTCTTCAGAGGCATCCACAGTCATTTCAGCACCCACCCTACAATTTTGGTTTTCTATCTGGTCAGGATTGCAATGGGTCTGTATGTTTTTTGTAAAGGTTTCCAGTCACCCAGGCCATAGGATATTAAGTGTTAGTAAATCAAGGATTTGGAATGTATTGGATTCACTGATTATTCTTGAAAACCTTTCATCACTCATTAAAGTGGCTTTTAACCCATCTGATGGGATAGAATCTCCTGGGAGGTAAATGCTCAAGGGTTATCCAGTCACTGTAATTCATGTATTGTGATTTCAGGCACATGACACAGGTGTTAGTTAAGTAAAGTACAAATATGTTCCTCATAGGACCAATATCTAAATTTAAATTTGCCCCCTCTCCCCTTTCCCAGGTAAGTACAAAAAAATATACTGGGCTGGTAGCCCTTAGTGAAGCTACTAAACCTTTCAGACCTAAATCAGAGATGAACCCACAGTCATGGATTCCTTGTTCACACCTCTGATCAACAGCCTGGCAAAAGGAAACATTGTTAAAGGAGAACTATGAGATGAGTGATTTCCACTCACCTCATAGTTCTAAGCCGACCTGTGACAATGAGACTGTCACAGGTCGGCTCAGTAGATCGGGAGCTGAGGGAACACATACCGGGTTCCCTCACTTCTCGATCCTGTCACGGCTCTCTGCCGTGACAGGGGGAGGGGCTGGATTCCCCTCTCCCCGCTCCGATCTGCCATCGCTGACTGGCGGAACGGACGGGGGAGGGGGCGGGTACAGCTGGCTCTGCCGCTAGATAGGCAGAGCCAGCTGTCACTCACGCAGCTGGGCGGATCCCGTCATCTACGTCGGGATCCGCTCCAGGTGCGGCGTCTCAGTATACCGCAAGCTGTAGCTCGCGGTATACTGAGCTTAGGGTGATGGGAGGATGCTAGTTTGTGTCCTCCCGTTACCCTAAGGAGAACTATGGGGAAAAACACTGACCCCATAGTTCTCCTTTAAGCAATGTTATACAAAGAATGCAGAGAGCTGCAAAGAAAGTCAATGTTGGAAGAAAATAAAACTGTGAAATATATTGTGCTCATTTATTAAAGGAAACTGAATGTTAAGGACTATTTGTAATGATGACATGTTATTCTATTTATTATTTATATAGGTGAGTCTTCCTTTAGCCTTTAAGAAATTGTCTCTACGGTGAAAGGTTCAGTTAATTGTGTTTCCCTCTCAGATCAAGTTCCCAGCCATCCCTTAGACTGTGCTAACTCCTGGTACCCAACCCGAGGTAGTAGAAAGGAGGAAGTGAAAAGGAGGACCTTGAACAACTTTCAAGAAGAAGCACTGGTCGATGTTTCAGATATGTGGATAACCTCTAGGTTAGATAGAAGCCTTCACTGAATGCATCAGCTTAGCAGACATGTACTTCACATGTCATAATACACTCACTAGCCACTTTATTAAGTACACCTTCCTAGTACCGGGTTGGACCCCTTTTGTCTTCAGAACTGCTTCAATTCTTCGTGGAATTGATTCAAAAAGGTGATGGAAACATTCCTTAGAGACTTTGGTCCATACTGACATGATAGCATCACACAGTTGCTGCAGATTTGTCGGCAGCACATCCATGATGTGAACCTCTACCAACCTGAACCGTTGATACAAGGCAGGATGGATCCATGCTTTCATGTTGTTTGCATAAAATTCTGAACCGACCATCCGAATGTCGCAACAGAAATTGAGACTCATCAGACCAGGCAACATTTTTCCAATCTTCTATTTTACAATTTTGGTGATCTCGTGCAAACTGTAGCCTCCGTTTCCTGTTCTTAGCTGACAGAAGTGGCACCCGGTGTGGTCTTCTGTGGCTGTAGCCCATCTGCTTCAAGGTTCAATGTGTTGTGCGGTCAGAGATGGTATTTTGCATACCTCAGATGTAACTAGTGGTTATTTGAGTTACTGTTGCCTTTCTATCAGCTTGAACCAGTCTGCCCATTCTCCTCTGACCTCTGACATCAACAAGGCATTTTCGTCCACACAACTGCCGCTTACTGGATATTTTTTCTTTTTTCAGACCATTCTCTGTAAACCCAAGAGATGGTTGTGCGTGAAAATCCCAGTAGCAGTTGCCCAAATACTAGACCAGCCCCTCTGGCACCAACAACCATGCCATGTTCAAAGTCACTTAAATCACCTTTCTTCCCCATTCTGATGCTCAGTTTGAACTTCAGCAGGCCATCTTGACCATGTTTACATCCCTAAATGTATTGAGTTACTGCCATGTGATTGGCTGATTAGATATTTGTGTTAGCGAGCAGTTGAAGAGGTGTACCTAATAAAGCGACCAGTGAGTGTATACAAAACAACAAACCAGTCTTTTTGGACTGTGTTATTTGCATTAGAGGGATACTGAAATATGTAGAAAACCATATCATATAGACTAGTATCTTCTGCTTCATTTCCACTACCCACAAGCAGGAGGGTCATAGATCACTGTACTGCCAGGCTAAGATGGTGACAACCAGTGTTGAGTCTAAGCTTGTGATAACATTGATAATATCCGGCAATAACACTAGACCGACAGGCAGAAGGGAAAAAAAACTGCAGCTGGAATTACATATTCATCCCTTAGCGGAGAGAATTATAAGAGTTGGAATAACACAGTCATACCATAATCATCTCATCTTAGGCTGGAGTTTTGAAGAAAAAAAATGTAGAAGATTTTTTAACAACTATGACTTTTGTGTGTTTTTAAAATCTTGTAACACACTTAGACATGAGCGTGCACATCTGAGAATAGGAAAAGCAATTTAGTATGTGCAGTTCAATGCATCAAAGAGTGCCCAGACCTATATATTGGGGGACA
>NW_017306440.1:677920-679470 GCF_000935625.1 Nanorana parkeri | reverse complement strand
AAGCAGAATGGCAATTTAAAAAGACGTGAAAGGGACCATTTATGTCAAATTAGGGAGATCTGCATTATCATGGATTAGCAACTTGCAAATCTGGAGGATTCAAGCATGGGCATTTTTCAAGAGGATTCTTTTTCAAGAATGAGTTTGGTTTTCTACAACTAGACATTTTGACAACTCTTCAGTATCCAGATATGTTGGATGCCTGACATCTCTTCTTGCTTTGAAAATCGTGTGGTTGTGATGCAGTTTTCAATGCATAGAGATGTCTAAAGGGACCCAAACCTTGTGACAACCACACGCTTTTCAAAGCAAAATTGCGCAAACCAAAATGCGCGACAACAGCGAGAAAACAGCTCACCAGCTCAATTGCCTAGGTGTGAACCTAGACTTAAGGCGTGGTGCAGACCTGGGTGATCCGGGATGCACATCCCGGGACCGCACAATAGTGTGTTGTTGCACACAGTGGTTGCCGCGCGGCCCCATTGATTTCAAAGGGGATATATCCACGCAGCAAACGCTGAAAAAAGGTACATGTACCTTTTTTTGCGACGTGCGGCTTTGGCGCTACTGGGGTGCCATTACAAAATAATGGCACCGCCAGCACAATCAGCAGTGGTGTGCGACTGTCAAGGATTGTGCAAGTGTGAACCTGGCCTAAACTTGTAGCTGACAGCTTTTTCTTCCATAATAGGAGGTGAGACCTCATGACCCTGGTGCCTAGGTTACCAATACAACCACGTAATGAAATATTAATTCCTTATTGTACCACTCTTGAAGACTAAGGCATTAAACACACAGGCATAAAAATGACATTGTGCTTACATGGTGTTTATGACCATGGACACCAGGGTGTTACTCAGAGAGGCCATTCTAATTGTATGTGTCTAGGGTGCAGTTCTACACTGCCTGGCCAAAAAAAAAAAAAAGTTACGATTTGGATCTAGCTAAACAAATAGGTCAGAGCCTTCCATTGGACAATTAGTCTAGGTTCAGCAACATTGTGTGCCCAAAAAATTAGGTCAGCTGCCTACCTAAATATACTGAATGATCAGGTTGTTCCATCAATTGATTTTTTTCTTCCCTGATGGAACATTGGGCATATACCAAGATGACAATGCCAGGAATCATCGGGCTCAAATTGTGAAGGAGTGGTTCAGGGAGCATGAGACATCATTGTCACACATGGATTGGCCACCACAGAGTCCAGACCTTAACCCCATTGAGAATCTTTAGGATGTGCTGGAGAAGACTTTACACAGAGGTCCGACTCTCCCATCATCACTACAAGAAAAATGAATGCAACTCTGGACGGAAATAAATGCTGTGACATTGCATAAGCTTATCGAAATGATGCCACAGCAAATGTGTGCTGTAATCAAAGCTAAAGGTGGGACAAGGAAATATTAGGGTGTGTGACCTATTTTTGGCCAGGTAGTGTATTTAAAGCATTAACAATAGAGTGTTACAATATTGCACCAGTTGATGTCTCTTCTACAGCTGATTTCTAGTTGACATAATCTGCCTTTTAATGAGTATGAAAAGAGCCGGAT
>NW_017306440.1:660911-677815 GCF_000935625.1 Nanorana parkeri | reverse complement strand
ATCTTGTTATGTTTTACTTTTTTATTTTTTATCTTATTATTTTTGACTTTTTATTTAATTTTTTTATTACTTTTTTTCTTAATTTTTATTTATTTTATAATTTGTTATTAATTTTTTTTACCCTATTGCTATCACACAGGAGCTAACAAGCCCGTGTGTAATAGCATTTGAAGGTGATGGGTTCTCTTTATTGAACCTGTCACCACCACACCACCAATACAGGAGTTCTAGCACAGCACTGTGCTGGAACTCCTATGATAGCTGAGATGGGAAGGCTGCGAGTGCAGCTCTCCCGTCTCAGTGTTAACTGTGTATGGACGTTCTCCGCTCTAGGCCGGCATGGAGACATCGCTGAGATCACGTGTATACGAACAAGCGACTTCCCCACTCTATATTTAGCCCTTCTTGCCCAAAGCATGGCTAAATGTAGAAAAAAAATACCCGCCCGTCACCTGGGACTTCGTGTTGCGGGCGTTGGGCAATAGGAATTCCACACCCCTGCCGCCCCTCTGCTCCCTCCCCCCCCGAGGCCAGGCCTCGGTTAGCCTTGTCGGAAATCCGGCCCTCAGTATGTGTACCCAGATTTTAATAACTGGCCTTTATTTGTTGGGTGCATCCCATCCATTACCATGGTAAGTGACCATTATTGTGCTTTGCATAATTGAATTAAAGGCGAGCTCCTGTGTTTTTTTAGTGACCAGTTCTTGATATCTGTAAATTGAAAATATGTAATCTGCCATTGCTGACCTCCTTCTGAAAATGCTAATTGCTGGTCTGTCTCTGACATCAAAACTTTACACACATTTGGATTAAGAAAGACAGTGAAGTCAGTACTTGTGATCTGCGTACTTGACTGTCCTTTGGCTATAAGAATGAAGAATGTGAATTTCCTGGAATAATAATTAATTTTATTCAGTGTATGACTTGTTTATTGGAAGCAGTAATATTATTGCCATAACAATCCCGCCCACAATAAAGACAAAGAGTAATAAATCAAATCTTCTGTCTGATAAAAGTGATGTAATAAAATGTAACCTAAATACATTTTAAAGGTATATGCTTCTTGAACAAAGTACCATAAAGGGGGAAGTCAATGACATTGAAGCTTGAAAAGAGAGCTGTTCTACCCAGCAGGAGAAATGTGAGAGGAAGCATTCTATATAAGGAAAGAGAATAAACTGGACAGTATTCTGCACAGAGAAGGACAAATAGTGAGGCATAATACTGTATAGTGAAGGGAAAAGAGAAAGACAATGTTCTACACAGTAAAAGAGAAGGAGCAAGGCAGGATTCTGCACAGTGAAGGAGAAGGAACAAAACTGTATTCTGCACAGTGAAGGAAAAGGAGCAAAACTGTATTCTGCACGGTGAAGGAGAAGAAGCAAGACAGTATTCTACACACTGAATGAGAAGGAGCAAAATAGTGTTCTGCACAGTGAAAGAGAATGAGCAAGTATTCTGCACAGTGAAGGAGACAGAGCAAAGCAGTATTCTGCACAATAAAGAAGAAGGAGCAAGACAGTATTCTGCACAGTGAAAGAGAAAGACAATATTCTGCACAGTGAAGGAGAAGGAGCAAAACAGTATTCTAAACAGTGATGGAGAAGGAGCGAGACAGTATTCTGCACAGTGATGGAGAAGGAGCAAGACAGTATTCTGCACAGTGAAGGAGAAGGAGCGAGACAGTATTCTGCACAGTGAAGGAGAAGGAGTGAGACAGTATTCTGCACAGTGAAGGAGAAGGAGTGAGACAGTATTCTGCACAGTGAAGGAGAAGGAGTGAGACAGTATTCTGCACAGTGAAGGAGAAGGAGCAAAACTGTATTCTGCACAGGGAAGGATAAGGAGCGAGACAGTATTCTGCACAGTGAAGGAGAAGGAGTAAGACAGTATTCTGCACAGTGAAAGTGAAGGAGCGAGACAGTATTCTGCACAGGGAAGGAGATGGAGTGAGACAGTATTCTGCACAGTAAAGGAGAAGGAGCGAGACAGTATTCTGCACAGGGAAGGAGAAGGAGCAAAACTGTATTCTGCACAGGGAAGGATAAGGAGCGAGACAGTATTCTGCACAGTGAAGGAGAAGGAGTAAGACAGTATTCTGCACAGTGAAAGTGAAGGAGCGAGACAGTATTCTGCACAGGGAAGGAGATGGAGTGAGACAGTATTCTGCACAGTGAAGGAGAAGGAGCAAGGCAGTATTCTGCACAGTGAAGGAGAAGGAGCGAGACAGTATTCTGCACAGGGAAGGAGGAGGAGCAAGGCAATAGTCTGCATAGTGAAAAGGCAGAATTCTGCAGAATGGAAGATACATAGCAAGATTTAATTTTTACAAGAAAGGAGAATAAGGAAGGCAACAGTCTGTGAAATGGAGGAGAAAGACAGAGGCAGTATTCTCTACAGTAAGGCAGAATAAGATAGGCCGTATCAGGGCCGGATTGAGACAAAAAAAAAATAAGCCCTGGCATTTTAGACTGAGCAGCCCAATTTGTTCCCAGCAGAGGAGAGCAGCTTGGGAAGTGGGGGCCATGTTATACCCACTGGGACAGCGCTGCACCTGCTGAGGTGACAGGCTGGCTTGCATGTGTTGAATCCACATGCAAGCACAACAGGGGGACTAGATTTCCCAGGGCCCAGCACGTAGGGGGTGCGGAGTGGCAGAACCTACGTGTGGGCACCGGTCACAGGATGGCAATGAGCTGGCAGCCTTTCTCCCTACACACAAGTGGTGTGTTTATGGTGAGCTGCATGCGGGGAGCTGAGAGACGGGGTGACCTGTGAAAGGCCCAGCCCGGCTTTGGTCGGTCCACCAGGCAAATAGCCGCGGTTATAAAAAGACTGAAAACTATTTTAGAAATTTCAGGAATATGTGAAATGCTGGGTGTAGATATCCTTTTATTTGTTATGGCTGTGTATATGGAAATTTATGACAGACAAGACCTCCCAGAGGTAATGATCCGGCGCCACAACAATCTACATGCTTTTCCTAAGATAATTCAGGGAAGTTGATGACTGTCTACAAGTTTTTTAGTAAGTACGACCAGGAAGATGGCAGACTTTCTGATGGGAAATAGAGCTGAATTTTCCTGTGCACGTACGAGCGCCCCTTGATATAAGACCATGTATTACTAGTACCCCTAATTGTTTATAAAGACAAACTCCAGGTAGATTTAAAAGTTACACATAAATGCAGCTTTCAATACAATAATACGCAAAATAATGTTTTTTCGATAAATGCAAGCAGTGCAGGTACCTGAATTTGGTACCTTCTCTTGAATTGGTTTCACCTGAGACTCCCTCTCTCAGTTTGGGAGTCCTTTGTTTTGTTGTGGGAGGAGCCCTACCAAGAACATTTAATTCTCTAAAAAAGCCTGTCTCAACCAGGGTGCCGTTCAACCCTGGGGTGCCCTATGGCTTCTTCAGCGGTGCCTCAGAATTGTTTGACACCTTCATGGAAAAAAAATCCAGGGAGGGTGGGATCCGTTCAGAAAAGAACAGTCGTTCTCCTCCATTCAGACCTGCTCCACCTCCCACCTTCTGCCATGCTGTGGCTCCTGCTATGAAGGAATTCATGTAGCTTCTGATATGAAAATAATGTGCAGGGGCAACTTTGATGTGAACAGGGGACTCTGATGTGAAGGGGGGCTTTGATGTGAAAGGGGGTGCTTTGATGTGAATTGGGTTGGTCTGATGTGAAGGGGGGGCTCCTGATTTAAAGAACATTTTTTATGTGTTTTTGCGTAGGGTATCCCCTTAAAATGGTATAGGGTTTGGGGGGCCACACATTTATGCTTTTGAAATTCAAGACTGGGTTCCTCGAGATTTTGTATCACTGACATATGTGGGATACCGAAAGCATGAATATCTAGCTCCACAAACCTATTGGCTGCCCTTATAGTCATCGTTTTAGGTGTACTGACACATTTTCACTCTATCTGTCCTCAGTCAGCTCAAGTGTACTATGTCCTACAAAAGCTGATGTGATGCCATGGCAAGCAAGTCGACTAAAGTTGGCGGGAGGTGGGCAGCACAACAGATTTTTTTGGGGGGAGTATAAATCTGGCCTTGATTGTAGAGCAAATCCGTATTGCCAATGTTAAATAATCAGTAAAATTAGAGGTTAGGCTCCTCTTGTGTAAAGCTTTTGCAAAAAGTTGCATAGAAGCTGCATGAGGTCTGAGTCCTCCAGTGTTCTCTGTCCCAGGGCCCTGAGGATAATTCATCATTATGGCTGTGTTTGGAATTGTATTGTAATAATTTATCTATGCACTGGTCGGCTTTATGAAAAGCTATAGAGGACTGCTGCATGTCTAAGTGATTTGTTGCTGGTTACAAGTATCAATACATTCAAATAAAGAGTTTTATATTGCAATTTATCTTATTTGTGTATCACTCGGCTGTAAATCCTCAAATCATCTCTGAATTGGTGCTGACACTGTCCTTCCTTCTGGAGGGGGGCTACTTTTGTTCCCCATGGTCCCTGTGTGTGTTGTAAAGTAGTCACCGCTCCAAGCTCCCTCCCGTCATGGACTGTAGTCCATGACGGGAGGGAGCTTGGAGCGGTGACTACTTTACAACACACACAGGGACCATGCGAAGGACAGTGTCAGCGCCAATTCAGAGATGATTTGAGGATCTACAGCCGAGTGATACACAAATAAGGTAAATTTTTGTTAATAGTTAAGATACTTGAATGTATTTTTAATATTCAACTCCTGAATTTAGTGTCACTTTAAACATTGATAGTGCTTTAAAATGGCCACACAAAGTGCACTTAGAACTGAACACCTATAGGCCACTGTGCTATAAATCCCTGTATATCGCATTACAAAGTATACATGTGATCCAAAGGAGTGTTAACTCCCTGTGAGAGGAAACAGCTCAAAGAAAGTGCCAAACGCCCTTTCCCCACCTAGCTTGTATTTGATCTCTGGATATTATATGGATTTGCCTGTGAATGGTAAGATTTCCAGTATAGTAAACATACACATATTTTCTTGGTTCATTAACACAGCTCACTCACACCAGTCAAAAACGCAGACACTGATTCCCCTAAAGCCGAAGTTATTTCCCTTCCCATTGTCTTTCCTGCCATATGAAAGCAGTTATTCTAATTATAACAGTGAACAAATGGATGTTACAAAAGCATAAGTGATTTGGAAAAATAACCTGAGGCGGTTTCTATTTTTCCTGCCCGAGTCCTAATCTGCCCTTTAGGTTTCTCTGCACTGAGCACCTATACTTTATCCACGCAAGGCTTTTGATGTGCAGAGTATCAAAGCGTCTTTTCAACAACTCACAGGAAGTCACGTTGTTCAGTGTGAACCAGGCACAAGCTGCAAACTGACATCGTTATTAGAGGACCCTGCTAATTAAGACCAATTCTTGGTATTGTTTTTTTTTTCTTCTTACTTTTTATTGCTTTAAGCATTCCCGTGCTTTTCCCATGCAATGCAAAGCAGGTTAACTTTCAAGGATAAGTGGGCTTTAAAACAAAGTGCACTTATGCTCTGGGCCCCTTTAAGCTAACATCTCCGCTTCTTCCTTCCCCATGTAGAGATGAATACTTACTGAGTTCTGAAGGGCCCAGCCTCTGGCAGATGTATCCTTCTACTGGGTGCTCCTGCACAGTACATCCCCATTGACTTCTATGGGGCTTTTCTACCTCCATCTCCCGACTGGGAAACGAGCCCCACAGTAGTCAGTAGGGATGTATCGTGCAGATGTGGCCAAGAATAGGAGACATCCACCACAGAATGTCAACAAACAACTAAGGCTGGGCCCATTAGAACATGGAAAGTATTCATCTCTGCACAGGGAAGGAGGTAGTGGTGAGGTCAGCGTAAAGGGGCCTAAAGGATAATTGCACTTTTATTTTAAAATGCACTTCTGCTTTAATGGAAGCCCAATGAGTTGCACATACTTAGCTACCCTTTACTTTCCCACTAGGGGTGTCTCTACACTTTTCGGCACCTGAAGCCAGTGAGGGCTGCTGGTGGTGCATGGTCCAAAGGGGAGTGCTGGTGGTGTACGTTACCAAGGTAGGGGGGAAACCTCTGGCTCCGGCTCTATCCGGCATCCCGCATAGCTCAGTGACTTCACTGGTTGCCATGAGCTGGGCAAGGCGTCAGCCAGAGCATCAAACTCAGCTCCTGGCAACTAGTGACGTCAGTGAGCTGGGCAGGATGCTGAACAAAGTGTCACAGGTTACTAGGAGCTCTTAGCAACCTGGGAATCTCTGGCCGGACAGGGGGCGGCAGGCAATGCGTGCCACCCCCCTTCCTCACCTATCCCAATGAGATGCCACCTGTGTCAACAGCCTCAGGCTGACTCATAATAGGGACGGCACTGTTCCCCACCATTCCATTTGCCAGCTAGGAGCAAAGAAAAATAACTTCAATATACTTCCAAGTGTGGAAGTCAGGCATCTCCCTCCCTCCCAGATGATAACACAGTTGCTTGGTAATTGGTAATTCTGTAACCCAAAGTTGACTCAGGGTGAGAGTCCTCAGCCCGGTGTAAGTGGTAAATCCCACCTTTAGGCAGGCCTATCACACTGGTGTTTTATGGGCCACTCCTTCTCTGCCACCCTCAGTGGTTTAGGGGGAAAAAAGTAAATGTGCCACCAGTTATTCTTGAGTTAGTTATATTTCCTTAGATAAAATAGCAGCCAAATATTTTAGGTAATGTTTTAGGCTGTTTTATCTGGGATTAAATATGCCAAATTGCAATTTTTACTATAATGTAATATTCCAAAGTGCCATAATATCTATCTGGAAAAGTAGGGCTCCCCCCAGTAGACATAATGCGGCTGTTTTGAAGATTTGTTATTTTCAAATTGGCACAGTGTTTGAAGTTTGAAATGGCTGCCTCAAGGAGATCACATACAGCTCATTTTAAAGGTTAATGGATGGAATTTATTACCTTTGGAACAGTTGTAGTGGTTCCTTTAACTGTATTTTAGAGGTACTTGTATTTTTGCCCATAAGAAATACTGCTATTCTTGTAAAAATAAGACTGTAAAAACATAACAAATTCATAACACAGGACAACTTAATCATCCAGGATATGGTAAAATCCCATTGGAAGGTTCCAGCTCAATTGTTTCCAGTGAATATCGATGTCCCTGGGAAATCCTGTAGAGAGATTGTAGAAAGTCATTGTCCCAGCTGGATTCTGGATGGAATTAACAAATCACCACATTCATTATGAAAGGACTCTGCAAGTAAAATAACATGTTGCAAAGGAAGGAAAGTAAGACATGTAACTATCCTTTCATCTAGTTTTATTTCTTACATTTTGTATTTCGGATCAGCCATTTAGCTTTAGTGGGGATATAGTAGCATTTTAAAGGGGTGTGTATCTTTTATGCCTTTTATTGTTTAGGATTATTTGCTGCCTGATTGATCTGGGATGTGAGAGGTTGGGATTGTGTTCTCCACTTATGGGTCTGTTTATATTGGGATTGAATAGTGTATAGCTGGGCAAATTCCAGTCACATGGCATTACAGTCGCTAGATGGAGCTAGAAGCTGTAAGGCCGTACAAATGGTGTTTGCCCAGCTATACATTGGTCAAACCCAATATAAATAGACCCATAAGTGGAGGACACTATCCCATCCTCACACAACACAGATCAATCAGGCAACAAATAATTCTAAACAATCATAGGCATAAAAGATACACACCCCTTTAAAATACTAGGTACTAACCAAGAAGGCTCCATCCATCTAAGGATGTATACATCTCTCCGAACCGTGTCGTAATCACAGCTTTATTATCAGTTGATATCTCTCCAGCTTTCTTGTTGATGTCCAATGTTTGTATAAGAGGGTTTTTGGAGTAGTTGTATACCTGTCCAGCACTCACTGTGTGTGAAATTACAGCTCTTCAATAAAGCTGTGGCCTTGCACTTTCTAAACTGAATTTGCGTATGTGTTGTTATTATTGGGCAAGGACAACTTGTTTGTAAGCTTATATGCCAGGGATATTTAACTGGCAGCCTATGGCCCACAAAACATTGTTTTGAAGCCCATGTCAAAGCTCAAATTTAGGCAAAACATTTTTTGTAGGGTAGACAAGGTACAGAATCTATGTGAAGTTTTTATTGCCACCTGTCTCTATTTTGGAGGTTTCTCTTCACTTCCTGTCAGAACAAGAGGTTGTGGGAAATCTCTCTAATGAGCCAAAGAAACAGCAAAATCTCACCAGCACACCATTAGAGTATAAAATGGGACATTTAATGGTACTTTAACCTGCAAATTTAAATTAGTGGCATGGTCTCTTTTAGCAGAGATGGGGGGGGATTTAATCATCTGTGCCACATACCTTAAAGGAGAACTATGAGGTGAGTGCTTTTCACTCACCTCATAGTTCTAGCCGACCTGTGACAATTAGACTGTCACATGTCGGCTCAGTAGATCGGGAGGTGAGCAAATACATACCGGCGTTCGCTCCCCTCTCGATCCTGTCACGGCTCTCTGCCGTGACAGGGGAGGGGCTGGATTCCCCCCTCCCCGCTCCGATCCGCCAGCGCTGACTGGCGGAACGGACAGGGGAGGGGGCGGGTACAGCTGGCTCTGCCTCTAGATAGGCAGAGCGAGCTGTCAGTCACTCTTGGCGCACTACTGCGCACTTCTATTGCACTGAATATTTACAAATTTACATTTCTGGAACTATTATGTATTTGGCGCAGGTGGTGAGACTTTTTATGCGTCACACTTGGGATTTTTCTTTTACAACTTGTATTCTAGTCGCATCTTTCTTTTCAAACCCTTCAAATTGAACTATTACTTGACATCCCCCAAAAAAGCAAGCAGGCTTCCATGCACCAAATATATCAGGCACTGACAATATTTTATCCGGTCCAATGTACAGAGGGAGATTGCTGAGATGATTACAAATAAGGTGGAAAATCAGATGGAAAGATCCTTTATCTCCACTTCCCATGTAAGGTAACGCAGCAGTGGGAGAAGGGTGTGGGTATCCATTAACATCTTCAGAGCAGACACAAAGTGTGTGTTTAAACTGTGGTGTATCATATTCCTAAACCCCACATACCAGACGTCCAACACTATAATTTACAGTAGTTCATTTCAGCGCCATCATCCATCATTTAAACAGTTTGTTTTATTCAAATTAACTGCCATTCCCATCCCATTAAAACTTAATTAGGCGTTCTGACACACAGGGAACACTTAGAGCCTGGAATACATTGGTAACTGAACCCAGCTATAAGCTCGTTATGTCTGGGATTGTATATTTTCTTTACATTAACATGGGCTGAAAAGCTTTTCTCATTACTGACGACTAGTCATTTTCCAGTCACACACAGTGACAAGTGTTTATGTGTGTTTTTACCGTATTTGCTTTCATCCTTCATGCCTGGGTGTCCGTGATTTTGTTCCTTGACTGTTAACCTTGTTTTTCACACTGTCTCTAAAGTTATCAGATGTGGTGGGTACAGACAGCCAAAAAATAACCTGATAGAAATTGTAATCCTTCCCTACTGTATCCAAAGCTAAATACAAAAGGTTTGGGCTATACACACACTTTAAGCGGTTTTTCTTTCGGCAGACTACCTTGACAGTGCTGGGAATTTTTTTGTCCCCATCAGAGACCCAGACAACAATAAAAAGTAAACCCTTCTCCTCTCTACTAAAAATGTTTTTGTCTGTGCTACTGTTGGAGAGAATTCCATTACTTCCTGTCCTGACAGTAATTAAAGGTAAATTCCCCCCCCCCCAAAAAAGACCCAAAAATCATCAAAAAGTCAGTTTGTTAACTTGCAAATGTTCAAAAAAAAATTATATTTGCCTACATAGTCCATTTAAAGATTTAAATTAAAGAGAATCCAGATTTCCTTCAAGTGGTTAGTGAACATGGGATAAGAACTGACTTAAAATATAACTACTGTATATATAAAGTATAACTGACTTAAAGTATAACTAAGGCGAAACTTTTTTTTATATTTGGAACCAGGGTCGGATTTACTCTCTCTGCTGCCCCAAGGCCAGGTTCCTCAATACGCCCCGCTACCTGCCAACACACACACACCACAGTGGAGATGAGTTGGGTTTTTTGGCTAAACTTATATGTTTTGGGATGTGGTACACCCCTAAAGGTCAAGATCTATGTGGAATCCAAAATTAATCAAATCTTTTATATTAATGGCAAAAACACCTGACAGCAGTTTTAACCCTACCTTACCCTATCTGTTCTGCCTCTGGTATGAAGAAATAATAGGCTTACCTACCTGCAATATCAACACTGACCACAAGATGGAGCTGAAGAGAAAACATTTTTAATTACAGCAGCTTCAAGACTATTTTCCTTTAATAAAAAAATAACTCCCAACATCCCTCTGCCCAAAGAGATGGATACATGTGCATCTAGGGAGTTCACTTAAGAACTGAGGAAAAGGGAATCCACTGCAATGCTCAGTCTGGAGAAAAGAGCCCAAATCCCTCTTAGGCAGCATTGCTGGTATGAATGGACTGGTATGAATGGACTGGTTTGTCTCTATATTTGTGAGCTGACACTATATTTACATGTTTCATATAGTGATTGTATGTTTCCATGTTCTTTTCTCACCAGTTTCACCCACCCTGTTTTGTTAATAAAGCATCAAGATTTCACTCAGCCAGGCTTATTGCAGAATTGGAGGGTTTAGAGGCATGTCGAGCTATACACATGCCACAGGGCAACATATATAGTGGGGACAGAACACTATGAATACTCAATTGACAATGAAAAGAAAAGTTTAGGCTTTAGTTATACTATAATCAGTGGTGTCACAAGGGGGGTGCGGCCCACACCAGGGTGCCACCATTGGAGGGGTGACACCAAAATGACTGACAATCCTTTTGGTGTCACCCCCTATGAGAAGTCGGGCACTCCGTCACGGACCGAGAGCCCGACAGTGTCAGGAGAGAGGAGGGGACCCGGTGGCATACCTTATCCCACCGGGTGAATGTCCCCTCCTCTCTCTGCCGGTGTTCTATCAAAAGCTACAACTCATTGTAATCTCCAACTACCTCACTGCTGGGTACTTGCAAGTTGAAGATTTCAACCAGACGGCGTTACACTGCAAAACACAAAGACTGACGGAGCTCTGCACAGCTGCATTTTAACAATATTCAGCAGGTGGCAAACTCAACGACTATTCTGAAAACGCTATGCGCGCATGTGCACCGCAACTGTACAGAGCTCCAGTCTTTCTGCGCACCAGAAGTGAGGTATTTGGAGATTTCGATGAGTTGGAGCTTTCGATAGAACACCGGCATCCATCACCAAGATGGCCGCCGGCAGGCGACAATAAGACGACCGCGCATGCGCGATGACTTCATCGTGCACACGTGCGGCAACATCACGCTCAATCATGCGCAATGACATCACTGTGTGGTGTCACCAGGTCTCCGCTCCGGGTGACACCCAGCCTCGGGATGCCCCTGACTATAATACATGTGCAAACATGCTCATCCAATTTTCTTATACATCCCCTGGCCATGTGTGCTGTATATAGGATGGAATAAAAGTATTTATTATGTCTCATCCATCTTTCCCATCATGTAGGAAACTGCAGGAAATACCCCTTTAGCTTTACTCATGTTTTATTCTTCCATCTAAATTTGTATCTATAGATTTCTTGTTTTGATAGGATTTATCTTGTTTTAGTTATCAAAGAGAAGCGGCACGATGTTTATTATCAGCCAGCTGGATACAATCTTCCTTTCCTCTATGAGAGTTCACTATGAAAGGCTGCATCCTCTCGTACTGCCACACCCGGGCTCACCAGACATTAGACCATTTGGCCAAAAGTAATGGAAAATGTGCAACATCCTGACAACAGAGACTGTGTCATGGCCTCACAATTGTTTCTTAAAGGGGATTTATAGACTTTAACATTTTTTTAGAAAGGCTTATGTGATCTATTTTTGGCCAAGTATGAAAATATAAAGATTTTCTGTAATATGGGACAAATCAAAACAACAAAGAAGCTAGATGTTTATAGAAAACATTTAAAAAATCAGTTCCTGCCCCTGAGGAGCTTAAAGTGACACTAAACTCAGGTGTTCAATCTTAAGAATTGATTAAAGTACCTTAAATAGTAACAAAAATGTATCTTATTTGTGTATCACTCGGCTATAGATCCTCAAATCATCTCTGAATTGGTGCTGACACTGTCCTTCCTTGTGGAGGGGGGCTACTTTTGTTCCCCATGGTCCCTGTGTGTGTTGTAAAGTAGTCACAGCTCCAAGCTCCCTCCTGTGATGGACTACAATCTCAGGTTAGTTTACTAATTTGTATTGGGATTGTAGTCCATCCCAGGAGTAAGCTTGGAGTGGTGACTACTTTACAACACACACATGGACCATGGGGAACAAAAGTAGCCACCTTCCAGAAGGAAGGACAGTGTCAGCACCAATTCAGAGCTGATTTGAGGATCTACAGCCGAGTGATATACAAATAAGATACACGTTATGTTATTAGTTAGGGTACTTGAATGCATTTTTAAGATTTAACTCCTGAGTTTAGTGTCACTTAAAACATTGAAGGCGCTTTAAAATGGCGCAGGTTTGTCAATATTTAGGTACTTGAATTTTTAAGATTTAACATGTGGCACCTCCTTTAGCTTTGATTACACCATGCATTCGCCATGTCATCGTTTTGGTAAACTTATGCAATGTCACAACATTTATTTCCATCCAGAGTTGCATTTATTTTTCGCCAAGATCTTGTAGTGATGATACGAGAGTCAGACCACTGCATAAAGTCTTCTCCAGCACATCGCAAAGATTCTCAATGGGGTTAAGGTTTGGACTCTGTGGTGGCCAATCCATGTGTGACAATGATGTCTCATGCTCTCTGAACCACTCTTTCATAATTTGAGCCGATGAATCCTGGCATTGTCATCTAGGAATATGCCCGATGTGTCATCAAGGAAGAAAAAATCCATTGATGGAAAAACCTGATCATTCAGTATATTCAGGTGGGCAGCTGACCTAATTTTTTGGCCAAATACTGTTGCTGAACCTAGACCTGACCAACTGAAGCAACCCCAGATCATAACATGCCTAAAATCCCTGCAATTAACTTTTTTTGGCCAAGCAGTGTAATTTATAAAAAGAGCTGCACTTTTTATCATAGCAGTCCCTGAACTCTAGTCAGATGACTTTTCTCAAGATGAGGTCATCACTCTGCTGCTACCTGTTATCCAATGGAAGGCTCTGGCCTATTTGCCTAGTGGTGACTCTTTTTTTTTGGACAGTGTATTAAAAAAAATGTCAAATTAGAATTTCTATTTTAACAAAGCAAACATAGCACATGAATATGAAGTATAAAACAAAAGGAAGATATTTACAAATTCCTATGATCCCATAGAATATTATGTTATGAATATATGTATAATAATGGGACTATGGAAAGCAGGATTAAAGGCAGAATATGTATTTCAATAAATCCAGTTGTGTGCAATGTGAAACAAAATTCCATTACCAAGTTTGTGAATGAATTCCTGCAGTGAAATAATGCAAAACAGCAACAAGCAGCGTACACATTGACAAATAGAGGGCAACGATTAGAATGTCACAGCTGATGTGTGCCGGTCTAGACAAGAAAGGCTCCAGTGCTAATGTACTCTGTACAAACACACGTACAGTTCAGCTTTATGAACACAACTCAGGCCGGTGCATGTGCAGTTCCTGCCGAACAGGATTTTCTAAACACAAATGTCTCTTGTTCATCTTAGAAAATTTCCGGCTGGCTGATAACACAGGAGAGACCCACCTAACAGCTGTCTAAATTACAATAAAAACAAAATTATGTAAAGAGAGAAAGCTTTCTCATGGGAATGGATAGCCACAATGCAGATGAATAGTGCATGGGTATGCAAAGCCAAGAGAGCTCAATTATTAAAGCAGACCGGTTATGGAAATTCACGCTTCACACGAAACAATAGAGTACACATCAGCATTACTGAATTACATGGTTTTGAACAGAAAGGTGCAGCCATCTTGCCATTAGTAAAAACTGCTGCTTCTGACCTAAAGCCTAGGCAGGATCACATGGTCTCATGCTGCCAGGAACCTTGTGGATGGTTAAAGGAGAACTATGAGGTTAAGGCTTTTCCCCATAGTTCTCCTTAGGGTAACGGGAGGACACAAACTAGCGTCCTCCCGTCACCCTAGACTCAGTATACCGCGAGCTGTAGCTCGCGGTATACTGAAACGCCGCAGTATAGCGTGAGCTGCTTTCGCGGTATACTGAGACGCCGCAGCCGGAGCGGATCCCGACTTAGATGACGGGATCCGCCCAGCTGCGTGAGTGAGAGCTGGCTCTGCCTATCTAGAGGCAAAGCCAGCTGTACCCGCCCCCTCCCCCGTCCGTTCCGCCAGTCAGCGCTGGCAGATCGGAGCGGGGAGAGGGGAATCCAGCCCCTCCCCCTGTCACGGCAGAGAGCCGTGACAGGATCGAGAGGTGAGCGAACCTGGTATGTGTTCGCTCACCTCCTGATCTACTGAGCCGACGTGTGACAGTCTCATTGTCACAGGTCGGCTAGAACTATGAGGTGAGTGGAAATCACTCATCTCATAGTTTTCCTTTAATGTCATTGGAGACTGCAGATAGGAGAAGATTAGCCAGGTCATGCAGGGTTTTACTAACATGTTAATAAATGCTTGCTACTGATGGTGGGAAGTGCTAAGGTAGCCTGAAATGACCCAGCTCTTGTTGAATGAGTGTTGAATTGGAAATAGGATCAGGCTAAAAAGGGGTTTCTAAAATCTGGAAGACTGAAAATATCTTTCTGTAAATAGAAGGTGGTAATTATACAGTATGACTAGAGAGCAGATATGGGATCTCCTGTAGGATTCTCTAACATCGAAAATCCTTAAAAGAGACCTCTGATTGACTCCGCAAATCTGTAAAAAAAAGTTTAATATCAGTGAAATTCAGATATTAGAGCTAACAGACATTTACGTGTATCTGTCCCCCATATACAGCAGTGGCAACCATTTGGAGGGTTTTAGAATAGTAATAATCAAAGTGGGTGCAGCGCTATAAAAACCATAAAATACATTTCAAAAAGGAAACTATAAAGTGACAAGTGCTAAATAAAAAATACACTACCTGTCCCAAAAAAAACAACAACAAAAAACTCACACACTCTAATATCTCATTGGCCTTTAGCTTTAATTACGACACACATTCACAGTGGCTTCATTTCGATAAGCTTATGCAATGTCACAACATTTATTTCCAGCCAGAGTTGCATTCATTATTCACCAAGATCTTGTAGTGATGATGGGAGAGTCAGATCTCTGTGTAAAGTCTTCTCCAGCACATTGTACACACAATTGCGAATCACCACATGAACAAGGACACCACACCCCTGAATATACAGAATGCACCAACTAAGAAAAAGATGGGGCTTTAAAAGTGTCATCTACCAAGTGCAAGGAGACCCAGTTCAACATAACACAAAAGTCACATATTATATAAAAAATAATGTTCTTTAATTATTAAAATACATGATTAACAAAATGACATATTTCCACTGATTTCAATGAATGGCACAAAACCTCCCTGGAACACATATACAGACATACTGTATATATGACAATAATTGATGTGTCCTTAAATATCTTTGTATAATTTCATAAATAATCATGTTCATCCAAAAGTGCTCAGTAGTTCTATGATGTGTCCAGTTTTCTACGCTTTACGCCCAAGGAAATCAGGATGTACCTATAATAATCATATGGATCATTCGTGGAATCTCTGTCATACTGGGTGCGCCTGCATTGCCGGAGAGCCATCCAAAACAACCCGGGAGGTAAGGGAGGTAGGGAACCATGCGGTCTAACAGATGGGGGAGACAGCGAGCCTGTCCTGAGGTGTCCTTCAAACGAATACTACAATGCATTCTTCTCAGTATAGTATTGCTCCTCATCTAGCAGAAGGCAGCCTCCCCGATCCGAGCAGCCCACACCTCCCCTCTCTCTCCCTGTTGGATTCCCGCCGCACAAACCCACGCCGTTTGCCGCTGTCGGTGTGTGACCAGTGGCGGACCTAACGAACCGGTTTTCACTTTCTATCCTCCCTGCTGGGACACAGAGCAGTGCCTGGTGGGGAGGAAAGAAAGCAGGGATGCGTTGCTGTATCGGCAGAAAAATTGCATCATTGCTCTCACTGCGATGTTTCAAGGCGATATGCAACATGTGCAGCACAATTGTCTTTTTTCGCACGTAGGCGCTCCGACGTGTCTGTATCTGGGGGGCGGGGGACTTAAACATTTTTTCTCCCATTTTTTTATTTTTTTTAATGTTACTTTAATTTTTAAACACTTTTTTTTGTACACTAAGCACCCTGTGTAATAGCAGATAGGGTGTGACAGGTCCTCTTTATGGAGGCATCAGGGGTCTTTTAGACCCCTAATGTCACCTAGAGACCCCAAACAAGCTGAGGAAGCCAAGATCTGCTTTCCCAGCTTCTTGTCCTGGCTCTGAGAGCCGGAGACTGTGTACAGTGACACCGGAAGTGATGTAATACACAGCACTTCCGCGTACAGTGATCGGAGGAGAGATCAGTGGCTGGAAGTGGCTGAATCTCTCTGATCATTGCGGGGAGACACACCGACCCAGTGGCCGCTGCGGGGGTACCACGCGGTACAAACGATCCGGCGGCTGTTCAAACACCAGATCGATTGTAAGTTACACAGCAATCGCCTGCTGTTAAAAGCAGTACCAAGAGCATGGCTGCCGGAGCAGCGGTGTTCTTGTTTTACCCACTTCTGCAGGCCGCCGTCTATAGACATACTGCGGCCCGGAAGTGGTTAAAGTGACATTAAAGTAAATGTTTCCCCCTCCCCCCAATGTAAATGCCAGCACTTACCTTAACTGATGTCTC
>NW_017306440.1:660276-660730 GCF_000935625.1 Nanorana parkeri | reverse complement strand
CGGTGTCTGCATGCGGGTGCACACGTCCATAGACTTACCTTGTGTCTCTCCTCGTCTCCCAGCCGAAAATCCGAACTTCGCATGCGCCCGCTCCAATATGCTTTGCGGCCGCCTGAACAGTTTCGGATTTTCGGACGGGAGCGAAGACGGGGGAAGTTTAAACCGTGTCAAAGCGTTTTTGCTTTTTTTCAACTTTTTGCATATATCTACTGCTTGCTACCCTCATATATATGCAAAAAAGCCAGAGAGTTTAATAACCCTTTAATACTCACCTGATCCCTGGAACGACCGACAAGCACAGTGTCCCGACTCTCACGCTGTCATTATATGCATACAGATCGTGCCGGTTACTATTTAAACCGTCGCGCTGTGTGCAGCTTCTGAGAAGATACGCTATTAGCGTAGCGGGGAAGCCTGCTGCACATTTTGTATCACTCCCGCTACGATCAGATCA
>NW_017306440.1:656097-656644 GCF_000935625.1 Nanorana parkeri | reverse complement strand
AAGCACCCTGTGTAATAGCAGATAGGGTGTGACAGGTCCTCTTTATGGAGGCATCAGGGGTCTTTTAGACCCCTAATGTCACCTAGAGACCCCAAACAAGCTGAGGAAGCCAAGATCTGCTTTCCCAGCTTCTTGTCCTGGCTCTGAGAGCCGGAGACTGTGTACAGTGACACCGGAAGTGATGTAATACACAGCACTTCCGCGTACAGTGATCGGAGGAGAGATCAGTGGCTGGAAGTGGCTGAATCTCTCTGATCATTGCGGGGAGACACACCGACCCAGTGGCCGCTGCGGGGGTACCACGCGGTACAAACGATCCGGCGGCTGTTCAAACACCAGATCGATTGTAAGTTACACAGCAATCGCCTGCTGTTAAAAGCAGTACCAAGAGCATGGCTGCCGGAGCAGCGGTGTTCTTGTTTTACCCACTTCTGCAGGCCGCCGTCTATAGACATACTGCGGCCCGGAAGTGGTTAAAGTGACATTAAAGTAAATGTTTCCCCCTCCCCCCAATGTAAATGCCAGCACTTACCTTAACTGATGTCTC
>NW_017306440.1:620316-655994 GCF_000935625.1 Nanorana parkeri | reverse complement strand
CGGTGTCTGCATGCGGGTGCACACGTCCATAGACTTACCTTGTGTCTCTCCTCGTCTCCCAGCCGAAAATCCGAACTTCGCATGCGCCCGCTCCAATATGCTTTGCGGCCGCCTGAACAGTTTCGGATTTTCGGACGGGAGCGAAGACGGGGGAAGTTTAAACCGTGTCAAAGCGTTTTTGCTTTTTTTCAACTTTTTGCATATATCTACTGCTTGCTACCCTCATATATATGCAAAAAAGCCAGAGAGTTTAATAACCCTTTTGACGTATGCAGCTGGGACGTCTCCAGCACATCCCAAAGATTCTCAATGGGGTAAGGCCAATCTATGTGTGACAATAATGTCTCATGCTCCCTGAACCTTTCACAAGTTGAGCCCGGTGAATCCTGGCATTGTCATCTTGGAATATTCCCAATGTGCCATCAAGGAAGAGAAAATCCATTGGTGGAAAAACCTCAATCATTCAGGAAGACGGGTGACCTCATTTTTTGGGGACATAATGCTGCTGAACCTAGAACTGGCCAACTGAAGCAAACCCAGATCATTACAAAGCTAAATCCAGGTGGTGACTTTTTTTGGGGCCGGGCAGTGTGCATGCACAATATACAATACTATGATATATGCACTAGAAAATGTGCAAGGTAAAGAACTATAAAGTGCAAAGTGCAACAAATGCATCGGTCATTAAAAAGTGTTATAGACAGAAAAATATCCACATTGCGTGTACAAATTATTTTTTATAGATGCAGTCCATGTAAATATAGTAAAGCTGATAAAATATTACATAACAGTTCTCAAGTAAATATTAGACATGTGCGATTCCTTTCGTTCCGAATCGAAATTCGGACGAATTTTCGGAAATTCGGACATTCGGATGTATCCGAATTCCGAATTACAGACATAACGAATGCAAACGAATCCGAATTTCTATTTCCGAAATTCGGTAGCGTTAGTACGAACGTTCGTTTCGTTTTCTGTTCTTATTCGTTTCTTATTCGTTTCGTTCGTTGGAGCAAAGTGACATTAGAGAAGGAGAAAAATATTTTTTCCCCCTCAAATGTCACTTTTGCTGCAAACGAACGAACGAACGAAACGAATAAGAAACGAATAAGAACAGAAAACGAAACGAACGTTCGTACTAACGCTACCGAATTTCGTCCGAATCCGAATTCCGAATCCGAATTGACTTTCACACCCGAATCCTGAAAAACGAAATAACACAAATCCGAATTTAAAACGAAACAAAACTAAACAAATTTTTTGGCAGTGCACATGTCTAGTAAATATCCAGTTTATTATTTTCAATGAAGCATTGTTTTCCTCCAAATACAGTAATCACACATCTTCTTGTGTCATAAAACACCCTTAGTACTTTTATTTCAGTCCACTCTCAGTGAACAGACTCCGACTTTTACAGATGGACCTCATGAATACAATAAGCATAAAAAACAGGTGAAAAAGAAGTGCTGTAAATTGTAATCCCATAGGCTGGCACTGATTGCTTTTGGCAGCTAGAAGCAATGTTGCAAAACAGGAAAAGTATATATACTAAAAACATATAGCTTTTCTGTTTGGCAACATTGTTTCCATATGCCAATGGCAATCTTTAGTACCAGTCTACAAGATTATTATATCCTGCATTTCTGTGGCTAATGTATCTATTTGTAATACAATATTATGGGTGTTCCCTGAATTGAAAGGACTATTCATAATATTCTAATCCCCTCACCCCTTGCCTTTTTTTCAGTTCTTCTGCTGGATTTATTCACATATGTTGGGGGTGCAAGGCAAACATAAAAGAGTAAAATTACAACTCTTTTTACTTACAGCTACCAGGAGAGTATTATAAAAGAAGGGCTGTGTATTGGTGACAGGTACACTTTAAAACTATGTGCACAACGAGCACTAGAAGTACAACAAGCAAGAATCTAAAATGGCAGATGGACAGAATGGAGGCTGCTGAGGTGATTCATATTTACGTGTTGGACTCATCTTAACCAAGGCGTCGAGCAGCCCTTTGAGGCGGAGCTAAACCCTTAAAATAAAACCCATATTTTAATACTATGCTTAGCAGGCATCGGTTCACATATGTTAAAGTTATAAATTGGTATTCTATCTGGCTAACATCTGTTTTGCAATCTCAGTTTTTGCTGACAGGAAGCTGCCATGATAAGGTCTCTGTGAGTGGGTGGTGCTATATATATATCCATAACTGGTCTATTAGCTTAGACATTCACTGGGACAAACAAGCCATGTAACAAATGGTCAAATGATTAAAGATCTTGCAAGGAGAGAAACATCTACTGGCACTATAATATATGTGAAGGCATAGAGTAGGGTATACTGTAGCTACATCTAAGGGGGATGTAAGTACTGACTGCCACATTATCTGAGGTATACTTTTGGCATAAATGTACCAAGTGAGGACCCAATACGTGTAGAGCTAGCTTGGAGAAACAATATTGATCTTATGGGAAAATGTATTTTAGACAACTGAATCCCTCCCCAAGATCAATTAGCTAAAAGTTGTCTGCAGAGATCAAGACGTGCCAACAGACATAATTTACCACTATGACTAAACAACAGTCTACCTGAAGCTTTAGGGATCCTATATGTAACAGCGTGTTAGGACCCTATTGTACACATCTATATCTAAATTAGTGTTGAGAGATTACACTTACCCCATCTGCTTTCCTATTTTTCTAAACCCCATCCCATTTTTCCCCAACAATCCCTTCCGTGCCTCCCCATATGATAGGGGTTGCTCTTAGGGGATAACTTTTGCCATGTTACATCCCCGTATGACAGTTGAAAGAATATAGTTCCCCGGACGATAGGTGGAGGAAGGGACATGACAGATGCAGGTCAGACCTGAACAAGGAGTATTTAGGTGAGTATTGGAGGGAAGGGGGGAGTTTCTGTTTGTGTTTGAAAGGGGGAGGAAGGGCCAGCTAGCGTAGTGATAGGTGGGTTTAGCTCAGGGGTGGAGTTAAGGGGGCTATCTTACTGAGTTGTGTGAGGTAGGGAACCATTTTAGGTGGGAGAGAAAAGGAGTCAGTCCCGCCCACCCTCCCCGATAGTATTTAGGTTTGTTGCTTTTATGTTTCCAAAGGGTTAATTTCTGCAAGTGTGGAGTTTGGGGAGGAGGGATACATTCTTTTTAGTTAGGATTATGCGGTATTATATTTCTAAGTCATAGGTGGTATTTGTGTTTTGGGAAATATGGGTGACTTATTTTTCTTCTAGGTTGGTTGTCCATTGGGCGGGTCCCTGGCAGTGCCATACATCGACAACGAAGAACCGGCTCTCCGCAAAGTGAAAAGGGGCGGAGTAGTAGGGAAGTACCAATGGTGGGGCAACTGGGCTCTATAGCTTGTAGCCAGTAAGAACTTGAGCAACTGTTTGTGGGAATACCCACTAGGGCCAGAATATGGGCTGCTTATGGCTGATACAGTAAATAATGGGTCATGGTACACCCCACGTAAGCAGTGAGTGGTGTTTATGGCACTCGTCAGGGACTGAAATATTTCTCTTACTGCCTTGCACAATTTTCTCTGAGATTTAGTACATTGTTTACAAGTAATTTTAGTTCTGGTATTATTGTAAATGTTTACATAACTGTGGCCATTAAAACCTCCAATAAATGTTATTCTATTAAGTTTTTTTTTAACATTACTGGTGTCTTAGTGTGTTATGTAGGTGGGAAGTCAGGGTTACGTGGCCTTGCAGTCAGTCCTCTTACACCACCCTGAATATTCCCAGAAGAGCTAAGCTGTGCCTCCTTTCATTATGCAGTTTGCCATCTATTGCCCTACTTTCTTCCATGCCACCTAACCTAACCACTCACACATCATACAATGAACCCTCTGGCGAAAACCCTGCATACTTATCTTTCATAGTGTGAAGTTTAACCTTTCCTAAATGTCTGTATAGAATCTGTGATAGTATAATTTGAAAGGCAGCATGGGAGGATCCACTATTAAAACATAGTCACTATTTGGTATATAGGATCCGAATTTCCCAATTGCATTCGGGATCTCCCGAATGCCATCCAGGTCTGGGAGCCTCAGCTTTAGTAATATCTATGTATGTGGTTCCCAGACCCAAATGGCACTCTGGATCCGAATTTCCGAATTGCATTCGGGAGCTCCCGAATGCCATTCGGGTCTGGGAGCTTCAGCTTTAGTAATAATATCTGTATATAGTTTTCTGTGGTATTCGCAATGATTATTCGTAAACTTATCCCAAACTAACGAAAATTCTGATTTCGTCTGAAACCTGAACTGAACTGAATTGAATTTGGGATCCGAATCCCAAAATATCCGAACCAAATTTTTACGCTGCTTACATGTCTAGTTCTCACAGATAACATTTGTTCCCACACACTCCATATATGTTTTAAGCATGAGTTCAGAGATGATTTGAGGATCTACAGCTGAGCGATGCCCAAATAAGATACATTTGTGTTATTAGTTAAGGTGCTTAAATCAATTTTTAAGATTTAACTCCTGAGTTTAGTGTCACTTTAACCACAAAAGAGCTTAACAAACTCAATCTGATTAAGTATTCTTACAGGAAACACAGTTCATCACTCAGGACAACTTTAACTTTTTACAAAACCATTTCCTGATCACCAATTCTGCTACCACTAATACTATGTATTGGATGTGAAGACTCACAGGACCCTACACCACCAGAGCGGAGGGGGAAACATGTCAAGGAGCCAGTCAGCTGCGAGGTTCGGGTGAGTACACCTTTGTTATTTTTTACTCTAGGCAAAAACAAGCACTTAACCCTTGTAGTGCAGGGCTAGCATGACTGCAAGGGTTAAGAATATCTATGCCCAGAGTTCTTCTTTAAACATTTAAACAACACGGCTTATTTAACTCCTGACGGATGCTATATCCATCAGAGATAGATACATGATTTACTCACCTGCACATAAACCCACACCAGAATCATTTTCATTCTCATAAATCTTTCCACTCTGCCCAATAACATAGGCTCTATTACCTGTTCAGATCATGCCCCTATCGAATTAACTTTACAGTTGCACCGCAACCCCCCCTCCAGCTTGACAATACCATTGGAGATTTAGGCGGTTATTCACTAAGCAGCTGAGTGAATAACCGAACGCCGTTCAGCTATTCAATTTGGCTCTTTATGGCTGATTTCAGCCATACATCGGTCAAAATCAGATGTATATCGGCTGGCTTTGGCTGACTTCGGTGCATGCTCGGCATATTCAGCTGAGCCGAAGTGAAGAACATGTTTAACTCAGCCAACCCAACATTTGGATTGGCTGAGCCGAACGTCTGGCAGTTCACCTGCTTCCATTTACCCCTATTCACATAGGGACTGAATGGCATTGACTGAATAGCCGAATGCCACTGAACGGCATTCAGCTCAGTTATTCTGCTCTGTACCTCCAAGATAGCGAGCAGAATAAAAAAATTACACGTAAATAAAAGGAAGAAAAAGTCCCCCTCCGGAACCATACCAGACCCTTTAGGTCTGGTAGTAAAGTTAGGAATGGCTACAAGTTAAAAAAAAAATGTGTAGGGTTCCCCCCCAAGTCATACCAGGCCCTTTAGGCCTGGTAGGAATTTTAAGGAGGAACTCCACCCTGAAAATTGGAGGGAAAAAAGTGGGGGTCCCCCCCTAAAAATCCTAACCAGACCCTTAATCTGAGCACAGACCTGGCAGGGCAGGAAAGGGGACGACGACGAGCCAGCACCCATCCCTGCCATAATAGGCTGAATGCCCTTGGCACTGGAAGGGTGCTTTTCCAGGGTCCAGTGACAGCCCAGTGTCCTCAAATGACCTGAGGACACTGGGCTGCCATTGAATGGCAACAACTGGATAGAGCCAGCTGTGACATCTGCTTCGGCAGACCGTTCTCCCTGCTTCAGCTATGACTTCGGCTCAGCCGAGCTGAAGCATATGTAATCAGCTTGGCTGGGCCGTTCGCCTGCTTTCGGCTGCTGTACGGGCTATTGTGAATAGCCCATACAGAAGCCCTTCCGTTTGACTGAACAGGAGGGCTCCGGCAGCTGAATTGAGCCGAAGGGTTAGCCAATGCTTCAGCTTAATCCTTCGGCTCAATAGTGAATAACCCCCTTAATGAAAGGTGCCTTAAAAATGAAATGACCAATTTGCAACTGGAAGACAACCAGCACCAATATTTCCAACTCAATACAGAATGGATTCTTCAAACTAGTATACTATGGGAAATCCAAAAACTGTATGGAGAGGTCACTGCATAGCATTATCTTCAAAACTGAAAATAGATGCCTGATTTCAAAGAATGCGCTTATTGTAGATGCCCATCCTAACTCCTCACACATTTTCTTGTCACCTTTTGACATATAACCCACATCAAATTCCAAATTTAACAGCTAGATTTAGCTACCGTAGAAAAAACAATGCTGAATACCCACCAGCATGAGAGCCAGGCAAATAGCATTGTAAGAAAGATGTGGCAGCCTACATATTCTACAGTGCAGATTTCCAATATCAACGCTTCAAATGAGCAGCACAGAGGAGCTCACAGAAGCGCACTAATGCTCTTGAACACAAATTTAAAAAAAACATCATCATGTTGGCCCAGGTACCAGTAAAGCATTGGCATGAAAGGAGAACTATGGGATGAGTGAAATAAACTCCTCCCCATAGTTAGAGCCGACGTGTGACACTGCAGCTGTCACACGTCTACTCTATTGATTGAAGACTGAACGATCACATATCGCTGATCACGCGGTTCCTGTCAGTCATCACCCGCAGCAGGGATTCCCCACCCCCCTCTCCATTCCTCCAGTGCTCATTGGAGGGACAGGCAGGGGAGGGGGTGAGCTGCCTTTATAGAGGCAGAGCCGGCAGTCAATCAGACAGTGGGGTGGATCCTGACAATATTGTTGGGATCATTTCCGGGTGCTGTGCAGCTCTGCGTTGTCAGCATATAGCGGCAATAGCTCGCTATATGCTGAGTTTTAGTTCCCAGGAGGACATTAATAAATATCCTCCTGTGACCCCCAAAGAGAACTGCAGCCAAAAAAAGGTTTGGCCATAGTTCTCTTTGAAGAGTTCTCTATAAGAGCTATTGGGTCTGTCTCTGATATGACATCAACCTATATGTCCAGACTGAATTTACAGATTGCCTGGTAGAATAAAAGTCACTCATGTGCTAAAGTTTCATGTACAGTAGAATAATTAATTAACTACCTCCCGTCCATGGCTGTTCCTGAACGGCCGGATGGGAGCCTTATAGGAGCGGGAGGGCGTCTTAAGACGTCCTTCCCCTCCCCCCGCTTGTGCGCGGCGCCCAGCGTGCACACGATTAGAAAACTGTCAGAAATGTAAACAGTCAGCAATGCCCGGTCGCTTGTAGTAGGTGAGGATGTGCACCCCCCCCCTGCGCGCCGTCGGCGATGCTGCCGGTCCCGAGATCCGCTGTGCACGGTGCGGCTGGGCCTGGCAAGTCAACTTTGTCAGTGGAGATCAAAGGGAGCTCTGCACTTCAATAGCTTATTTCTAGTGGAAAAGTTCACTGGGGGTCTTTTGGACCCCAAACATCACCTTAAAGAGTACCTGTCACTGCCAATCTGCTATAAGTCTCCCTATGTGATAGCAAATAAAGTAAAGTTAAAAAAACAAAAACAGTTTTTAAAATTAATATTCAATTTCAAAAAGTGTAAAAAAAATAATGTAAAAACATTTTTTAAAGTCCTCCGCCTCCACGAGCACGCGCTTGCTTCAGGTGTGCCTATGAAAACTACGATCGCGCTACACATGTTGGATATCGACGCGCACGCCGGAGTGAGAGCAGTAATTCTAAGGCCAATATTTATCTGTATCTCTAAATTGATGACCTGTGGGGGCTTTTAAAGCGTCATCTATGGACTTTTTGGGGTACTGAATTTTGTCACAGTTTCACGGACACACACCATTTTTGACCTGGGCATGTTGGGTATCTATTTACTCGTTGTAACCTCATCTTTTATAGTTCATTTAAAAAAGGGTGTTTAATTGTGTTTTGGGGCATTTAAGGGCATTTTTCACTACATTTGGGGATTTGATAATACGTTGCGCTAATATTGTGCAACATAAAAATGTTAAACTGCCACAATTGTATTCTACAGGGTCTTGGCTTTCAGAAAATATATAATGTGTGTGGGGTTGAAGTAATTTTCAGGCCTAAAATGTGGATTATATCATGGGTACAAAAAAAATAAAGTAAACTAAGGGGTTAAATATGCACATGCGACCACCTGCAACCCTTGTAGTTCTGCCAGTGATGGAAACATGCTTCTCAGTGATTCCAGAATACATTTACTTGAATACTTGAATGTGTTTTTTATCTTTCAAAGTATTTTATTAATTTTCCAAGGTAGAAAAAACAATAAAATAGCACATGATGCACAATCAGTATAGCATACAATTGCATTTCAGATTCTTCCACATTAGCATAGTCAAGTGAATGTGTTTTTAAGATTTAACTCCTGAGTTTAGTGTCACCTTAAGCAAAACGTTTTCAATATTTTTTTAAGTTATGCTACGTAAATGGAAATATGTAACAAATATAAAATAGACGTTATCCCAATTAGCTGCAAAAGTTTAACTCCTGAGTTTAGTGTCACTTTAAGTATTTTTTTAGCTTATGCCATGTGAATGGGAACATATAACAATTATAAAACAGATGTTATCCCAATTTGGCTGCAAAAGTGGTTTTCGTCTTGCGATGGTTGTAAGGTAATTAAAAAAACATACGATCTGCCTAGGACAGGCAGATCGTACTTGCGATGATCGCAAGCCGGTCCCGCTGAGGGACACCGGCCTGTGCGGCATTTATCTTACGAACATGCCACACACCCACTGACAATCGTACGATTCTCGGCCTTCCACACACCTTGCGATAATCGTACGATCGTGGGATTTCCGGCTATTATCGTACGATTATCGCAAGGTGTGTGGGCACCTTAAGTCTTAAGGTGCCCATACACCTTACGATTATCGTACGATAATCGTATGCGATCGACTTTTCGTACGACAATCGTAACGTGTGAATAGAGTGCCCGACCGATAGTACTGTACAATCGTACGACTTTTGACGGTCAAGCATGTTTGAAAACTTTGGTCGATCGTACGATGTTCGCATGGTTGGTGGCGTTTCCGTCTGTCAAAAGTCGTACGATTAACACTGCGCATGCGCAAACGAAAATAATTGCGGTCAATTACCGCAAGTCGTCCAGGTGTTTTTTTTTAACTACCGCTGGTTGAACCTTTCGATAATCGGGGCAGGATGGGCACCTTTAAGAAAAAAGTAAGGGAGACAACATTCTCCAAAGCAGCCTTTCTCAATCAACGTGCCTTCTGGATCCTTTAGGAGTGCCCCAAAATGTGTGCACAATGCCATGCCCTTCCATGGTGTAGGCCAGCCATCTTTTTTGTATGGGCTCCACTCTTAAAATCCTCTATCTGAAATAAGGGTCTGGTATGGATTTTTGACGGGCCACACATCATTTTTTATATTTTTACATTTTGGACTGGGTGCCTTTAACATTTGCATACTTTTAAAGCGTGCCAGGACTGGAAAAAGGTTGTGAACAAGCTGCTTTAGAAGGATATACTATCTAGAGCCGCTTTGGGATAAATCATTAGTTTAGTTGTAGTTTTAGGAAACTTTGACTATTTCTTCCAAATCAGTTGCAATGAGCATTCAGCACACTTGTGCTCCTAGTAAGAATCCACAGTCTCCTCCACATGGTGGCACTCAGCAGCTTGGAGACACAAATCAGAGCTCCAGCAGGTTCTAAACACATCTGCTAGAGCAGATTAGAAATCACAGGGAGGCTCGGCTGCTATTCATCCTCCGGCGTCTGGCCTGTTCCAGGGATAATCCTTTCATTTGATTTCCTGCTAAATACTGGGGGCATATTGTATGAAGCTACTTGGACTGTCCACGAGGCACACTGCAGCTCAGCAATGGATGATCAGTGTCTATTAAACAAGCTTCATATTTAAAATGAACAAACAAAGTTTATTGTGTAGCACTTCTTAAGTTGATTGTTATTGTATCTTTCTATATTTCTTAACAAAAAGTACTTTTTCTTAAGAACTTTATTGAAATGTTACAAGTAACAATTAATTAAGTTGTATAGGCACCACATGGTGCACTGTTATACCGCATCACACCACACTGTACTGTAAAAAAATACTTTCTGCATGGTGTGAACTGAGCCGATTTAACACAAGGCAGATTGGCTTGTCTGTACGTTGTGCGCATCTGGAGTGAACGGGCCCTAACACACTATGGAGCTTATTTATAAAAGTTCTGAAAGGCAGAGCATGGCACAAGTGCCCCTAGATGGTGCTTTTGAGTATAAGAAATACTCTCCACTGCTGCGGCGGTCAAAGGTCTCTGAGTCAACAGGTTCTGTACACTGTTTAGGATGTAAGGACACCTAGGGACAGACCATCACTGCGGCAGGGGAGGAGACTGTCAAGAGGGAGCGCTGTCACAGCTGGCTGGCTCAGAGACTTATTTTTGACTATAGGCAAAACCAAGCACTAGACATGTAACCCCGCAAATAAATGTGTTTTGTTTCGTTTTGGATTCATTGGCTTTGAAATTTGTTTCAGTGCGCTATTCCTATTTCGGATCCATCCAAATTTTTGTTTTGGAATTAGGTCACATGACTGTGCCTATAATGCAACCCCCAACAGCAAAAAAAAAAATCAGATTGGCCAGAGAACAATCACCTGTCCAAATTAGTTCCATTTTGAACAAAATTTGGATGGATCTGAATTTCTCATTAAATGAGCATTCGGATTTGTTTGCATTCAGACATGTTAGAATGTGGAAATTCTGTAGCAATATCAAAAATAAGCCGTACATTGTAGCTCATAAGTTCTTAAAGTGATATTAAAGTCAAAAGTATTTGAGGCTAATACAAATCTTGTTTATCTCACTTACAATGGGTGCTGCTCCTTTATGTTGAAAAGTGTTAAATTCCTGCAGAACCAGTTGGTTTCCTGATATCCTGTTTTAGGGGGGCTCCTTTCCCTTGAAGGTTCCTATGGAGCCACCCTTGTGTGTTCTAGTGAGTTGTGTGTGTCTCCACAATCACTCAGGAACAGCAAGGCGAGACACTCCTCTCCTCCCTGCTCCCCTCTTCTTCCTCTTCCTTTTCCCTCCTTCTTCTCTCTTCCCTTCCACTCCTTTTTCTTCTTCTCTCTTCCCTTCCCCTCCTTTTTCTTCTTCTCTCTTCCCTTCCCCTCCTTTCTCAAACAAATATAAATTGCCCAGCAAAGTATTTCTTTGCATTTTTTCCCCAATGACTTAGTCATCATGTTTCTGAACAGCTCCAACTCTCTCAGCTCGGCTTCCCTGGACTTCCTGTCCAGTACACGATCACAAAGGACAGAGCACAGTCTCCAGCAACTGTCCAGCCACTAGCCTGGAGAAGGGGGAGCTGGAAGGAGGGTGTGTCTTGCATCCTAATGTCCAAATTTAACAGAATTGGTACAAATATCCAATACATGTCTACCGTACACTTAACCCTTGCAGTGCGGGGGTAGCCCCAGTGCAAGGGTTAATAGAATTTTTACTGAGATGCAACGATACCGGTTTTTCGGTATCGAGTACAAGTACCGATGTTTTTTTTTTCGGTATTCGCTGATACCGAGTACCGGAAGTCCCATTAAGGGAGCCAGGCATGTGTGTAAATGACTTGCCGCCCAGCTTCCCAGGTGACGAGAAAGCATTGAGCTGGCTTTCTGGCCAATCAGGATGTCGGGGGCGGGTAATGACTCACCGCCCGGCTTCCTAATTGGCCCGGGAAGCCGGTTCCATGCTCCCTTGGTGATAAGGGAGCCTGGAGCCAGCTTCCCGGCCAATCAAAAAGCCAGGCGGCATGTAATGACTCACCACCCGGCTTCCTGATACCAGAAGTATCGGGAGTACTAGTCCAAACACTCGGTATCGGCACCGATACTAGTATCGGTGCATCCTTAAATTTCACCCAGAGTTCTTCTTTAATGTAACTGTGCAGTTCAATAGGCACCAGAGCTAGATCCAACACACTCAGTGATCAGGACTTAGCAACATGCCCGGTCAGACACACCTTCTCCCCTTCTCTGCAATATTATTGTGTGATGACACTTGTGCTGAGGGTTGTGACTGTCACTCAGCTCTTCTCACACAGAGCAATGGAAAGTAGAGCAGAAAGCAGTATTCTGAATCTAAGTCATTTGCCAGCAAACATTATTTACAAATCATAACATCAGAACATGTGGGGGGACAGGACTGTACAAAGACAAAAAAAAAGTTAGACTTAATTTGGGCAAAATTAGAAAGAGGATGTAAGAAGCCAAAATAATGCACCACAATCTGTAGGTCTAACATTTTACATCTTAATAAATTGTTGTGGGACTAGTAATCAAATTATCTGCAGCTGTCTAGGCATAGTATTTCATCTCAATTTTACAGACATAACTGATGGATGAATCAACTAACAGACCGTCCACTCCTTGGAATTCTGTGATCATTGTTATATCTTGTTTGGGAGTGGTGAATAGGCAAAAAAGGCATTCAAAAGGAATTTAATAAATGTTCCAAATATGAGAAATCTTATGTGAGAAGATAAATGAAGATAAGACGATAAAAAGCTCAGATCGATAGTTACAGACATCAGATGCAACACTTTACAGGCCCCAAAATGTGTTCTGATATCAAGGCATCTTAAGTTCGGACCGGCATGATCACAAGAATGTTTCAACCCCCCAGGTAATGAATTTAAAGTATGTCAAAAGACAAAACTGTTTTTCTAGTTATGGAAAGAGTAGGCAATGGTTAAAACTCCTGTCCGTTTTTATTTTTCATGCTCACTTTAGGGTGATTTCTCCATACTTCCTGTCCTTTGGACATACCAGGAAGTGACTGGCAGTTAATTAGTGATATGTGTCCTGTTGGTGGATGCTTTCCTTCATTCTGAATATCTGCCTCTGAAAACTATACTCCTGGCTGTAGTACACTGCATACATTGAAGGCTATGTTGGTCACTCGTACTGTACCTCCTTCATTCATAAAATGTATTATTTTCACAGGGTACTAAGAACTCTATTTATAAACCATTCACAGAGCCATTAGTCATTCTCTGTGAATGTCCTTTCTGTGCGAATGGGTGCACAAAACAAATATTCCAGTTATATTTTCTTTATAAGTCAAATGTATTTTCGAATGTTATCTTGTCATACTTCATTATGGGCACTTAATGGGGCCAAGGAGCCTATGAATTAAGTATTTATTTCCAATGCTCCTCAGCTTCATCTAGTGGCCATAATGTGGTATTACAAGATGACATTCTGAAATACACTCTCTGGCCACTTTATTACGTACACCTTGCTAGTACTTGGTTGAACTGTTTTAGTCTTCAGCACTGCCCTAATGATTCTGATGCTCGGTTTCAACTTCAGCAGATCGTCTTGACCATGTCTACATGCCTAAATGTATTGAGTTACTGCAATGTGATTGGCTGATTAGATATTTACATTAACGAGCATTTGAACTAATGTACCTAATAAAGTGGCCAGTGAGTGTAAAGCTGACTCATAAAAGAAAATATAACAAGAACATTCGCTTTGTGCATCCATTCGCACAGAATGAACATTCACAGTGATTTGCAGGGTCAATTACTCTGCAAAATGTCTATAAATGGACCCCAACATGTTCTGTCATTGGACGAGGGATGGATAAACATCACAATGTCCTGTTGTCCAATCACTGAAGACCTTGTATTCTATGAGACGTGAAGACAGTAAGACATTTTACCAGTTTTAGAGGTGGAGTATGAATGACCCCCGTAGCCTTCACTGTATGCAGGCTACTAGAGTCAGGAGTTAAATTTTCAGAGCTGGAAATTCAGTGCTATTGCAAATTAGTTTGGGTCTACATATACAGTACTTTAGGTACATAATATAATTGATTGTATTGAACTTATAGAACATTTGTTTTTGGTAAATAGGGGTAACATCTGATGACAGAAACAAGTACACTCAGCTGTTTTTAAATAGCCACAATTATGAAAAAAACAATTCATTTTTGTTGCCTCACTGGTAAAAAAAAACAAATTACAAACAGAAACATGTTTTTACTGTAAGAATGAGGAAGTGTTTGTTTTGTAGGAAAATGATGTAATAGAAGAGAGAGATACAAGGATTATATACAAAGAGTTTTCAGTGGCTGCCGCAGTGGTCACAAGAAAACAATATGCACCGACTGACCCACTTCTGTTGGGATCAGAGCTATCCATTGAAACCATGATAACAAGCTTGATGAAAGCACAAACCCAGGAAAAACGGTATTATATATTTATGTGCTTTCAGAGCTGTGCGTCTGGGTATAATATACACATGCTGCAAGCATACCTCACAACCTTTTGAGGTGAGAAACATCTACAAGGAACACCTTGCAGCACAGAATGTCATGGCATTGGGAAGGCAACATCGACCCTCCAGTTGCAGTGAATCTTCAAGTCCCATAAGACATTGCTTAACTCCAACAGCCACAGGTATGACTCCCAGAGGCATGATGGCACTTGTAAATTCACCAGAGCAGGAGTGCCAAGGTTGCCTACCTCTGATCTAGGCAATGGACACATTTTTGTCACAAGCAGATCCCACCATAACAAATTTAAGTGTATGTTAACCCTAAAGCTCCTTTCACGTGGGCTGATCAGGAGAGAATCCTTGAACAGACCCTCTCCTGATCACAGCAGTATGGAGCGGATGTCACCGCTCTGACATCCGTGTCCATACATTTTTTTCCTCCTTTTCTTGCAATGGAGTTAAGACTGGAATTACCGGACCCCATGTATGTCTATGGGGAATCGGATGTAAACGGACATAGTTAACAGACAAATGAGTAAACTAAACATGAGATTGTAGTCCATGATGGGAGTGAGCCTGGAGCAGTGGCTACTTTACATCACACACAGGGACCACGGGGAACAAAAGTAGCCACCCTCCAGAAGGAAGGACAGTGTCAGCACCAATTCAGAGATGATTTGAGGATCTACAGCTGAGTGATAATCAGGATACATTTATGTTATTAGTTAAGGTACTTGAATGCATTTTTAAGATTTAACTTCTGAGTTCAGTGTCACTTTAATGGCTATTATAATTTAATTCATTGGATTTCAGGTTAAAGATAGAAAACAGCAATGGAAGCTCCTACATTTTGCATCTCACGAAGTAGTAAAACATACCTATCTACAAGTCTCTTCTATTAGCTCTGCTGACTGTCAGCATCAGAAAGTTACTATTCTGGTGTCATACACCAGACAGTGCCAGCAGGTGCTGCAACAGAAGATTACTGAGCACCAAAATATCCTCTCCTCCCTCCCGGGTGATGATGATTTACTAGTCAAACAAGCTCGGGTAAGGTTTCCTGCCTTCCAGAGCCCCTCTCCAGCCGGTCTGTATTGTGAGGATAGAATGCATACAAAGGCCTCACAATAGAACAGACAGACCTTAAAATTCCCACTGTGTTCCAACATTAATAAATCTTCCGTACCGGCTGTATGATGAATCTTTATCCAACACCCTGAAATGTCCTACTGTGATTCATGTCGTTCATACTTGCCAACTGTCCCTGATGTGTAGGAGCAGTTTGTCCCTTAAAGTTTTGCTGACTTTCTTGCGTTACCAACTATATCCTAAATTTTGTAATTGATTATGAATTATCAGTAATTATGTTTTTTTGTTTTTTTTAAGGGCTAGCCCACTCAAAACACATTGGAACTGCAGTTAATTTCATGTAGCTGTTCATCAGATTCCACATAGGTCTGATGGTGACTTCTAAGTAAGAACACATACACCGATCAGTCATAACATTGTGACCACCCGCCTAATATTAATTAAGTCCCCTTTTTGCCACCAAAATAGCCCTGAGCCATCAAGGCATGGACTCCACTAGACCTCTGAAGGTATTCTGTGGTAGCTGGCACCAAGCTGTCAGTAGCAGATCCTTTAAGTCCTGTAAGTTGTGAGGTATGGCAGAATTTGCTCCCCACGTGCATCAGATAGCCTTGGCTGCCCATGACCCTGTCGCTGGTTCACCAGTTTTCCTTCCTTGGACCACTGCAGACCAGGATCATTCTACAAGAGCTCCATTCTTCGGGTTGCTCTGACCCGCCATCTACAATTTATCCCTTGTGAAAGTTGCTCAAATTCTTACACTTGTCCATTTTTTCTGCATTCAACACATCGACTTCAGGAACAAAATTTTCACTTGATGCCTATATCCCACCCCCTTTTACGTGCCATTGTAACTAAGTCAATGTTATGCACTTGACCTTGTCAGTGGTCATAATGTTATGGCTGATCGGTGTATATGCATGATGCCTATTCTGTTTGGAGGAATGGCTGTTGAGTTGGATTATTCATCAGCTTTCTCAAGCACCAGTCCCATGCTCCACCCACCTGCCATGGCACTCACATGGAGGCTTCAGGATTCCCAGTAGGCTTCCTAATTTATCGTGGAGAATGCAACATAAAACGCAAAAAAGCCTCCATGATGAGCGGTATCAAACTCAGGAACTCTGGATTGGAGATCTCATTGCTGGTGTCTACAAGAACTGAGATAAATTCTAACCCCGCTTGTCCAACCACACCCGAACCATCAGATTTGAAGTGGCCCCTTAATTTATAATTTAATGTGTACAACCTGTCTAAAGAAGAGACATGAGCTGTCAAGAAATCTTACAATTCTAAGTCCTGAATGCTTGATGACAGTAGAGATAGAGATACACACATTGGGCTTTACTGTGTATCTCAAGGCTTTCTTATTGGTTTTGGATAGAGTAAGGAAGGGTTAGACCCTCTCTGAAGTTTGTATTGCCTTGTTGAGATTACCTATTGTAAATGAAAAAGAAAGTGAGGAAAAATCCAAAATTTTAGAGTTATCCTCGGAACAAGTGGTAACTTGAAATCTTGCAATGGGAAAGATGAAAAATCCTCTAGTTTTGGAGTGATATCCTCTAACTTCCCACAGCAGACATGAAGGGAAATGTTTGCCCAATGTAAACAGACAGCAAAAAATACCTGGGCAGGTATTTAAACCCTTCCCTACCCTATCTAACTTACAACAAATGTGGCTATACATACACTTTAACCCTTGCCATACGTCAGCAGCAGCAGGCCCCTGTAAGCAGACTCCAGGCAGCTATAGCTGCCAAGAGTCTGTTTACATGTGTAAAGCCGACGTGTACATTTTAACATGTGTGCAAACAACACAAAAATGGCTTTGGCAGTGAAAGGGTTAAAACCCTTGCAGATTGTTCTGTCTGCCAGGGTAGGAGACTTGATTTTTCTTTGCTGCAGTTCCTTAATACAGCTAGATCCCGTCCCTCCTTTAACCTGTGATTGGACAGTAATTTAAACATAAACTTATGTATCAGTGTATCTCTTGGCAAAGCCTTTCTTTTTTTAGCTTTGTATAGAGTGGGGAAGGAACCCCCTGTCAGGTGTTTATTGCTGTTTGAGTACCCATTTGGGGAGATTTGGCCCCCATGTAAGAGCAGGACCTTGTACTTGGTAAGCTGGGGACAACTGTCCAAGAGGGGAATTCCCCTCACTACAAAAATGTTTTGGCTATACATTCACTCTAATGCAATGAAAGTTATCATGCTTTAACGAACCGCAACAGTGTGAATCCAGCCTAACACTTAACCCTCCCCCTCCCAGAACCTATAAAATAGAATTAAACTTTCAAACTTTTTTTTAAATAATCCGGATCAAACAAATATACATTACCCAGCAAAGTATTTCTTCATATTTTCCCCCAAGCACTTACAGTCATCATGTTTCCAGACAGCTCCAACTCTCTCAACTCGGCTTCCCTGAACTTCCTGTGCAGTACGAGATCACAAGGTATAGAACAATCTCCAGCGGCTGTCCATCAACCAGGTTGGAGAAGGGAAAAGAGAAAAGGAATGGGAGAGCAGGGAGCAGAGGAGTGCATTGCCTTGCTGTGTCTGTCTGTTTGTGGTGACACACACAGCTTACTATCACACACAAGGGTAGCTCCATAGGACCCTGAAAGGGAATGGAGCCACCCAAAAATAGGATATCAGGGCCAGTGCTCTGTTGACCAGCTGATTCTGCAGGAAACTTCAGCATTTGAAATAGTTTAAAAACCTTTTTGACTTCAATATTACATTAATACTGGTCCTAAACTTCAAAAATGGTGTGCTTTTTGGTCACAGATACCTTAAGGGAATAAAATTATTTGACTTTGGTAGAAAAAAACCCCAACAGAGAGCTACTGGTGCCAAAAACCAACAGGTTTCCCCACTCTACTCTAGGATGGTAGTCTACACAACAAAGGGCATACATGTCAAATATTTCTGTTTCTCTAGAGACAATACCTATAACCTTTATATTATTATAAAATAAATTGTTATTTTGATTGTTTTTTCTTAGGTTTGCTGATCCTTTCATAAGTCTAACCCCTCTTCTTGGTTTCAGGAGGTAATGGAAGTTCAGCATTCATTCAGTACACGTGGATGAAAGTTTCCAATGCTAGTACAAGCTGTCACTTTAGAAGCCTTTGCCATATGCTGTCCTGTCTAGACAGTGAAAGACAGCGGATGACATGCTAGTACAACGCAGCAACATGCAAGGGTGAAAATATTGACACAGCAAGCCTAGACCACTATTATGTGAAATTGTAGCACGAAGGGCCTACAGCACAGAAGGAGACCAAGGTATGAAATCAAAACAGGCCTATTCATCCACTCCTTCTCTATGGCTTAATGTGCCAACAGAAGGTGCGTAATACTTACCTGTTTCTCAAAATTTCCCCTGGTGGCTTGTCACATCACCAATGCCCTCCCATTGGCAGTTGGTAAGGTGCTTGGGATATAGCAGACTGCAGGAGGAGTAAAGAGGTTGGACTTAGAAAATTTGAAATATAATAGGTGATCTATATGGGCCTCATATCTTGGTAAGCAAAGCAAAATGAATAAGCATATTTCAGATATAAACACGCGGCAGGCATTCTCAGCAGATGTTTGTAGCACCCCCCTACCCTGGGAAGATGAGGAGGACCACAAGGTGGCTCAGGGGGGCTAGCATTTCAAACTTCAGAGCAAAATCCTTTTTACTCTTTGTGATAAAATGAATTGGTTGCCAGTCACTTTTGGACTTTCAAAGAATAAAATAAACTCAAGGAGAGAGGGTTAGGGGCGGGCACAGGATACCTAAAAAATAAAAAAAATGGCTACAGGCTTGCAATGGACAATACTGAGGATGTTTAAGCTGAGGCGAGTAGTTTTTATTGATAGACTGTTAAGCACAACCAGGTAGCACCAGTACCTCCTTGGATATGCAGCCAGAATCTTCTGCAATGTCCACTATCCAACAGTGAAGTCTCTTCCTAAAGGCTCCATACAGACAGACAGCTTCCAGCATAGCTGCCCACTAAATTTGGAAAAGGGTCAATCAATCTTAGGGCAAGGTTCCTACTTGATTTTGCAGTCTTAAGTGGATATTTGTTGGTTTAACCCTCTAATATATGTCATTAATTCTCAGGAAATTAAAATAAAAGCTCCATCTCCTTACAAAGGCTGTAGCTTTTCTTGCCTGAACAGTCGTGCTCAGTTAGGGAGCTCCTTTGCTGGAGCAGTCAGCTCAACTCCAAGAGCCTGGTATCACCAGGGGGGTCCCTAAGAGTAATAGCAAGGCAGTTTTGGGTGGACTTGACTTAGATTTCACTAGTACTTTGTTCACAAATGAAAACCTAGGAGTAATTTGATGTAACTGTTTTTTTGTGAGAAGCTTCCAGCTGTTTAAAATGTGGATCCCAAGAAAACTTGCACATCAGCACTAGACTGTGTTAAGACACATTTGCCTTGGGGCAGTTTTGAGATCATTTGTATTGTCAATGTATACGCAGTACTGCACACATAACTGTGTTTATTTTTCTCTAAAAGCAAACAGAACATTCAGGGCATTGTACCTTAGATGGATATAAACTGACCCAGGGCAGATATTTCCAACTGGAACACAAGCGCAGTCCGAATGCCAATGTGCACGTATCCTAAGGTTTTGCTTTGACTGTGTTGGCTGTATCCATTGCATTGAATTTCAGGACAGTAACGTAGCTGTGACTAGGGGGCCACTGGAAGACACCATAGAATACAATAAGCTGTATCAAACTAAATTCTGGAAATTAAGTGCAGGCCACTGAACACTCCACACCCTAATTGCAATGGCTCATTTGGCTTAGTATACACTAATGTGTTTTATTTAATACAGGTATTTATATGGCACAGCCAATTTACACAGTACACATTCACATCAGTTCCTGCCCTCAAGGAGCTCACAATCTAAGATCCCTATCTCACATGCAAACAAACAGGGCCAATTTAGACAGGAGCCAGTTAACCTTCCAGCATGTCTTTGGAACATGGGAGTACCCAGAGGAAACCCACACAAGCACAGGGAGAACATGCAAAGTCCTTGCAGATATTGCCTTGACTGGGATCTGAACCGATGATACCCAGTCCTACAAGCCACTGTGCTGCCTATAATATATTGAAAGGATCCTACAACAACTAATTTTTTACAGATATACCATGACCTGGCTGAATGAGAACCTTCACAGACAAATATTATCATCACTATGTTAGTTCACTTATGTGAACTAAAGAGCACCCCCTCTGTCCTAACACACTTTCTTTCACAGGGTGTCAATGCTGCTCACCATAGAGACATTACAGTAAATGAGTGTTGTTACCCTAGGACAGAAAGTGTGTTACTGGCAGGATAGCCATGTAAATATAAAGGAAAAAAGCCTACAAATATTAATACATCCACCATATATAAGGACTGGTAACCTGCAATATATTACAGTTTTGGTCTTGGGTTTAGATGGACCTTAAACCATTTTAAATATTTGAAAAATGTGGGTGGCATGCAGGTAATCCTTGTTCACATTGCAGCTTTTTCTCTTTGGTGGTGTTAGGTGTTTGGGACCGATTCTGGTTCTTGCAAGGTGCCATGCAAACACAAGATTTAAAAGTGTATACTAGGCAAAACAAAATGTTGCTGACCCCTGGGATCGGTGATTCAGCCACACTGCCACACTACATGCAGGTTTGATTATGACCTTCCAAACATACAGAGAAGGAGTTGCAGGGCTTTGGTTTGCATAACCATCAGATGAAGGAAGCTAAAGCCTCTAGTTACCTCACTTGGCCCCCGGGCTCTTGTCCTGCAAGCCAACAATATTTCTTAGAAATCCATTAGTGAGCATACATGGCAGTAAGCAAGCAGAGCCAGACCTGTACACAAAAGGTCCTTGTTTGTGTTTTGTATGCTCAATCACAGATGACATACACAATATCTTTATAGTAAGACATTCCTAAAGGCTTTTCAGAGGACCTCGAGGCTGTAAATTAACACTGACGTCCCGCAATTCACATGGCTGAGTCATTGTGACAATTTCACTAACATCATAGATTACATTTCACATGCAGTCTCCAAAATACGCCGGTCACACCTACCCCAAATTACAATAAAGTACAAGGTATCAAGTTGAAACAAGGGGTTGTCCAACTGGTGTGGACTAGAGATGTTCCAGTGCAGCATGCTTTCTGGCATCTTAATAGAAAACCTGTAATCTGTTACCCAATTGAAACTACCTTATGTATTACTGTAATGCAGTCAGGCTATATATACAGCAATAAATATGACGCTCTTTTAGTTTTTTTAGGCTCCTGCAGTGCTGCAGCAAAAGTTGAAATCTCCTGTGCTGCCAGCACAAAGGAGAGTCAGACTCTCACACACAAAGCAGCTTCCTGGCTCCACAGCAGGCTGACAGGCCTTCCTGGCCACTGCTCCAATTAAGGCCCCATTCACACTTGCAAAAAGGGCTATATTGTGAATTATTTTGGCAGATCAGAGTATTCCTGCAGTCAGATTGACAGGCGTTTGCAAATAGCTGTCCGGCCAATCAGATGTTATCGGACATCCAGTGGTTTGCTGTAATTACATTGAGTGGCCGCAGGTTTTCGCAAACACCTGTCTTTCTGGCTGCAGGAGCCCTCTGATTCATGACGTCAAAATTTACCATATAGCCTAAATTGTGAATGGAGCCCTTACTCCTGAGCAGCCCTGTTAACTAGAGCAGTGTATGGGGGAGGACCACGGCTTTGATTTGGAGAACCGGCACGGTCCAACATAATGACTCATGTACCTTAGACCACTGCAGCGGAGGAAGAGTGAGGCTGGGAGACTGGTCTAAGAACAACCTGGCTTGGAGGATCGAGTGAGTATGACTTCTTTATTTTCATCCCTAGATGAAAACCAGCAGTAGCCCCACTGCCAGGGTTAATAAAAATGTTGCCCAGAGTTCTCCTCTAAATGCTTAGTTGCAGCGTTTTTCCTTTCCATAAGTGACTTTTTTAATTGACTTACAATGTACCTTTGAAATTGCTGGAAAATGTGACCACTCCAGGAAGGTCAATTCCCTAGCACGTCCCCCTCCCTCCTTGCACATTATAGCCCTGCCTTCCTCTGGGGGTGTCTAATTGTTGTCTGTGCTGGCCTAGCTCCCAGGCCCTTCCTTTAATGTCCCTACTTAACCTTTTATGTATCTGCCAAGATAGGAGGATTTGAATGGGGAATATTATAGCGTGTCAGTTGAATGACCTCAGTGATTCCAGCTGTGATCAAAGATGGTGGCACCCAGGATCAGTGTCAGGCTTTTAAATGTCTACACAAGGGAGGCTTTTACGGGTAAATCACATGCATAAACGACATTAAATACACATATAATCTTATGGGAAGATTGTTGTTGAAATGAATGGTCTGGAGACAGCTTTCCTTTAAATTCTTCTTTTGGCTACCTAACCATTTCGAGCATTAACAGAACAAATACGGACAATAGACATTTTTCCCTCGAGGATCTTTTTTAATACAACAAAATGTGTGTTCTTCAGATTAAGGATATAATTGTAGATAGCTGAGCCCACTTTCACAGAGGTAATTGTGGAATATTAGGGTGTAACTCAATATCCTGGAAAATAGGTGAATGACACAGCTATTGCTCGGGAACACATTCAGCGATTACCACACCGTGCCAGTAAGTGCTTATTGTAATTGGGAGGGTACACTTTCTGTGTTTTAGGAGAGAAATACACATCATTCTTATGTTTGGAATGTAATTATTTTGTACAAAACTTTACAACTCCAAATTTCGAAGCGAAACCCAACTCGGAGCTCAACTCTCCCATCCTATCTATGTGATTCCCATCCACTTGGAGACCTTGCCTTCCCACACTACTGTATTTTTTGCTTTATTTTTTATACTTACCCTTTCTATATGCCCTGAAGCCTATTATGTGATGCAAAGGATCCTCTTCCGGCCTTCTAGAAGTGGATGGCAGGACCGGATTTACTCTCTCTGCCGCCCCAAGGCCGGGTTCGGCAATGCCCCTCCCCGCCGGGGGAATGCGGGGGCTGCAGGGTTGGTTTTAATTTTTTTATGGGTTTTTTTTTTGTTTCTCTCCTTTTTTAACTTTTTTATCACTTTTTAATTTTTTTACTTTTTAAATTTGTATTTATCTTGTCATCTTTTACTTTTTTTTATAATTTTTTAACTTATTTTTTATTTATAATTATTTTCTTATTTTTTTATATTTTTCTTACTATTTTTTACTTTATTTATTACTTTATTTTTTTATGTAATTATTATTACTTATTATTTTTTACTTTTATTTATGTAATTATTTTTGTATCAATTGTTTTTTTTCACCTAACTTTATTGCTATCACACAGGAGCTAACAAGTTACTGTGTGATAGCATTTGGAGATGACAGGTTCTCTTTATTGAACCTGTTACCTTCAATGCAGGAGTTCTAGCCCAGCACTGTGCTGGAACTCCTGTGACAGCTGAGAGAGGAAGAGCACAGCTCTCCCCTCTCACTGTCTACACGGAGCAGCAGGGTTACTTTTAACCCTGCCGCTCTGCTTACAGCTCTCCATTCTGAAGGCGGCGGCGAGGACGGAGCCGGGAAACGGAGTCGGGAGGATGCAGCATAGAAAGAGGTAAGTGAAGGGGAGGGAGGGGGGCGGCGGAGGGAGGACGGACCGGCACTCTGATTACAAGTGTTCTCGGCGACATCGCCGAGAACACTTGTAAAGAAACAAGTAATTTCTCCTAGTCTACATTTAGGATTACCGCCCGGCGCCCAGAACTCTATGTTCTGGGTGTCGGGTGATTCAAACCTGTGCCGCCCCTCTGCTCAGTGCCGCCCCGAGGCCGGGCCTCGGTGGCGTTGCCAGGAATCCGGCCCTGGTGGCTGGACCTCATTAATGTAGGCAATGGTGCTGATGTTATGACATCGGCGCCACTCTGTGCCTGATTACTCTATAATGGTAGCATGCAAGAGTGATGCTCTCCGTAGGGGTGGGCCCATGCATGGTGCCTTGAACTCACAGTATGTCTTCAGTCTACTAGGTTGAATGACACTGGGCAAAAGATTAAAGCGGACCTTCACTCCCAAAATGGACTTTACATCTTTGCAATCCCCCGCATTCTAAAAAGCACACTTAATTATTCGTTTTAAACTCAAGCCTGCCCACCCCCCTCCATTGTTGCCTGGCAGCTTATGGGATTTTCCTTTCACTTTCAGTGATAACTAGGGATGCACTGATACCATTTGTTCAAGACCGAGTATGCTGATACCAATTATGGATACCTTTTTTTTTTAGTGTCATGTGACAGTTTTTCTAAACAATGCAGACTAATGATTTTAGGACAGTGGTGGAGAGCTGGGGCCTAGTCCCAGCTGTGACTGTTGCAACCCTGGAAGTTCTGCCACTGACTCCAAGTTGTAGAGGCACTACAAATCTCCGCAATACATTATACAGCAATGCAGAATACCACCAGTTATAGAGGACTACAAATCCCAGCAATACATTATACAGCAATGCGGAATACCTTCAGCTATAGAGGACTACAAATCCCAGCAATACAATTAAACAGCAATGTGGAATAGCATCACATATAAATGTCTAAAAATCCCAGCAATACATTATACAGCAATGCAGAATAAGATGAAGCTACATAGTCTGTGTTGCTTTGGAGTTCATGGCTTGATGTCTCCAGGGTCTCAGTAAGGCTGTGCAGGAATTCAAGAGGGCTGTGCGGGGTCTCAGGGAGGCTACGCCGGGTCTCAAGAGGGCTGCGGAGGGTCTAACCAGGGGTCTGGAGGGCCTCGTGGGCAGGAAACGCTGTAAGCAGCACTGTGTGGTTCCCCAGGAAGGAGGAGAAGATGTGCGGCGCTGTAAATAGTCGCCACGTTTCTCCAAAAGACTGTCAAGGTCCCCAGCAGGTGCGGGACCTCAGGCAGCCACTTAAAAATGTAAAATGTCATTATTGGCATTTAGTATCGGGGCATTTTCATGGGTACTTGTAAAAATGGCCATTATCGATATCAGGGCATCCCTCGTGATAACAGTCACCAGAACAAAGAGAGAGGGAGAACCTGCCTAACAGGGACACACGCAACAATAAAAACCTAACAGGTGTCCTTATCCCTCTCCACTCTATCAAACACTAAAACAAAAGGTGTTGGCTTCAGTTCCACTTTAAGTACCACTCATGCATCACACCAAAGCTGATACCCTGTTTTAAGCCTGGTTTTAACTTTCTGCTAGTAACTTAATATTAAAACAGATTTCAGTTCTAGTCACTAGATGAACAGAGATACCACTTTAGAAATTTGGTAGTGATTCTTAAATGAACGAATGGGTGCTTTTCCATTTTTCTGAGAAGTGTTCTTTAAATGAAATTCATTTTCTGTGTATCCGACCCCAGTGCTCCCTATCATCGCTGTATCATCAGCTATAATTAGCTCAGGCTCTTGAACTGACATGACACTGCACATTAATGGGTATAAGTAAGCTGTTGTAAGATCTCTGTCTCAGCATTAATGTACCCAGCAGCTTCATGGCCCTATATTTGGGAACAACTGAAAATACCCAACACCCCCAACATGCCGGAAATATGCTGTGGAGGACAGATGGTAAATGAAAATGTAATAATAAATATGCTTGGCCCGAGGAACAACTTTCAAGTTTTTTATTAGAATTTTTTTTCATTAGAAGTATACGAAGACGGAACACCTTGGCTGTCTCGTTAAAGTGACAGCCCTGGACAGGGCATTCACAAAATGGAGACTGGGGCTGTTCGATTTGTGATTGGTCAGGGGGCTGGAGATACAACCACAGCTCTGACTTAAAGGAGAACTCTGAGGTGATTGATTTCCACTCATCCTCATAGTTAGAGCTGACCTGTGACAAAGAAGCTGTCACAGGTCGGCTCTATCGATCAGGAAGTGACCAGAAGCATGTCCCCAATCCACTCACTTCCCGATCGTCTACCTGCAGTGAGCGGCGACTGTCAGTCACCGCTCCCCGCAGGGACTCCCCCCTCCCCTCTTCAATCCTCCAGTGCTGAGTGGAGGAACGAACTGGGGAGGGGACATGCATAGCTGGCCCTGCCTCTAGATAGGCAGAGCCAGTTGTCACTCACGCAGCTGGGTGGATCTCACAGTATTATCGGGATAAGTCCTGGCTGCGGCACTCTCAGTATATCGCGGTCAAAAGCCTGCTATATACTGAGCCTTGGGTCATTGGAGAAGGTTAGTATATGTCCTCCTGTGACCCTAAAGAGAACTATGGGGAAAAACACTTACCCCATAGTTCTCTTTTGAGCTGGCTCTACATTGTTAGAATTTCATTCAAACGTTTGTTTGAAATCATTCATAGCATTTGATCTCATCATGCTAATTTATTTGGAAAACATTTAAAAATGACCTCCAGACTGGCTATTTGAATGGAATCCCAGATGTAGTAAATAGGTTTCTCTTATACCAAGCACATGCAACTGCCACCGTCTTATTTTCCAGGGACTCTGCTATCAGGAAATATATAATTGTGGGGGTTTGAAGTAATTTTCAAGCCTAAAATGTGCATTTTACTTATGTGCAAAAGAACAAAATGTAAAAACATCTATTGCAGCAAAAGGGTTCTGGAAAACCTGTAGTGAGAGAATCATGAAGGCTGCCAGGGCCCAGATTCTCCTTCGGAAGGTCCTCCTTGAGGCTGTCATCCTGATCTAATGGCTTTAATATCATTGCCCCAGGTAGGCAGATCAGAGTTCTGGTTGCCCTTGACTTAACTTGCTGTATGCTTATTATGGGTGATTGACTGATGTTATTGAAGCCAGAGTGTAACGATCGCGGCGTGCGTTCCAGGGTGGACCGCAGCCGCAAGCAGGAAGTGAATTCGCCGATGCATTCCAACGTGGAACGCATCGGGCCGCAAAGCGTCACCAGCACCTCCCCTTTCCACTCCTCATAAATAGCAGGAAGCCAGGTCAGTATGGCGTTCTATTATTCGTTGTGAATGCCAGCTGACAGCCTGCTCCCTGCTGTGTGGACTCAGAACCCAGGATAACCTCATACCGTCTCAGCTTGAACACTGCCAAACAGCAAGTATACGTTCTCTGTGACTATAACAGAGATCTCTGCTAGTGCTTGCTGAGATCCTCACTAAATACAATACTTGCAAGGATTGCCTATTTACCATTGGGACTCTCACTCCCACTAGGGGGAGTACTGCTGAATTGCAATTGCTGATACATGCTTGTATATGTTACCCATTGTATGCTGAAATACCCTGAGTACATAGCTTATTGAACCTGACTACTGCTACACTTGCAAGGATTGCTTCCTTGCCATTGGGACTGTCAATCCTAATAGGGGAACTTCCTCTGAATTACGTATACTGACCTATGCTTATATGAGTTACACGTTGTATGCTAAATTACCCTAAATGAATAGTGATACACCCTTGTTAATTGCGGCACATGATGGTAGGGTTCCAAACTCTCCGCTTAAGACTTTGAGAGTGATGCCTGGAACCCGACCCTGAAGCCGTACCCTAAGGAACACCCCTATAATTGTATAGCCTCCGCAGCTGAGATTCTTACTACTGCCTCGGCATTACACAGAGACAGCCCAGCTATTTGCATTTTCAAAAGTAGATCAGCAATGGAAGCTTCTGTTTACGGCTCACTGATTTTTCTTAACATATTTTGTTCATGTGCGTACAAGAGGGAAACGCGCTGTGTATTATTGTGGTATATATCTAATGATTGGGTTGACGTGTGTAGATATGTGTGTTCTATGCAGTAAATACAATGTAGATTGTGCACAGAAAAACCCACGGGCTATAATTTCACATCCAGCTGTTACTGCCGAAGCTTGCGGCCAGGAACAGGGCCATGAAAAGGAACGTGTTTGTGAACATATGGTGAGCTCATACAGACAACATGGTTCATCATGGTAAGCACAATAGACACAACCTCTTTTTTTTTTAAAGGAAATTCCACTCTAAATAATGATGAGTATACTGTATGGATTACAATGAGGGAGCAATGAAATCTGTTTTTTTGTATTCTTGCTCTGGCACATTGGTAGACAATCTAGCCTCCCTTAAATACTTATCATTCTTGCCCTACACTAGTGGGTAAAGAAGTGGCAGGTCCCTTCAAAGTGAAGACGTGTGTGCTGATCTCAGAGTCTATAATGGCAATAAAGACAGACCTGGAGAAAATAAGCAAAGGGGCTACATGATTGGGGGAAGAATAGTCCACAGGAAATAGTTAAAGATTAGAGCTGAGAAACAGCAGGTATTACCAGATTGGAGACGAGGGTCAGGTGGTAGGGAGGAACCGCAAGGGTTGGACCTGTAGGGTCGTGTCAGGGTTTGTTACCCTTCCCTGTCCACTTGAGCTGCAGGTTCAGTTTCTGTGTAATGTTTCTGACACTAACTGTTGCTCCTAGGCAGTGGCGTAACAACCGGGGGGGGCAGCAGGGGCGCGGGCCCCCGGGCGAAAAGTGAAGGGGGGGCGCCGGCCAAAAATGGCACTTTCGGCTAAATGCCGAAAGTGACATTTTCCTGCCGTTTTGTCGGCGCGGCCGTGATTCCTTTCATCCCCGCTGGGACACAGAGCGGAGTGGGGGCGGAGACAGCCAGCGCTGTCACAGGAGGCTGGGCTCTCCTCTTGCAGCCTCCTATGACAGTGTGTGTCAGAGAGGAGAACGGGTACAAGCACTCAGCGATCAGTGATCGCTGAGTGTTTGTACATAATTGAGGACCTGGTATGTATACTATATCCTCAATTATGAATGAATGGGAGTGATCTACATCCCCTCCTGTTCATTCATAATTGTAGTTATAGTAAACATACCATGTTATCAATGAACAGGAACACTCATAAAGGATTCCTGTTCATTGATAACAGGGGACACAGAAAAAGAGATTGAGGACTCTGTGTCGGGGATGCAATTGGGGACATGGGTGTTTTTAAGTAAAGCATTCTTTTGGCTAGTGGACACCATAGATCCCTTATCATAACTAACAGTCATTTTGATTATTTATTTGGTATATATTTTTTATTTGGCATGGTTATTTGTAACTGTTAATTGCTATGTGGTTAAGTAAAGGGCTGCTGTGGTCGTTTAAACCCATGTTGCACAGCAGACGTCTAAGCCTGCAAAAAAATTGTCTTGTTTCGCTTCAGATTTTTCGTCATTTCGGGTTTCAGGTTCCAACGACGTTTCGTTATGTGGATTCGGATCTCTCAGAATATTGTTTCGGAGGGGTTTTCTGATTGGCCAGAAGACAGTCACGTTTCCAATTTAGTTTAATTTAAAATGAAATTTGGATGATCCGAAATCTTTTAAAATAACATTTGTATTTGCTGCATTCGGCCTCGTTGGAATTTGAACATTTGGATGCATTTGGAATCAGAGTTTTTAACACAAAACTGTACTTTGCTTAAAAACAGGACAATGTTACACACGTACAGCTTTCTGCATCTACTACTGTGTTTATTTTTCTGGTGGTGGTATTTGACAGGTGGCAGTCGGATTATTCATCCCTACCTCCCTTCCACACCCCAAGGGGTGTCAGAGGTCTCTAAAGCATTTTCACTGCAGACACAGACTGGATTCTTGGGTATCACATATCCGAGCTTGACACTGGCAGCATGGGATCAATCTATGGTAACAAAAGAGTTAAGCCCGTGGGAAGTTCCAAAACTAAATTTAGCCAGTAAAGAAGTTGTCTGTCAGTTAGGAACCCACTCTCTGGGACTGAGACCTGATATTCTACTGTAGCAGAGTTTTATTTGGCAACCATACTTCGTTTAAGGACACCTAAAGTGGGCCTTTATAAACTAACATCCTGCCTATGTTCTTATCAATATTTTCCATTATATGCATACATGTTAAAAGTGGAGCTGAAATCTTTCAATTCCCTGTATAATATGGTGATCTGGTGTCAATTTGATGACAGTAATGTGTCCAGATGCCAAAAACATTGGTACCTTGTCCCTGTGGAAGCTTCCAAGTTTAGGCAAAGCTGTTATCTGACCAGCCCTGATTGAGCATCAGTCGCCTACAGGCTGTACCTACAGTACTAGCCACCTAAGGCGGTTATGACTTTTGAGGAGAACCACACACTTTATTTTTTTGGGGGGGTTGCCATTGGGGGGCCCCCCTAACATTCCTACCAGACCTAAAGGGTCTGGTATACATTGATACATTGGGGAGGGAACACCATGTTTTTGTTTTTTTTCTTTACTTTGACGTTTAACAACAAAAGTTCATTCCAAAAGAAATTCTGAAAGAAATTTGGATGCATCCTAAATTTTTGTTATAAATAATATGGATATGTTCGGATTTGTAATTTTTTCATTTGGAAATTCGGATGCATTTAAATGTCCGAATTTCAAAAAATGTGTCCAAATTTCACTTCGGAATTGATCGAACTGCACATATCTAGAGTAGGAGCGGTGGTGGTGTGCCGTCGGTAAACGTTCCTTTGGGGAAAAATGTTCTGACGGTGGATGTTCCTTATTTCTGGGTCCAGCGGCTTTGTATGGCATCCCGCCCGGCTCACTGACATCACTGGTGCCAGCCAGAGAGTCCTGCTCAGCTCTTGGCAACCGGTGACGTCAGTGAGCTGGGCGGAAAGCCAAGCAGAGCTTCACAAGTTAATAGGAGCTCTTAATAAACTGAGATGCTGTGGCCGCCCCCCTTCCCCCCCACACCTGCCTCCTCTAATGAGATGCCCCTGAGACCGCCGCCTCAGGCTGACTCATTATATGGACAGCCCTGTTCCCCTAGGCCAGTTCAGTAGAGGTCATCTGAAAGGACATTGTTTTTTGCACTTCTTCAAGCTTGCTGAAAAAGATGATCTTACACAATATCTGTGCAACTCTTAAGATATTTGCCTCTTTCTTTTATATATCACCCATTTGGGTTGGAAAGGCAGTAAAGGAGTTTAAAAAAAAGCCCTCACTGGCTTCTTTAGCTGCAGGCACTGCGGAGCAATTCATCCTCAAATTCCCCAACACAAGTCATTCTCTCAGCAGCTCAGTTTCCCCTTCTGCCCCCTTGTAGAACTCCTGCTCTGTGTGTGCATTAGAAGTTAAAAGGCTAGAAGGCTGATGAGTCACTGCTGGGTGTGGGGAGCAAGGTAAGCTAAGTGGCTGAGTCACTGATGAGAGGGAAAGCAGGATGAGCTGAGCTGCTGAATCACTGCTGGGAGAAGGAGCAGGGTGAGCTAAACTACTGAATCACTGCTGGGAGGGGGAAACAATGTAAGCTCAGCTGCTAAGAGAACTATTTCAAGAGTAGCTTCACTTTTGTTAAGAAGAAAAACGATCTTCTCTGGGTCATCAGTGTACACTAAAAGGATTTTAACCTCCTTGGCGGTATTCCCGAGTGTGGCTCGGGGTTAATTTTCAGTACCATAAGCGGTAACCCCGAGCCACACTCAGGATTACAGCGTAGCGTCTCTTACCTTTTCCACGATCCCCGCTGTGTCCTCCGGGCCGATGCCGCCATCCATTTTCCGTCCCTTGTGAGCAGGGGAACCGGCGGGAATTTTAAAAGTAAAAAAGAAAAAGAGATAGAACAAAAAAGGAAAACAAATTAAATAATAATCATACCGCCAGGGAGGTTAACCAACTTTATTGCAGTTTCCTACCTGTCCTAAACAAACAGCTGTTTGTTTCTCAATGTCCTTTCCAAACTAATTCCTGAATGGGAGTGCCGGGTTCGTTATAATTAGCTGGTGGGCTTCCTGTGTTGTAATAAGGAAAGGTGGAGTGGCAGCATCCCTTTAGTAGTAGTTAACCCTTTAGGGATTATCTCGCCAAAATTAAAATTCCTATTGCAAGGGATGCCAATAATTATAGCTGTGTCTTAGTGCAGGCTTCTGGGATCAATTAGTCAGCCTATCACAGAAGCAGGAAGTGATATTTCTAGGGGAGTTCTGTACATCAACTGTGTACAGAACGCCTCCAGCTTGTCATGTTGATTGATTGAAGAACAGTTTTTTTTAAAAAGGTATTAAAAAAGGTATTACAAAATGATTTGTGCAAGATATATATGCTATCTTCATTTTTTAGGTTTGTTTTTTTTAATTGAGTTACCCTTTAAATAGTCCTTTGTAATGAAATTTGTGGATTATGCTGCATGCAGCTAAAGAGGTTATTGAAGGCTTGTTTTAAAGCTCATGTACTAATTGTTAGAATATGTGCATTCTTGAATCCTAGGAACAGGTTAACTTTAAAAATACAAAGTGAAAAAAGTTTCATTAGGAATTGAGATTACTTGTGTATTTACTATAAAGCCTTTGTTTTCAACTGGTGGGTCGTGACCCAAAAGTGGGTCACAACGCCATGTTCAGTTGGTCACTACGTGCCTTCCTCTTTTCCATTTGAGATGCTTCTCAGCCTCCCCCTAGCCCAGCATTGTCAGTTCTCGCACTAAGCAGCCATTTAAAATATGCTGCCTGGTGCCAAGAGTCAGCTTGAGGTGGGGTGGGCTGGAGCTATGGCCGCGGGGAGCTCCATCCATATGTGCACTGCTTACAGCTCCCTCGTGTGCACTGTAGTGGTGCCTGGACCAGAGTGACGTCACATTCTCGCTCCCAGCACCTCTACAGGGCATGCAAGGGAGCTGTACCAGCAATGCACATATGGATGGAGCAACGTAACAACACAGCAGCCCACACTGGACCCCAGGCTGAGGATCCACTCCAGTTCTCGTAACGAAGGGAGACTGGATGGATCTTTAAAAAAAGAAAAACAAATTACATTTTTTTTTTGGCGTGAAAGTGTGTGTGAGATTGTGGTTGTCTATGTCTGTCAGTGTTTTTGAGGGCCCGTTGACACTAGTACAGTGCGTTAATCGAACAGTCCTGTGCAATTAACGCACTGTACCACGCAATCGCACCTACTACGTGTTATAGTACGGGAGGTGGGGAGGTGCATTGCATTGCTATTCATTTGAATGGCACCGAAAACGCACCTCCCGCCCACAGTTCAATCACCCGCACTGGATCGTGCGGTACCGCAATGCCATGCGTTCTATTCCAGTGCGACTTGGGTCGCAACTTAATGACCAAGGACAAATGTGGGTCCTGAAGTTACACAGGTTGAGAACCACTGCTATAAAGCTATATTCTGATTTGATATTAAAGGAGAACTATGAGGTAAGTGCTTTTCACTCACCTCATAGTTCTAGCCGACCTGTGACAATGAGACTGTCACAGGTCGGCTCAGTAGATCGGGAGGTGAGCGAACACATACCGGCGTTCACTCACCTCTCGATCCTGTCATGGCTCTCTGCCGTGACAGGGGAGGGGCTGGGTTCCCCCCTCCCCACTCCGACCCGCCAGCGCTGACTGGCGGAACGGATGGGGGAGGGTACAGCTGGCTCTGCCTCTAGATAGGCAGAGCCAGCTGTCAGTCACGCAGCTGGGCAGGTCCTGGCATAATTGTCGGGATCCGCTTCAGCTGCGGCGTCTCAGTATACAGCGAGCTACAGCGAGCTACAGCTCGCGGTATACTGAGCATAGGGTGACGGGAGGACGCTAGTTTGTGTCCTCCCGTTACCCTAAGGAGAACTATGGGGATAAGCCTTAACCCCATAGTTCTTCTTTAACAACTACCACAACAGTCCTCAGTTTAGAGTCAGGATTTATCAGAATCCTCATCTGCATACCCTTTTCAATATTTACAGAATTAGGTAAGGTTCTGTAATAAAGTTTGCTAAAATTGGAATTTTGTATCCAGTGGGATAACTTAGCAGAAAGTCAAATGAACAGGACCAGATATACTACAAGGTGTAGATGGCCTGCAACTATAAGCAGCAGATTGTAAAAGGGAAATTAGGTCTCTATCGTCATCATTAGTCATGTAATCTTACTTATATGAGTTTAAAAATATTCTAAGCCAGGTTAGGACAAGTAATACAAGGCAATGTTCTTGTAAAGAGGCGATCTGAGCACCGGGCTCATGCTTTAGGTGCCAAAGGTTTTGTGCCTACAGGCTACAATTATGAAAATCGAGCTCAGCAGATAAGTATAGGAAGGCATCACTACCTAGCACCTGTCAGGGAACCAAGAAACCAAACAGAGACTTTAGGAGGCAGCTGTCATTCGTAAGGAGCACACAGAGCTCCTGGAATTTGTACATCTCTGTTTTAATGTATGATTTTGTTTTTATAAATATAAATAAAGGGATGCACTGATACAATGTTTGCAAGTACAAGTACTGATACTTGTCCAAGTACTCACAGATACAAGTACTGATACATTTTTGTTTATTGTCATGTGACAGTTTTCCTAAAACAATACAGACTAATGATTTCAGGACAGTGGTGGAGAGCCAGAGCCAGGTCCAAGCTGGAACCGCTGGAACCCCGGTAGTTCTCATGAAAATGCCAAGTATTGGAACTGGTAGCTGGACATCCCTAGTTTACAGCTTTGGTCATAAGAGGGTGCCATAGAGGAATAGCAGTATCAGACATATTGCACACAAGGCATACTGCAGCCTAAGTGGAGGAGGAAGGGTAAGAAACCCTGGCAGCACGATAACATTAGGTTTTAAGCAGCACTGGGTCACTTTGCGTGATTTTGCAGCCCAACTGCAGGAGGAAGGGTAAGAAACCCTGGCAGCACCATAACGTTAGGTTTTAAGCAGCTCTGGGTCACTTTGCATGATTTTGCAGTGCTGTGTAGGCATCTGCTAAGGCTGGGTTCACACCTAGGCGTATGGAATATGCGTGTTTGTTGCGCGTTTCGTGCCGCGTGTTTTTACCGCGATTCGCGGTAAAAAAACGTGCGACAAACACGCGTTTCCGAGGGCTACCTGGCTGTATCCCAATGGATACGCGCGGCAAATACGCCCCAAAGAAGCTCCTGTACTTCTTTGTGCGTAGGGCGTTCTTAGGCGCTGTAAAACGCCCAGGTGGAAACCATGCCCATAGGCAATCATTGGTTTTCACATGTTGAGCGTTTTACAGAGCGTAGGAACGCGCTGTAAAACGCCCAGGTGTGAACCAGGCCTAAGAGTTAGAATTCAAATTTGTGCATGCTGTAGATTGTGGCAAGAGCGTGTAATTAACATCTTTGGCAGCAAGGATGGACATAGCATTTGTGAATTCTATGCAGATGCATAGTGGTCCTCTGGACGTAGGGGATCATTAATAGTAGATATGTGTCGAAAAGGTGCTGGGATTAGC
>NW_017306440.1:620072-620278 GCF_000935625.1 Nanorana parkeri | reverse complement strand
CCCCCCCCCCCCTATACACAAGCAATGTCACATACACTTGCATGCTGCTAAGTTGTAGGATGGGTGAAAAGTGGGAGGCATATTTCATGATGCTCCAACCGAGATTCCTGGTTTATAATATGTACAATATGTTAGACAGCAAACACTCCCTGTCTGACTGGCACTGAGACATGCAGAATGGTTGTTCCATTTCTTCTAACCCAACA
>NW_017306440.1:604025-620051 GCF_000935625.1 Nanorana parkeri | reverse complement strand
AAGAAGGATCACAATTAGACCACTGTTGATCTTGAATGAAAGACATGGGTTAGAAGTTTGAAGTTGAAGTTGAAGAGTAAGTGGGCTGAAAGCAAATCCTGTAACAATGTTGCAGTTATATAACCAAAGCCAATTTGTGTCCAGCATTGTGAGAGAGGAAAGTGGTTGGAGTGATTAGCCTGCAGATCACCAAGCCCTTGGGAGATGGGGTAATGACACTAATTGTAATATTATTTCAGACATACGAAGCATAGATTGACAGCCTGTGATGTCAACCATAGTGTAATGACAGCATAGGACGGAAACAGTGCTGGAATCAGAGGAAACAGATGCTTATCTGTCACCATTTTCCATTAAATTAGATAACAGCCATAACAGGAGACAACTTTCATCTGCTTTCTCTGGATGAACAAGTCATAGGCTAACAAGTTTAAAGAGAACAACTACTATGTGCTGACTGCAATGTATCATACACTGTTGAGTAACCCGTTAAATTAGATCAAACCAGATCATTAAAATCTCTTATACACTTGCATGCAATGTGATTTCAGAAGTTGTTTACAAGTTATTTAAAGGGACACTGTCACCACTTCCTTGCTGAGCAAAACAACAGTGTCTCTACAAAGCACCCCCTGACCCCTCTAATACTTACTTTACCAGCAGTACCTTGATGTTCCTTCCTTCTCAGCTACAAATTCCGGAACATCTGCAATACCAGGAACTTGCAGGTATGGAGGAGCATGTGACCTCCTTCCCTGTTACCATGCTTGGTTCTAGCAGCCAATAGCTAGTCAGCTGCAATTCCAGGAACTTGCAGGTATGGAGGAGCATGTGACCTCCTAACCTGTTACCATGCTTGGATCTAGCAGCCAATCGCTACTCAGGTGCAATACCAGGAACTTGCAGGTATGGAGGAGCATGTGACCTCCTTCCCTGTTACCATGCTTGGGTCTAGCCGCCAATCACTAGTCCCAGGCACTGTCATATGATTAGAGGAGTAATATCACTGTTCCCCCAAGCATTTCAGTGCCAGCTGCACAAGAGGGGCGAGGGAGAACAGGATGAGTATTGAAGACTTTGCAAAAACACTGATACTTTGCCATGCATAGAAATGCTGACACTGTCCATTTAAATCTTCAGCTTTCATTAATGATTACCTGGGGATCAGGGGAGGTATGAGCTGGGGAGAGGAGGGTATTTTACCCGCTGGGCCAGTACAAATATAATATGGTGCGATGGGGCCCCTGACTGGAGATGCTCACCCATTCAGAGTTCAGTCAGAGCGGTAGCCACAGTCAGTGACAAGTCCTGGTCGTTATTTAGCTACAGTATCTGCTCCCTGCTCCCTGTTCAGACCTGAGATCACAGTTAATTGGAGAGGGAACATTTCTGCTGTTATGGGGCGGAATGCAAAGAGCTGCATAGTCAATGCCGGAAGAGTGCAAAACTTTGTGGGGGGAATTTATTAAAACTGGAACAAACAAAATGTGGAGCAGCTGTACATGGCAACCAATCAGTTTCTCTCTTCAGTTTGTTCAGCTAAGGTTTGAAAATGTGGTTGGTTGTCATGCACAGCTGCTCCAGGTTTTGTCTGCTTCAGTTTTGATAAATTCCCTTCTGTGTCTTTATTTATTAAATGATGCAGAATTATAAGGTTTTTAAACTGTAACTTTTTAGTAAACTTGTAAAGTGCTATTGTTGATGGGATGGGAGGTGAATGCTGGTGGTGCACATTACGGGGAGGTTTGGGGAGTGTAGGTGGCGCGCATTATCTCTAGCTCCGGCCAGCATCCAGCCCAGCTTACTGATGTCACTGGTTGACGGGAGCTGGGCAGGATGCCGACCAAAGCGCCCCAGGTTGCTGAGAGCTCTTAGCAACGTGAGACGTTCTGGCAAGAAACATGACTACTGACTGCTACTGAACATGACTGCTACTTGGTAAAAACAACACCTGGACTGATCAGGGACTGCCTACTTCAGTCACATGATCAGTCCCGGTGTTGTCATAAGAAAAGCAAGAAAAAGCAGGGAGCTAATCACATGAGCAGGTTAAAACCATTTCTGGGGGCATTGTGTACACATACAGTGTAAAATAACCCATGCAGCAATCATGTTTTACAAATCTTTTTTAACAAAAGTATAGTAACCCTTTAATAAAGCAGAAGAGAAGCTCAAATCTCCTGGGCCCTGATGATAATATTTGATTTGGGCCCCCCATAGAGACTATATACTTGAGTAGTTTAGTAGAATAAACTCAAATAATAACCTGCTTTCAAAAAGATTGTTGGGTGCCAGAGCGAGCAACAAGTTACACATGCAAGCGAATGAGTCAGATGATTGATTCCTCCCCCACCTTGCTTTGGCTTCTGTCTAAGATTCAATCAGAGGCAGAGTGTCTGAAAGAAAACAGCTTCTGCAGCGTAGTCCTTTTAGAAAAATACATGCCTGGAATTCATATCACTCTTTACAATTGTGTTGCACCTCTACCTCTGCATGACAAATGTTGGTGCCTGTGACAAATTCATGTACCTGCTGAATACAGGCATGGTGGACAGTATCTGAGCCACACAGCATCATTGGTTGCTGTGACGTTGTTGGCTTCATAGTGCCCTTGGTTGCTATGATTCTGTGGGAAGCACAGCATCCATGGTTGCTATGAGACTGTGACTTAATTAGTAGTGAAGCTGCACAGCAACCAAGGACGCTGTGCAGCTTCAGAACTAATTAAGTCAAGGCACCCAATATGCACATATTTGTTCCAGGTCAGTGACTTGACAAGTACTGATGCATGGATGAGGATGACGCCCCCAGAGCTTCCACCTTTGATAACTCAGCAATGGAAGCCTTGTATTTCTGTCCTTTACTTTGTTCATTCTTCACCTTTCTGTAAGATAGTATCTTCATAGCCTGATACTTTTTTTTCAGTCAAACCCTCTGAAATCAGAATCAATGAAAACTTCATTCAACACAACAAATTATATTATACACTTTACACATCTAAATTACTGAGCTTGTCATGCTAAACTGCCCATAGGCAATACACCGACTAGGAAACCATTGTGCCTGCCAATGGCTTATCAACTTCTTGACTTCCCACTGAAAGATGATACCCAACAAAATCCGAACAATGTAAATGGCATTGTTGTACAGTATGGGGTTGATTTACTAGCCTTAGAAACACGCCACGAACAAGTGTACACCTCTGTGTAAGCCGGGGTGCTGCGCTTGGTTGTGTGTGATCCACCTTTTAATTGGTCTTTAAGTTGTGTGAAAATGTGAAAATATCACAAACTAAATACAGTGCCACTTATCAAATCCTAATTGCGGCTGTATACTGAAAATACAAGTCGAAAAAAGGAAGGTAAATGTGTTCGTGAATAAATATTAAATATTATTAAATATTATGTTAACAATGTAAATATCGCAAGATATGTGTAGCATATGTAAATAAATAAAATATTGTCGTGTGGAAACAAGTTACCGTATTTTTCGCTCCATAAGACGCACTTTTTTTCCCCCAAAAGGAGGGGGAAAATGTGCCTGCGTCTTATGGAGCGAATACCTATCGCCCGACACCCGGGACATGCAGTTTCGGGCGCCGGGCGAGTAGTTTCTTTTTGTACATTCAGCCCTGCTCCTGACAAGCAGAGCTGAATGTGCAGTGGGAGCCGCTGTTCGTTTAATACAAGCGATCTAAGTAGATCCCTTGTATTAAATCGAGCGGCGGCGGCATCGGCGATAGTGTCCGCCCCCCGCCGAGGTTTTCTGGGGCCCCCGTTCCTCTGCGGGACTGTGACCCGTCACGATCCCCCCATAGGAGCTCACCATAGAGCCCATTGAGCAGAAATTGAGCAGACTTGTGACACGTTGCTCGTGTTTGGTTGATAAATAAGTTTTGCTGTATAAAAATGCACACGCACCTGGTGCGTGTGTGTGTTTAGGTTAGTAAATCACCCCCTATATGTCAATGCTATAACACTGAAAAAATAAGTATTGTATCTGAGTATGTATTCCTGACGATAATAAAATGTGACCACAATAAAAACAAATTAAAAGAAGTAATGAAATCTCAAACTTTTTTCAACAACAAATCCAGATCACACAAATATAGATTGGTCATATATAAAAATATAAAATGAAATATAGATCAAACAAATCTACATTGGCCAGCAAAGTATCTCTTTATATTTTTGCCCAAGCACTCACAGTCATCATGCTTCCAAACAGCTCCAAATCTTTCAGCTTCCCTAGACTTCCTGTCAAGTACAAGATCACAAGGGACAGAGCAGAATCCAGTAACTGTCCATCTACTAGCTTGGAGAAGAGAGGAAGGATCAAAGAGCAGAGGATTGGCTTCCCCTGCTGTGCCTATTGTTAGTAAAGTATGTCACCAGCACACCATGGTTCCATCTTCAGGCAGTGATCATTTTATTTATGCACACACATCTTGTCACAATAACTGGCAATGAACTAAGCCTAGCACATAGTACAGTGATGGTGCAGATTACCGGGGGTGGAGGGGTTGCTAGTGGTGCACATCAGGCTGCGTCACTGACATCAATGGCTGCCATTAGCTGAGCGGGATGCTCTGGCAGGTGTCCTTCCCAGCTAATGGCAACCAGTAACATCACTGGTTGCCAAGATTTTAACAGGGCGTCAGCCAGCGCATCATAGGTTGCTGAGAGCTCTAGGAAACCTGGGAAGTGCTGGCAGGAAAGGGGGTGGAAGGGGGTGACCCAGTGAGATGCTGCCTCAATATAAGGACGACCCTGGCTCCCATGCAGTGGCCGATTTCCCACAAGGCCACCGAGGCCAAGCCTTGGGGCAGCAGGGAGTAGAGGGGCTTAAAGTGTGCCTCACTTTAACAAATTAAAACTGTGTTTATAAAAAAAGAAAAAACCTTATTATTTCTCGAAGAGAGCAAATTAACATAGGACCGGCCTGGGAGGCAGCACATGAAAACCTTATTTCATCATACTGTTGAAAACATAGACGAGCCTCCATAAAATGTTTCTGACCTTTCCTACATTGGGCACAAAGTAAAAGCTTGTGAACACAACCAATGTACTGTGTGTTTGGAGGCTTTTGCATTTTATGGGGTGTTTTAGTTCAAGATTTAATGTATTCTTTGGCCTTAAAAGGCACTCCAGCCACAAAAAGACTCCTCATTCATCGACTCTTTCTATGAACTTCTTGAAATATGCTCTGCCTCTCTTTCTGTGTGTTGAAGTACACAGCAGCTGTTCAGTAACACCTCAAAGCTCAAGATAGAATGTTTTGTTCTTCCAACAATGAAGCTAATTCCCCTTGAGACTGTAGGCTATCAGGCTTACACAAGCTCGGAGTCTAGTACCTATTTCAAGAGGCCTCTAATAAACATGTAGGCCTAAAACTGGAGCATTTCACAGGAAGGTTTTTTTCAACCACCCCGGGGGGAGCACCTTTCCTTTTCACCCGAACTAGATTTCCTCTCCCTCACTTTTTCCACCCTCTCCTTTTGTGTCTCAGTACAAAGCTGTAATCGCATCCAATTTAAATGGTAAACAAAGGCCCATGAACAGAAGCAATTAGGATGTAATTCCTCAGAAGGAGATATTCATTATGAGGGGTTAACGACTGGTCTGTTGCATCTCTTTGCCCCGGACAATTCGTTCTGGAGGTGTCCTAACAATGGAATGATAATGGCTCATCCCCGAAATTAGAGAAAGTGGGTTTTTTCCCCTTAATAAGGGGTTTGTTTGTGTTCACTTAATCCAGTTTCCTGAGAAATATAAGAGTAAAGTGGCCAATATTTTTTTTTTTTTCAAAAAGTGTGGACATTGGACCTACTGGAATTGGAGAAAGCCAATTGGTAATATCAACATTCCAGGAGTGGCATGGCAACCTACTAAGTCACTTGACATCTCTATGAAAATGGAGCAAAATCCTAAGATACCCAAACCCATTATAATAGTTTGCTATTCAAAACTACTTTTGGTGATTGACAATAGAACTGGAGTTTTTGAGAGTACCTTCAGGTTGGTGGGAGCTCCTTGAAAGCTGCCGAACATCATGTAAATTTATATGGGCACACTGGTCACATAGCATGTTGGCAGGGTTGTTGCGTGACGGAATAAATGTCAGTCAAAGTACTGCAGCGCTGAACACTGAAAAATGGCCTGGCCAGGTAGGGGATCTAAACACCTGGTCTTCAAGCGGTTAATGACTGGACCTTGATGAACTGGCCAATGTGAATAAGTTAATTGTCATTGGCTTGTTTTCTTTAGTTAATAAAAACATGCACTCATTGCACTAGCATTGCCAATCTAACACTCTTACTATATATCCATGCAGATAGTATATTGGGCTATTTTGTTGAAAGATAACATCCAGCAGTTCTTTATGAGGTGCTCTTTTGTCATCATACTTGTCAGGTCATTAAAGATGGCTCCTTTATATTCCTATGGTAACAGATCTCCCACAGACAGTGCTGACATTGTTTTTCAGTAGCACACACATTATGTAGTGTTTAGTTATGGTTTCATATTTTTGATTTGTGGAAATATTGGGGGTCTAAACAGACCCTTGATATTTCCCTTTTAAAATAGAAAAAGAGATTGAGGACACAGTCTCTTTTTCTGCATTCCCCGTTGTGAATGAACAGGAATCCCCTATACTGAGTGTTCCTGTTCATCCACAACTTGTGGAGATAGTATGTTTACAATGTCCATAATCATAAATGAACAGGAAGGGATGTAGATCACTTCCCATTCATTCATAATTGGGGACACAGTAAACATACTATGTACTCAATTATTATACAAACATTCAGCAATCACTGATCTCTGAATGCTTGTACCCGCTCTCCATCCTGACTCGCTGTTACAAACCAGTTAAAAACCAGTTAAAAACCAGTATCGGTGCAGCCCTAATATAAATATATATATATGTATACTATATATTAGGGATGCACCGGTACCAATATTTTTTTTCTGGCACTCGCCGATACCGAATACCGATATACCATCCCTGGGTACCATTGGCTAGTAATTGGCTAGGAAGCCAGCTTTACTTGTTGCTAGCAGCCTAGCTTCCTGACCAATCACGTCATGACCCAATGCCCAGCTTCCTGATTGGTCAAGAAGCCAGGCTGCTAGCAACAAGTGAAGCTTTACTTTGCTCTCTCTCCTGGCTGTCTCTCCTTGCTCTCTCTCCTGGCTGTCTCTCCTTGCTCTCTCCTGGCTGTCTCTCCTTGCTCATCCTCCTGGGTGTCTTTCCTCGCTCTCTCTCTCTCCTGGCTGTCATTCTTTGTTTTCTCTCTTGGCTGTCTCTCTTCGATCTCTTGGCTGTCCCTCCTCTCTCTCTTTCCTGGCTGTCTCTCCTTGCTCTCTCCCCTGGCTGTCTCTCCCCACTCTCTCTCCTGGCTCACCTTGCTGTATTTTGCAAACAGTGCAGTGCAACAGGCTGTGTAAACTAATATTCTTTGATGTAATACATAGCACTTCAACCACCAGAATCCACCAGAAAGGTGTCAGGGAGCTTGGCTCAGCAGACTCAGGCTAATAGGTAATCATGTGTGCGCAGCTAAATAAATATACCAAAATGGAATAAAGGGGCCACCATTCACACCCTTCGTAATCTACCAGCATCAGCTTTGAGAGCTACTGGTAGATCACAATCTACCTAATGGGCACCCCTGAGCTAAATATTGAGGCTGATTGACAGGCTGGAAGGGGATTAGCTATATAGCTGCTATATCAATCAGCACCTACACCTCCCCTTCCTGTGCAGGAACAAGGTAGGAAATAACTACATGTTGGTAGAACCACCAGTTACAGTTCAGCTTTGCTGCTGATCTGTGATGCCATTAGGAACAGTAGGCCATCTTGGGAACAGTTGTACTTGGTAATCAGCCAAGCCTTGCCATAGATAGGAACCGGCCAGGTGACCTTCACAACTATGAGCAGCACTCTGGAAGAGGATTTAGTGTCTATGTTCAAACAGTGGGTGCCTTTTACTGTTTCAAATAAAAAGATAAGAACCGTCCAGGTGGCCTTCACAACTATGCGCAGCACTCTGGAAGAGGATTTAGTATCTATGAACTAACAGTGGGTGCCTTTTACTGTATCAAATAAAAAAAAAATAAAGAAATAATAGAGAACCATTTTAAAGGGATTTGGATAGGGGGAAAAAACCTCACCATCAGATTGGCTGTCATACAAATATTAAATAGGTGCATGCTTTCTCAGCAACAGTAGCGGTGCAACTGAACAGTCTACATGCAGTGATGAAAGCCCGATCCACACAGCAGCTCCTATTACGAGTGCCTGGAGGTGACAGCAAGTTGTGGACAAGTAGGTGGTGAACTGACTATTATTCTCCATGAGGCCTCCTGTGCACATAAGAAAACATTGCAGTCACTGCCCCATCAACACGACCCACTGCATAATAGCATACTCTGCTCTTGGGCTAAACTTTAGCTTTCTGATTTATATCACCTGACAGTTAACCAAATGCTTTGCTAGATTCTGTTGAGAGAATTCCAGGAGCAGAGTATTTTGAACCTTAAAGTGTATTTCCGCTTTTGCAGCCAAATTGGGATAACACCTATTTTATGTTTGTGGTCGGGTATATATACCGTATAATAGATATAGTGTGGGCTGAGTTGTGCCAATAAGCTAATGTGGCGCGAGGTGTGCCCGTGGCCACGCTGTTAGGTACGCCTAAAAGGGGGCATACCAAATGAAAAGGTGATGGAATTTTAAGTTATAAAGAGGAGGAGTTTAAATAGCCATAATCCCCTCCCACAAATACAGGTTAATAAATTAACCTTCATACTTGTGGTCGGGTATATATACCGTATAATAGATATAGTGTGGGCTGAGTTTTGCCAATAAGCTAATGTGGCCTCAGGTGTGCCCGTGGCCACGCTGTTAGGTACGCCTAAAAGGGGGCAAAAATATAGATAGATTAGTATATAACAGGTAATTTAAGTAACAGAACGATGAATACAGAATGAGTCATATTACATAGCTATGTCGATGAATACCAATGCCCTCTTTATCAAAGTGTTAGGTAAGACATGAATAGCACGAGGACCACTGATGTACTTAGTGTTTTTACAAGGTCAGAAGAGCATGATAAGAAGCTGCAGTGGCAGCTTTTATCCAACAAGCAATGTCCATAATTTAGAGGGACCGTAACCTATGTCTAGACTGACAGTCATTTTGGTTCACCGCCTCTAAAAAGTCGGGCACTCGGTCATGGAGAGAAGGAGGGGTCCCGGCGGCATACCTCATCCCGCCTGGGTGAACGTCCCCTCCTCTCTCTGCCGGCGCCAACCACCAAGACGGCCACCGGCAGGCGTCAATGATGACACAGCGGGGTGTCACCCGGTCTTCGCTCCGGGTGCCACCCGGCCTCGGGACCCCCCTGACCTAGGTGACACATATACAGTACATATACACTGTCCACAATCCTGCCAGCCAGTGACCCACACTATATATAACTAGGTCTTATGAAAATCCTGCTGAAGATTTATCAGGCATAGCCAACTTGAAGTAAACCCTGAGGCTCTGTTTAAATTGGAGGATTTATATCTTTCAGTGCCCATGATCTAGTTATGGCATGGGAATATCTTAGAAACCCGGTTATGATGATTCCATACCAAGCAAAGAGAACTCCAGGTTAGAATTCTAAACCAACTACCCTCATTAAAAAACTGGATGGGAAAGAGAAAGTCCTTTGTAAAAGATAGCCCTATTAGGGTTGCCAACATATAATGGATGGCCTTGGATTTGGTGAGTCATGGTCTTACATTTCAAAGTCAACCCATCAGAAATCTTGGCAGTTTAAACATGATGAAAAAATCCATTGTAAACCTTTTGTCAAAACAATTAAATGATCCCTAGATATGGACAGCCAACGTTATATGCAGATCTTTACATTTTTTATGTAAAAGTTGGGTTTGAACCTGTCTTCTAACACCCCCAGAGCTTTTCTACTAGTCAATCATACCACCAATAACATTTAAAGGACAATAGGTGGATTTGTTAGGCGTATCCCAGCTTAAAGGTTACAGGAAATTTCCATATTATTTTACCAGCTTATTTTTCTGATTCTCTTAATCATTTGACATGGGGTTTTCACTGAACGTAACCTCTGCTTATGTATTTTTTTTCACCCAATGCTCAGTTTGCTGTGGCCTGGCTTGTAACTGGTTTGCTTTTATATAGAACAAACAAACTTTATTGAACTATCACCCATATAAAATCCCTAAACCATGCTACAAACCTGTAACCCATACCCACAATCCTCTGTGGTGGCAGGTCAAAGTCCAGTGCCATGACTAAGGAAGTTCAGTGGTCAATATTATCCACTTCAACCCCTTTACAGCATCAACCACAAATCCTCACCCTGTTCTCAATAATACAAGCACACCAGCAGTTGAGTTCAATTGCCACAGCAGCCTTTTATTAACAGGACCAGTATAAATAAAGTAATTATAAATAACAAAATCAGTAACAAACAATAACCAGACCATAGGAAAAATCAGGTTTCAGGTTCTTGAAGGCATTATGAACCATAAATTAAACTTTGCATCTGCGGCCACATTTTGTATTTTATGCCCCAGCCGCAATACACCACCGCGGAGATGATATTAATTGACTGCAGACAGCACACTGGTCCCTATGCCAGGTGTCACCGGCTGCCATCTTAGTGATCGACACCAGCAGAGAGAGGAGGGGACGTTCACCCGGCGGGATGAGGTATGCTAAGGGGTCCCCTACTCTCTCCTGATACTGTTGGGCTCTCGGTCCATGACGAGTGCCTGACTTCTTAGAGGGGGTGACACCAAAATGAATGTCAGTCATTTTGGTGTCACCCCTCCAATGTTGTCACCAGGATGCGGGCAACACCCCCCTTGTGACGCCACTGTCCCTACTACCCAGTCACAAACTGTGGACCTCAACACATGGGGGATACCCACATCAAAGATGGGTCCACCCTTAATTTATCAGTAACCCCAAGCAGACAAAAAAACGCCTTCAAGGATCCAAAGTGCCAATTAATTGCCGTAACTTGCTGCAAGCCAATCCAACATGAATGATCTCAGGGGTGGATGGGAAGGAAGCTTGTCTCTTGTCTGCCGATTTCCTAATGGACCTGTGAGACTCCTCATTGCAGACCTCCCTCCAAAGCCCCTCCTGACCGACCGTTTTGTCCAATCCAGTAAGTGACACTCCCCTACCTAACTTTTCTACATTTTTTTTTACCCTTTATAGCCTGTTTCTTCCCACCTTTGTCATGCTGGTCTCCCGCTCATTCTTTTCTTTTTTTCTGGCTCCAGGCCTATCTTTACCATATAGTGTATGCAAGCAACATGTAAAAAAAGAATATTTTATACCCTTAGTTGATCCACTTGATATTATAAAGTTGAAATATGTTAGTGTGTCTATACCCAAAAAGAACCAAACTTTAAAATGAAGAATCTTTTTAAACATTGTTATAGATAGATAGATAGATAGATAGATAGATAGATAGATAGATAGATAGATAGATAGATAGATAGATAGATAGATAGATAGATAGATAGATAGACAATCTTAGTCAGTCCACTTCCCCTTTATGGTACAAGGTTAAAATATATCCACATGATAGGTGTAAGCAGTTGTCCAAAGCCATAAAATAAAGCCACACTTTGCATTGGAAACTCTTTAAAAATTCCCATATCTAGCATTTCAATCTTTATAGATAGATAGCATACAAAAGAGCACAGTTTTGTAATTTTGGCTAATGTATTCTGCTTTCATTTTGTTCGCAGATAATTTGTAGGCGGTCAGCGACCTTAAACACGCACTGTTAGGCAGGGTCGGAAGTTTAATGAGCATGATGGTGCATTGCTTGACTCCTGTAACCTCACATTGATGCCACCATGCCCAAAGATCACCAAAAGACTTGGGAGAACATGACAGCTTGGCCCGGCCTTAATTTTGTAAATTCTCCTTCTGGGGAACTCAGAAGGAAGAAGAGGGGCAAACAGAAGAGAAACTATTGTCTCCATGGCCTCTCACATATATAATTACATGTTTGGTAACGGTCTTTATTTCCTGTCTTCCCGATTTGGTGGTGATCTCTTGTCCTGAATAGTCTTGATAGCCTTGTCATGTTACAATTGAATTTACTGACGATGATTTCCCTGAGAATGCTATGACCCCCCTCAGCTCCCGCTGAGTCTCTTTCTTCGAGATGCTGCAAGGAGAAGAATTTGAAGGCTTGGGTATTACACAATGCTAATGAGGCAGCTTGGAGTGTCCATTCTAACCGCCTGCTGCAGTATGCAAATATTCCTGTCTGCGGGCTAATGAACTTTGCAAGTGCAGAAAGGAAATGGGGAATGAGCTGCAGAGTTTTGTGTTCCAAGCTCTTAAGTTACATCTGGCATTTCTGAAAGTATTTCCAATCAATGACAATTCTGAGCAGTCGGTTATTCAAACAATATGTGGGCAAGACTCCCATGCCATAATTAGATCATGCATGCAGAAATCAGCAACATGCAGAATAGAGTAAGAGCAGTAGGTCTTTTCAAGAGTACTGGTATAATAGATAGATAGATAGATAGATAGATAGATAGATAGATAGATAGATAGATAGATAGATAGATAGATAGATAGATAGATCAAGAGTTAGATTAGATAGATACTGTTGATAGACAGAATTTGGGTGCATTTACTACACATTAAACTCCCATCCCCATAATGAAGCGGCGTCTGTTTGGGTCACGCGGTGAGCCTGTCGCCCCCTTTCCAGCCAGAGTTTCCCAGGTTGCTAAGTGCTGGGCGGAGAGCTGTGTAAAGGCCATACACATTTTCCCTCCCAACTCTTAGCAACCTGGGACACCCTGGCCGGCATCCCACCCCGCACCTGACAACCAGTTACATCAATGAGCTCGGAGTTGGGACACTAGAGCTGGGTAGTGCACCACCCGGGCACTGACCAGAGCACCATTAGCACTTGAACCTGACCACCAGCCACCTACCCTCCAAGAATGTGACCACCAGCACACGCTACCTGCCCCCGTCTCAGGCAGTGATCCTGCGAGGGACACCCCTGATTAAACTCCATACTGTTTTCAGGACCAGTAGCCACCCTAGGGGTGGTCAAATCTGTGCAGTGGAGATCGATTGGTTGTTATGGTGGAAGAAAACACCTTTGAAGCTCATTGAAGGCCAATTAGTTCTTATATTTGTAGCAGTATGATGCCCTGTACAAAAGTGACAGAGCTGCTATATTATATTATATTGTATATATGTTACACATGAGTTCTGTAACCAGAATCGCTCTGCCTTACTTGGCCTCATTTATCATGGCAAGCCTAAAATATTCCAATGATTACCAGGTTAGGCACTGGTTTGTGCGAGTGCACAGACCAGAAACAATCAACGCTATTGGTGTTTCTTTATGGTTGGCAACTTTCTATGTTCTCATCAGCCTGACTTTCCAGAACACAATGGACACGTGTGAGTAGAGTGCTGCACTGTGGTAAGGCGCACCCTGCTAAGGAGGCCAGTGTCTACCGTATATAGTGACAGTCTCTCCCTCTTTATTGTACTTTAAAAATAATAGCAAGAAAAATTATCCTGGAAGCCTCAAAAGCTTTCTGTGTACTGCAAAAAGTATCACATGCCATATCAATTAATAAGAATAAATCCTACCATTTTATCATATGGATTCTGCATTTTTCTGGAGACATTGAGCTGTACCTATCAGGAAACTTAATAACTACATTTGCAAACAGAACATGCAGATATTTCGAGGCATTAGTCTACACTACTGTTTAAAAAAAAATCATTAAAAAACAACAACTTATTAACATAATTTTTCTATTCACATTGTGATAATAGCCAAGGACACCAGGGTGTGGGAGAAGCAAGGAAATGGTTCTTCATTAAGTCATAATTGGTTATATACAGAACAGACATGTAAGGCTGAGACATTGCCATTCAAAAAGGCTGATGTTTAAGCTGTCATGATGTATATTTCCAGCAGTGGCATGGCAGAACTGCGTGACAATGGTCCATTGTCATTATAATGTGTCTTAGAAATCTCTAACTGCATTAAATACATCGCAGAGTGATGTAATGAGTGTTTGGGACAGTATATTAGGAATGAATGACATTTTTCCATTATGTGCTCAATTCATTGTATGATCTGTATAGCTTGCTGGATGTGCTCATCTCCGGGAATCATGGGACTGACAGCTTCACAGTTACATTATGTCTCCGTTCACAAGGGCACAATAAATTGCGCTCGGTGCACTGTAGCTATGCAATCATGTCGAATTTCAAGACCCCTGCAACATATTGCAGATCTTTTTTGTAAAGGATTTCAGGAAAACCACAATTTGGAAAAAATAGACTTTAAGTAATAGGTTGTGTTGGGATATCTCCTTATGAGGGCCAATGCAGAAGGTGTAACGCTTAGCTATGAACCTTCACCATCTGTTGGTCATTGCTCAGCACTGCAGTTCAGTTCTATGCACACCTGATATCATTAGTTCACCTTAAAGAAAGGCCAAAGCAAAGCAGATGGTATACCAAACTCTGTGGCAGAAGGTATAGGAAGGCGGGAAAAGGCCTCACCTTCTACTGACCAGCATTGCTTAGGTTGGCTATGTAGGGCAGTGACCAGAGAGCCAAGTACACTGGGACACAACTATGGCAGCGGTCATTTATTTGTCTGGTTAGTTGGTGGAGCATCTTCAAGGTGGACTGCATATGCAGCCAGGAGAGAATTTATACCTCCTACCCCCCTTCCCAGGCCAACCGTCATTTGATGCTCTCCTTTACCACTTGTGGAATGGCTAGCTTTAGCATTACACTAGTCAAATTTAGACATTACATCTACACAAGGTCCACTGACACTGGAAGAGACAGCTTGCCAACTCTGTGTCAGTACACCTATTTCATGTAAACTAGATGAGGAAGTAAAACATTCCTGCTCTGCTGGGTGTTTAGTTCTAGGTGCTTTGGCAAGATTGTGTTAATTGTGAGTACACATTACTGTATTCCACCAACAAAAAATTGCAAATTGGTCAGAGGCAGCAACACCAAGGACTAACCAGGTTTCACTTTTAGGCAGGTCAGTGGTCTGGAACCTTTAATTATAGACAGAAATGTCATACTGCCAACTTAGACTACAGCCTATATAGGTTATGCAAAATTCAGCCCTACATAAAGCCATGTGTTCAGATCATAAAGAGATGCTGTTCTTGGACTTGTCAAGGGGTGCATCTGGGCTCCACTATGGGGGTTCCAGACTCCCCTTCCCACCACCGTAGCCGTGAGGACTTTCTTCAAAGCTGCAAGCAGTTTACAAACTGTTCCCCAGGTTAGTGTATTGCATAGTCCATGTGACTATCAGTTGTAGGATAAACAAGCCCCACATAGGGCTGTCGTACTAAGGTTAGACGCTAGAGTAGTACACCAGCTATCCCATAACAAACTCACATTACCAGAAGTGTATATAAAACTGCTGGAGTGTTACCCTGACATTGTTGTGATTCCTGTAAAGCTAAGCAAAGATCCACACTGGTAAAACTGGTCTGTGAGCTATTGTTTGGCAAAGGGGCACACAAATCATAGTTGCTGAGCCAATTCTTCACAGAACATTGTTATGTCAACATATATAACAGCTAAACAAGCCATTTTATAATTTAATGTTAATACATTTTAATCCACAGGCAGCAATTACTTCCTAACGCCAGCAAAAAATTAAAATTCATCTTTCTTAAAAACATTGCAACATGTAGACTGTTTTTTTGATCACCTGCACTTTCATCTTTTGTGCACATGAATGGTAAGAATCTGATATAAAAGTTTGCTAAAAAAATCTCTGCACTATATACAGTATAGCTGACTTACAGAGGGATTTCCTATTTTTTATAAAGTTTAACTTTAAGGGTATGTATTGGTTGGTTGGTTTTTTTTTGTTTTTTTTGGGGGGGGGGGGGAGTTTCTATTATATAGTAAAAAATTAAAGCCGCAG
>NW_017306440.1:600631-603907 GCF_000935625.1 Nanorana parkeri | reverse complement strand
GGGGGGGGGGTATTTACAGGCCACAGGTGGGAGCCAGGAGGTAAAACTGTAGGAGGAGGAGGTGGGAAGATATTTGTCACTGGTTTTTAAGACCACCCAGCGGTTCTAGCAATCAATGACCGCAGAGGAGGGTTTCTGACATCATTGTTTTGCTAGGACACCAGTGGTTCTAGCAACCAACGATTCAAGAGAAACGCAGTCTGGACATGGACTAATTGCTGACCTGCAGTGGACTATGGCTTGCAGTGGATGCACTGGCCTCCACTGCACCTGTGGGCCATAAAATGCCCAGGTCTGGATTATACCAAAGTTCAGTATTAAAAGGAGTCTAAAGTCCCAGCATATACTATCTTGTTATCAAATCAGCATTGTAATAGGAATACATACTACGTGATTCCCTCTAGCATCTGGTCAGTGTTACCCATGTGCGCCCACAGGCTTCCACATCCTAGGAATGCACTAGCTTCTCAGGTCCAGGGCTCCGACCTCCTCTGACTAAGGGGTGAGGCCTATCTGTCCCTAACAAGTGGGGTATTGTCCCTATAGTCTTACTTCCCTGCATCAAAATGCCCCTCTGAGTCATAGCAGGGGCTATATATAACCTCCCTGTGTCCAAAATCTCGGAAAAACATTATGTCCAATTAGACAAATGCTCTCCCAAAATGGCACCTTAGTTAATGACAGATAACACATTGCAGGCTCCTTCTAGTGCCAATAGCAAACAGTAGTCATGTGACGCTTTGTATACCACTGTGAGGGAGTGGTTGAGAAGCTGCCTCATTCTTCACACCACTAGTCCGTCTTGCATTGAGGTCCATCTGACAAAATCATTTCACGTCACATAGTCCCTGTTCCCCCTGAAGAAGCCCAATAGGGCAAAACATGTTGGGGTCTTCCAAATGAACTAACAGGGATGAATTTTGATGAAATCTACCAATCATGTTAAATGAATGAAATATACAGGTGAAACTCGAATAATTAGAATATCGTGCAAAGTTCATTTATTTCACTAATGCAACTTAAAAGGTGAAACTAATATATGAGATAGACTCATTACATGCAAAGCAAGATAGTTCAAGCCGTGATTTGTCATAATTGTGATGATTATGGCTTACAGCTCATGAAAACCCCAAGAACCCCAAATCCACAATCTCAGAAAATGAGAATATTACATGCAATCAATGAAACAAGGATTGTACATAGAAGAATATCGGACCTCTGAAAAGTACAAGCATGCATACCGTGTTTCCCCGAAAGTAAGACCTACCCCGAAAGTAAGACCTAGCACTATCTTCAGGGATTTCTGTAATATAAGACCTACCCCGAAAATAAGACCTAGTTCGGGGTAGGTCTTATATTACAGAGATCCGCTAGGTCTTACTTTCGGGGTAGCTGCACATAAACTGAATTTTAAATGTAAAGACCGGCCGCAGCTCCCGCCCCGCCCACACACCAGCCTGCCGCAGCTCCAGCCCCGCCCACACACCAGCCGGCCGCAGCTCCTGCCCCGCCCACACGCCCGCCGGCTGCAGCTCACGCACGCACGATGGAAGCGACATCCGCCGGGACCGGCAACAGCACGCCGCCTTCCGGGACCTCGTCCAGTCCTCCCCAAGCCAGGTAAGACATCCCCCGAAAATAAGACCTAGTGTCTTATTTCGTGCAAAAAAAAAAAAATAAGACAGTGTCTTATTTTCGGGGAAACACGGTATGTACTCAGTACTTGGTTTGGGCCCCTTTTGAAGCAATTACTGCAATTACTTTTGCACGATATTCTAATTATTCGAGTTTCACCTGTATGATGTTATATGAATCTACATGGAATAATTATGTTTTATTGTATGAAATTTTAACTATCTGTTCTAAAATCATGTTGTATTAATACATTTATTTGTAATTTTACACTTCAACAAAGAGAGACTCCAGCATTTCTTAAAAGCCCCTCCTCCTAGGGCCTTGGCATATCCCTAGGTGGATTTTGCCTATTTTTCCAATAACAAACAAAAGCCCCAAATCTTAGTCAGCTCTATCTAGGGGTGTTAGTGTGAACGGCATACCGCCGGGGCGCAACCTATATAAGTGAAGCCCCAAATCTTGGTCAGCACCTTCTTGAGGCGCTAGTGTGAAGAGCATACAACCAGGGTGGAACTTTTATAGATGAAGCCCCAAATCTTTGTCAGGGCCATCTAGGGGCGCTAGTGTGAAAGGCATACAGCCGGGGCAGAACCTATATAAGTGAAGGCCCAAATCTTTGTAAGCACCTTCTTGGGGCGCTAGTGTGAACGGCCTACAGTCGGGGTGGAACTTTTATAAATGAAGCCCCAAATCTTCGTGAGCACCATCTAGGGCTGCTAAAATGCATGGCATACAACTGGGCCGGAAACCTATATAAGTGATGAGCGCCACCTAGGGGTGTTAGTGTGAACAGGCTTGCAGCCTGGCAGAACCTTTTTAAATGAAGCCCCAAATCTTGAGAGGCCTCAACATTAAAAAAAAAGAAAAAAGTCACTTTCTCAGCTTTCTTTCTTTCCACAGACCTCGTATGATAATTGAGGATGAAAGCTTCGTTTTGCATGTCTTCTGGAACCCATAGAATGCGAGCCATGAGTTCAGCTCCCCACGGTGGTATAATAATTAAAAACAACAGTTTAATTATTCACCCAATGTATCACCGAAAAACAGATGTTAGCCTCTCTGCAAGGCGCACAAAAGGGTGACAGTGGAATATTCTTGCGATTCTCTGGCCTATGATAAAGTGCCATTTCCACCCCACCACCCCAAGAGAAGATCTTTCTTTCTCAGCTTAAAGATTCCTGATCAGCACAGTCACGCCAGATTATGTCAGAGGGCTTTAATATATAGGCACAGGACAATGCCTGGTGCCATTGTCAGGCTGTAGTGAGTGACGACTTGCTGCCATGTGATATAAAGGGACCGATTCAGGCCACTCTCTCCGGTTTGTATAAATCAGAGCCAACTCTAATGAAGGCCACATGGCATTCTATATTTATACTTACCTTCTATACCGCCTTGCATCCGGAATACTAATGTGTTTACTGTTTGCAGCCTGCCATAGAAAGTATTTATAAGTTGTGACATTATTGTACGCAGTCTGTTATCGGAGCGCTCCATATCCATATGCTCTCACTTACTTCACTTCCTCAACCCCCACTCCCCACCCACCCCCATCCTCGTCCTAATAGCAATTGCATCAAATTATACCTACAGGCAGGCATGTGGTATTTCTGGAAGTAAACAACAAATGGAAAAAGAAGA
>NW_017306440.1:543099-598517 GCF_000935625.1 Nanorana parkeri | reverse complement strand
CGCCCGCCGGCTGCAGCTCACGCACGCACGATGGAAGCGACATCCGCCGGGACCGGCAACAGCACGCCGCCTTCCGGGACCTCGTCCAGTCCTCCCCAAGCCAGGTAAGACATCCCCCGAAAATAAGACCTAGTGTCTTATTTCGTGCAAAAAAAAAAAAATAAGACAGTGTCTTATTTTCGGGGAAACACGGTATGTACTCAGTACTTGGTTTGGGCCCCTTTTGAAGCAATTACTGCAATTACTTTTGCACGATATTCTAATTATTCGAGTTTCACCTGTATGATGTTATATGAATCTACATGGAATAATTATGTTTTATTGTATGAAATTTTAACTATCTGTTCTAAAATCATGTTGTATTAATACATTTATTTGTAATTTTACACTTCAACAAAGAGAGACTCCAGCATTTCTTAAAAGCCCCTCCTCCTAGGGCCTTGGCATATCCCTAGGTGGATTTTGCCTATTTTTCCAATAACAAACAAAAGCCCCAAATCTTAGTCAGCTCTATCTAGGGGTGTTAGTGTGAACGGCATACCGCCGGGGCGCAACCTATATAAGTGAAGCCCCAAATCTTGGTCAGCACCTTCTTGAGGCGCTAGTGTGAAGAGCATACAACCAGGGTGGAACTTTTATAGATGAAGCCCCAAATCTTTGTCAGGGCCATCTAGGGGCGCTAGTGTGAAAGGCATACAGCCGGGGCAGAACCTATATAAGTGAAGGCCCAAATCTTTGTAAGCACCTTCTTGGGGCGCTAGTGTGAACGGCCTACAGTCGGGGTGGAACTTTTATAAATGAAGCCCCAAATCTTCGTGAGCACCATCTAGGGCTGCTAAAATGCATGGCATACAACTGGGCCGGAAACCTATATAAGTGATGAGCGCCACCTAGGGGTGTTAGTGTGAACAGGCTTGCAGCCTGGCAGAACCTTTTTAAATGAAGCCCCAAATCTTGAGAGGCCTCAACATTAAAAAAAAAGAAAAAAGTCACTTTCTCAGCTTTCTTTCTTTCCACAGACCTCGTATGATAATTGAGGATGAAAGCTTCGTTTTGCATGTCTTCTGGAACCCATAGAATGCGAGCCATGAGTTCAGCTCCCCACGGTGGTATAATAATTAAAAACAACAGTTTAATTATTCACCCAATGTATCACCGAAAAACAGATGTTAGCCTCTCTGCAAGGCGCACAAAAGGGTGACAGTGGAATATTCTTGCGATTCTCTGGCCTATGATAAAGTGCCATTTCCACCCCACCACCCCAAGAGAAGATCTTTCTTTCTCAGCTTAAAGATTCCTGATCAGCACAGTCACGCCAGATTATGTCAGAGGGCTTTAATATATAGGCACAGGACAATGCCTGGTGCCATTGTCAGGCTGTAGTGAGTGACGACTTGCTGCCATGTGATATAAAGGGACCGATTCAGGCCACTCTCTCCGGTTTGTATAAATCAGAGCCAACTCTAATGAAGGCCACATGGCATTCTATATTTATACTTACCTTCTATACCGCCTTGCATCCGGAATACTAATGTGTTTACTGTTTGCAGCCTGCCATAGAAAGTATTTATAAGTTCCATCCTCGTCCTAATAGCAATTGCATCAAATTATACCTACAGGCAGGCATGTGGTATTTCTGGAAGTAAACAACAAATGGAAAAAGTCGAGCCAATCTGGGCAATATTATGTGGCAAGTCAAAAATATGTTTTTTTTTTCCTTGTAGACCCTAACACCAACTTTAAAAAAAGAAAGAAAACTGACTATTTTACATGCTTACTTGCAGCATTTTTCCTTTGCATCAATTATTTTTTATTTTAATATTTTTATTATTTTATTGTATTCTTTATTTCATTAAATTTTTTTATATTTATTAAAATAACATTTATTATTTATTTCAACTTATTATTAATAGACACATTTATTTATTTTTTAATGTAAGTACAGCTTCTCATTATCCAGCCAATAGACTGTTGAGTGTTTGGTGTGTAATCCATATCTTCTAACACCTGACAACACCATCATAAATCAGCCAACACAAGACAGAGACATCTACCTGTCAGTTTACCTGCAGGCAAAACTGACATGAATCTAAAAAGTCAGCTGACTGCCAGTACCTTGCATTAAATCAAGCAATGTGACTGACAATAAATCATTTCTTTTAGAAGACCTCTGACCTAATAACAATTATTAGCTGGGGAATACTACGCAGGAGTCTGCGTTCCTCCGACCATGCACTGATCGCATTTGCAATGATCTGAAGGCTCTGAAGGAAAATAAATTAATACATTAAAACATTTTTTTTTTCTTGCAGAGGGTGCTTTTATTCATTTGTTACAAATAATGGAATATGCCTTTAACTTCCTTACAAGGAAACCCGTGCTGAGACAAAAACTGTTTGAAAAACTGCTTCCCACTGTAGTCAGAGTCCTGTTCTCTAATTGGTGGTTGTTTATGTCTCAATCAGAAAAATGGTTGTCTTTTCCTGCTGGGTCAGGTTTATTCGGATGCATTAAACCAAAAAATGCATCTGATTGGCCATAAAAGTCACATGTCTGATTCAGTTTCGTTTTTGAACTAAATTCGGACAGGATCCAAAATTCGGAAACAGAAAATCCAGTTCGGACACATTCAGATGCATTTGTATTTGGAAATTCGGATGTGTCTGAATGTCCTTATTTTGGAAAATTCGTACGAATTTTGATTCGGAACGAAACGAATCGCACATGTCTTGTTCAGGGAGCATGATTCCTAATTTTCACACATGATAGGCCTGGAGCACAAGAAAGGGAAAGCATTGTACGGAGGGACAGCATGACAGGGGGAGAAGGGGAGCCAGGCACAAAGAGTTAAAAGATTTACAGGGTTATTCACTAAAGGGTGAAGAGTTTGGAGAAGGCAGGAGAAGTGAACAATCTAGGACAACATAGCTGAACTGGAAAGTGAGCTGAATTGGAGAATTTTTCCAAATCAGCTATGTTGTCCTAAATTGTCCACTTCTCCTGCCTTCTCCAAACTATTCATCCTTTGTGAATAACCCTGTTAGTCATAAAAAAGATAGAAGGAGGGGTTGATTACCGGATTGGACGAAAGTTCAGCAGGTCAGTACTTTCTAAAGTGTGGTGTCTGCGATCAAAAGATATTGTCCCCGAGGCGGTGGTGTTGCGGCTGCGGCCCACCTTTAGTTATCTGAAACCACAGACACAGATTATGGGTTGGCTTTTTGTTACTTTATATGCCTTCAAGGACCCTGAAACCAATTGTTTAATTATATAGTTGTACTATTTTGTGTTGATAGTATCTGCTTATTTATGTATTTTATTTTGATATTTAATTAAACAAGCGGCTGATGTGGCCCTTTTGACCTCCATACACGTCTAATGTGATTTCTTGACAGAAATCAGGTGAAGGGTGGGGGTTCTCAAGTGAGTTAAAAAGGGGTTTTGGTGTAGACAGGCTACCTCTGAAATAATCTTGTCATGGATTTGCCACCACAGAGTCCAGACCTTAACCCCACTGAGAATCTTTGGGATGTGCTGGAGAAGACTTTCCGCAGTGGCCCCACTCTTCCATCATCACTACAAGATTTTGGTGAAAGATGAATGCAACTCTGGATGGAAATAAATGTTGTGACATTGCATAAGCTAATGGAAATTATGTCACGGCCAGTGCATGCCGTAATCAATGCTAAAGGCGCTTCAACAAAATATTTGTAACTTTTTTTCGCCCAGGCAGTGTATAAAGCTTTTGGAAAGGAATGCTTTGTAACTGTAGACTGACCTGTAAAGTGGGCACCTATGTTATTTAAAAGGCTCCAACCTGACCTAAAGTACCCAACTCTCTCCAGATACTTGTATATGTGTCAAGTAACAAATCCTCAGCAGTAACTTGCAATATCATTGGGTATTCATATGATGCTGGATGTACACTGTGATCTTGATTAAATAAAATACCCACCATGACTGAGAAGAACAGAATTCATATGTAACCTTGCCTAAAGATGGTGCCAACGAATCAGCTGCTGGTTGGGAATGGTCCACCTGCAGCTTGACGTATGCAAAGGGGTGGGATGCAGTGCTATCATTGACCTTATATGGATATATGCCTATATTTGGAAACAAAACATTTACCTAGTATGGCTATGTGGCCATATTAGATCAATGACATTAACACAAGCATCCTGTAGCTATGGGGCAGGGAATGTTCATACCACAGCTCATTGGGCAGGTGCAATATCAGTGGGTATTCATATGATGCTGGATGTACACTGTGATCTTCCACCGAAGTAAATGCAGCTGTAAGCGTCCATGGCTCTTCCTTCTTCGGAGAAGCTCAGATTCAGGCCAGGTTTGGTCCCAATCTCAACTCATCCATACAAAGGAATGGTAAGCTGCAATATATATATTACATTCTTGTTTTTTTAGGTTTAAATCAGCCATGACAGCTCACTGATCACGATCCTCAAAGGTTCACTTGAAGTCTTAAAAATCTCTGCTCATTTATGTCTTCCAGACTCCCCGAGAACAGGAGGAGCATTATGACCCAGAAGAAGGAAGACATGACGGATAGATGAGAGGAAATTATAACTCCATTTGTGCAGCAGGATTCTGTTTTTAGCACAGGAGGTAGAACAATATGTGCAGAGAATCTGCAGACTTTGCGGAAATAAACCTGTGTCTGAGGCAGCACACAATGTAAGGAGGTATTTGAAATCATTTACTTCTAATAAAGAAAACAAACTTCTGCCATGTGGAGCTAAGTGGTCCTCACTACTCTCTCTCCAGCAGAGATATTTTTAGTGTCAGTGACTGCAGACTTAGTCTGTGTTGCAGAATGAGCACATTCAGTTGTGGTCGATTTCTTGACATCTGTGTGTGTCCTCCAACAACTTTAGCGATGAGTTAGTGAACTCTGAGGCCTAGTTCACATAGACTTCAGCTTTTGAATGCCAGACTGAGGAGCAATGTGTTCAGCCAGTGTTTGCAAAGTTGTTGCCAAGATCCAAGCAGCTTTCCTGATGCCCTAAAGTGAACCTGTATTTTGCTCGTCTGTTGCTTTGTTTACCACTTAGAATGAGAAGAAGAATCCCCATGCAAGTGCCACACTGAGCTCAATCAAAGCTTACACAGAGATAAGGACTCTTCCCCCCCACACCAATGTGATAGTGGTGGTGCTCATACCTCCCAACTTTCTAAGATAAGAAAGAGGAACACCCTCTAACACAATGTATTAATGCAATAGACACATCCCTGCCACCACCTCAGTTATGCTGACCTTTAAGTATTTATATCCCCAAATGACTGGTTGAGCCCATATTTTTGTCTTTCACCATTACTTTTTCTTTATAGAGGCTACACAAAATAGATAACACGAACATTAAGAGAAAACATAAAGGTTTTAGTGCAGAATAACAATTTTGGTAGTTAAATAGAAGCTGTTCATACTTTTCATAGCTATCTGTGCATCAGGCCAAAAAAGAGGGACAACTGAGATGGAAAGAGAGATAGAGGGATTTGGTTCCAAATGATTGACAGTTGGGAGGTATGGTGGTAACTGAGTGACCAATTAGCACACACCACCACAGTCACCTGAAAGTGTAGCACTCTCTAACCCCTTGAAAGCTATTAGGGACCTAAGCTATTAGGGACATCCAGAGGTTAAATGGGCTGATATTTCACCTCAGAGCTGAATTCTTAGTATGTAGTGAAGATGTGAAGGGCACCAGTCAATTTAGGACAGTTGAAAGTGTATCTTTAGGCTAATAAACTCAAAGGTTAGGGTCGCAGAATACCTCATTTTATAGCACAAACTACTGACTCCAGGTACTGCCCCCATTCATACAGAGATGGACCTTTAAGCCACGACAGCACTCTGTATATTAGGATGGACAGGATAGCAGTAAATTGGATGAGCCACCAGACTTCATGCAAGGTCTACTACGCTTCTACGCAGCTTCTCTGTACTCTCCTCTTAGAGCAGAAATTGACTCCTGGTTCTCCAGTCTAATGTTCAGCTTCACTCCTCCCAGGGAACGCCTCTGGCCAGATAGTGCAAGCTTCCAGCCCCAGCCCTGGGCCTCTCTTTAACTAGCACAGGTGTCCTTCTCAGGCAGCAGTCCTGGAGGGTTAGGGAAAAACAGCACACACATCCTCCCCAGGCAAAATCTGGGAGGAAAGAGATCTTCCAGAAAATTCTTACAAATATTTATACTCTTTCCCAGCATGCACCAATGGCAATAAACCTCCAGCGGTTGACCGGTTGTCAAAACTGGTGCTTCCGCTGGCATGCTGCCCGGCTTCCTGGTTGCCCGGGAAGCAAGCTCCATGATGTTTGGCCGACTAGATTGTAATTGGCCAGGAAACCAGCTTTCCAGCCAATGAGCTACGAGCCGGCTTCCCAGCCAATCAGCAAGGAGCCGACTTCCTGGCCAATCAGGAAGCGGGGTCATTACTTTCCACCCGGCTTCCTCATTGCCCACGGCAAATTTTCCTCTGACCGGAAGTACTCGCCCAAATACTCGGTATTGGCACAGATACTGATACTAGTATCAATATCGGTGCATCCCTAGATATAACTATTTATAACTTAGGTTATTGTATCAGCCTAGAAGTACTAAAATAAAAAAAGACCCAGAGAAATAAGTGGAGGGGCTACATGACTTTTGGGAAGGAATAGTCCCTGGGAAAAGGTTAAACAATTAGGAACAGTAGCAGGTCTTACCTGAGTAGAGGTCATAGGTCAGGTGGTAGGGAGAAACCACAGAGGTAGGATGTGAATAGACTGATTGGAGTTCTTTCTGGGCATTTGACAATAGAAGACGGTTTTCCCGCCTGTTCTCCTTTGTTTATTGCTGTTGATGGCTTGAGATCTATGTGTGCTTGCCATGGCAGCAAACTATACTGAAAACAGGGACATCCCTAGACATGAGGCTGGCGGCGGGGGTTAGGGCTGGTGGGTTATTTACTCTTGATGCACATTTCTGCCAGTTGCTCATGGTAGACATTTTGGGTTCCAGGAGGGAAAGGGGGTGGGGGGGGTGGCAGGGGCAGCTTGTGCTGATTGACATCCTGCCCAGCTCACTAATTTCACTGGTTGCCAGGAGCAGGGTGGGATGCCAACAAAAGCACCCCACTCAGCTACTGGCAACCAGTGACATCAGTGAACTTGGCGGGTCACCTGTCGCTGTTTCCTGTGCTTGGAGCATTGCAAAGCTGTTTCCGTGCATTTTTATTTTAATAAAATCACTTTTTTAACATACTGTGCAATGGAATCCCCTCATTTTTGTTTCCTCTGAAATCCTGCGGGAGGTTATCACTGATATAAAGAGGAGAGTAACCGAAAAAAACGGTGATAAGGAGATTGGATCCCATGAGATGTGCCCATAGATGAACAGAGGAGAGGAATCTGGTAGAGGAAGCTGCTCATGATCTACATCTGACTATGAAAGCAAGATCTAGCAGATATCTGGTGAGTGCAACATACAGCACATTTAGGATCATTGGACAAGAAAGATCAGAAGAGTGCCGTATAAATTGAATATCGCTGTGTGTTAATATTGACTACCCCTTTCGCTGTTCCCTAACCTCATGTGTGGGAAATTTGTTCACTCTGTGGAAACACACAATTAAAATCACAGATTTATTTGGACTCCTATCAATGTTATTATGGAAATAACAAAAAGATTTGTTTGATTTATGTTTACACAGTCTAAGTTTTTTGTTGAAGTATAAAACATTCAGTATTTATGTAAGAACACGCCACTTAGAACAGTTGGATACATTTTTATATATTTTTTCACATAAGGATATTTGAAGCCTAGCGCAAGACAATAGCTATTTTGTTTTCGGCAGGACACCGCCTAGAGCGTCACAGGTTGCTAAGAACAACCAGCAACGCTCTGGCCCAATGAGATGCCACTTGAGGCAAAGGCCTCATTATGGAGATGCAACAGCAAAAAGTTTCCAAGCACACTCACCAGCCAGCATGCAAAAAAACCTGTCTAACAGCTACGGTTAAAAACAGAGGTTTTAGATACACGTCTTCTGCAGAATATGTGAAAGCCGCACAGCCTCGTCAAGGTCCCTCTGTGTAGTGTGGTCCTAACTCTAACCTATGAGAATCTCCATCTTCGAGCACATGTAGCAAAAGATAAAATTGGGTGCAGGTTTGCAAGGAGGCAGCCCAATCTCCTTAAAGTCACAGGGACACACAAGGGACCCCGCACATCACATCCTCATTAAAGAGATGGCCACGCTTGGAAGGAATGATGTATGGACAGACTCTGTTTAATAAATTATTCAAAGCAGGTATGCACGTCATAAGTTCTAAATTTACAAGCTGCACATTTGTTCCTGGACTGTAATTAAGCAGCTATCAAAAATGTAAGGATGAGGATGAAACAAGTTACATCTCCTATATTTCTATCCTGACAGGTCTCCTTTTAGAAGAACACAGTGAAAAAAAGAAACACATGAAGCAGGTGGGAGACGCAGTGACAAGAGAGGCCCCTGAAGACATTTTTCCCAAACCCATGAGCCTCCCTATGTAATTATGAATGGGGGTGGACATAATTGGGCCCTTTAGCATTTGGAAGTAATTAGATAATTAAAGTCAAGCAAACCGCACTGATCTGAGGAAAAACAGGGGGTACCGACAGCAATTTAAAGAAATTATTTTGTCTTCTGTGTTAAAAGCAATTCACAATCATACTTAAAGAAGCATTATAGATTTTGCTGTAGGATTTCGGTTAAATTATGTATTAGACCTTGCAGAACAAGGACATCATTCTGCGACTCTCTACAGAATATCTTACACCGGTCCAGGCTTATGTATGGGCCTCGTTTATCAAATTGTCTGAAAGAAAAACTCTCAGTGTTATCCTACCAACCACCCCGATTGCTCCTGTATTTTCTTTCCATGCAAGGAAGAATTGGATTTGCTGCATCAAAGATGCAATTTCTCTGGTAGACACTTACTGATAAATGAGGCTCATAATGGGAAGGGTAATTAAGTGTGCTAGCACATGGCAACCCACCAGAATTGACCTTTCATTAATCTGTTCACTCCTTAGCCATGGATCTCCTTAGACATGGATAACATACAAAGAACATTAAGGCACCCAACACTAGAGTTGGCCTTAAAGAGAATATGTCGCAATTCAGGCCAACGTGACAAAGTCTTTTTCTAGCTGACCCAATTATACTTATCTGTGCCACACATTAAAATCCCCACAAAGTTGGGAAAATTCCACTTGAAGTGGACCCTCACCCTCTTTAATGACTTGCCATTATTTTCTTCTTCTCCCCACTCCCCTTACACAATCTGATATATATGTAGACATTTTTTTTTCTTTTTAAATGGGAGAGTACTTTTTGTTCTGCATCCTGACCACACTTCCAGCTTTTTTGTCGAGGCCAGAATTATGTCCACCCCCTGCCCAAAGTCTCCTGGGATACTGATGTCAATCATCCCAGAAGGCTTGGGGCAATCTCCGCTACAGTGTACATGCGCCGTGGCCCATCATCATTCTCCTTTACAGTTTTGTTTTCACCCTTTTACCTTGTCTGTTGGGTTGTCCTAATAAAAAAACTACTGACATGTCCAGCGAATCCAGAGTTGTCTTGTATAAGCTGCCCAAGGGTGGGGCAGTTGTCTCTTCCTGGTTCTTGCAGCTGACCCCCCAATGACATCAGCAGGTAAGTGGTGGTGCGGGACCCGGCATGCTGTGATTGAGCCGCTTATACAAGACAATAGGGATGTCCCAATACCATTTTTTCACGACCAAGTACAAGTACTTTCCCTCAGGTACTCACCTATACCAATTACCGATTATTTTTCTTAACCACTTGCTGACTGGAGCAATTTCTTGCATTTGAACACACATGACAAAAACTGACTTTTTGGCTCGAAAACAGCTTCAGATGCTAGTTGTTATTTTTTATGTTGCACTGTATTTGCGCAAATGTTTATCAAACCAGTATTTTTAGGATAAAATACACTAGAATTAAATTTATTGCACAGAAACAGAATATAATACCCAATTTTCTGGTAAAATATATAAGATGGGATGACACAGGGTAAATAGATACCAAACATATCAAGCCTTAAAATTGTGTGCGTCTGTGAAACCGCCAAAAAACTACAATACCCAAAATTTCCCACAGGCGACAATTTAAACGCTTTTACTGCTCATTAGTTTAGAGTTAACAGTGATTGATGGCCCTAGAATTATTGCTCTCACTCAGACGTTTGTGGCGATATGTGACGTGTGGTGTCATTTTCGTTTCTGCACGTAGGCACATCCGTTGTGTGTGCACGTGGGGGGTGGAGGGCTGCATTTGGGCCTCGCCAGGGCTCTGCAGGTAGGTGCCTGGCTGAACGGGTGAGATCCAGGCTTGTGCCAGTCTCAGGGGCTGTATAGCCAGGTGTGGGGCTGTCCTGTCCAGTGGCCGCACCGGGAAGTAGGAGGAGGCAATGTATGACCGGACCAGCACTGTCAAAGACAGGTGGTTGAGGTCCCCAGCAGACTGCCTGAGGTCTCCAGTAAGCACAGGACCTCAGGCAGCCGAACTTGTTTTTAAAGGGCCGGTATCAGCCTTTAGAATTGGGACATTTTCACAAGCACAAGTACTCACAAAAATGCCCTGTATCGACCCCAATACCGATACTAGTATTGGGACATCCCTACAAGACAATTCTATGTTCACTGGACGTGTGAGTATTGTCTTTTAGGACACCCCAAAAGGAAGGGGGAGGGGTGAAGTTCTTCTTTAAGCTGACAATACAGTTTACAATTTTTCAGCCCACTAAACAGTGTGGATGGGTGAATCTCCCTGATGGGTATTACTGGTGCCAACAGCTGGCAGAAGACCCAGACAGTGACTGCAACTGATTGACCGACAATTTTCCACCAAGCTTCTTCAACAAAAGTTGGTTGAAAAATTGACTTATGTTGAGCTAGGTGGTGCCAGCAGAGCACCCAATGGATCAGATTTCCTCCAATTCAGCAGGAAATGCATATCATTTGATCTGTGTATGGCCAGCCATGTATCTGTGAATGGTTCTGGTTGTCCTCACCTCATGTCACATTTTGCCTTCCCATCAGTTTCAGTCCTGGTGAAAATGGACATGAGGACAAATACATAGGGTAGATCTCCTCAGCAAGGACAAAGACAGTAATTAAAAACTGCAGAGGGCTTTTAAGCCTTCCCAAATCTATTCAAAACTAAACCAAAGTTCGGGCTATATATAGAAAAAAATCTAACAGCAAATAATCTCATCTACTCTTGAAAACTAGACTGAAAATAGTATGGAGCTGCTAAAATTACGGAAATCATGCAATTTAAAGCAGATGACAGTATGAACTGAGGGGGTGCAGCCACAATCGTACAAGAGTTAATGCAAAACACAATATCTGCTCTATAAAAATCTGGTGAAATGCTTTTCTTTAGTGTAATGAGAAAATATAGCTGGGAAATGACACACTGGAAGTGACTGTGAAAATACCAGACAGAACTAGTTTAAACATTGAGAATTTCCTGTTTAAAGGGGTCCTGTCAGAAAAACAATTACATAGTTACATAGTATTTGAGGTTGAATAAAGACACAGGTCCATCAAGTTCAACCCATTGTGTGTAAGCATGTGATTCTGCATGTGTATGAGTCCCTGTGTGATCTTGTTCTTAAGGGTACCTGTACCCCTGTATGTTATGGTCTCTGAGGAAATCGTCCAAATGCTTTTTGAACGATTCAACACTCCCAGCTGAACTCACTACTTGCAGCAGCGAGTTCCAGACCCTAACAGCTCTAACTGAGAAAAAATCCCTACGCCCCTTGTGATGAAATATTTTCTCCACCAATTTTAGGTGGTGGCCTCTAATCTTTGTTATGGAGTTTACCGTAAAAACTTTATTGCTGATGTTGCTATCACTATCGAACATTTTGTACATGAAAATCATGTCCCCCCTTAATCTCCGCACTTCCAGAGAAGTGCTTGCTTGTCACAGTGGAGGTTCTCATGGAGGTTCACAGTTGATGTATGGAAAGGGTGCCATAGAAAAAATAATTCTTGCTGCCAGTAGCAACCATTATTTTTGTAGCCAAGTTATAAAAAATAGAAGAGGAATTATGAATTGTTATGATGGGCAACAAGCAACCTCACACACACGCACACACTTTTCACATATCAAGCCCCAAGTGTGCCCTGGAACTAGCATTGCCTCTGGAACTCAGGCAGTCTCCAGTGTTGCATGAAAATCTTTGATGTGATGGGTAATTGTTTTCTCTAGATGGGTTCTCCTCAATCCCTAAGCAACATAATTGGTGGAGGCATTTAACTGGCTACGTTGAATGTTTTATAAGTAATGTAAAATATCATATTGATAAAGTTTTTTGAAAACGACTGCTGCAGTGAACAATTTTTTTTGAACTAGCTAGGAAATTATTTTGGCATGTCTACAATTCTTGTATTTTTCTGCCTAATATTACCATTGCTTTCTGTGGTCACTAAATCTACTTAACTGTATGAAAGATGGTTCCATGTATAGTGGCACAGCAGCTGGCTGGTTGCGGGCCTCCTGTAGATGCAAAGTTGCCATAATACAGCCAGATTGGGCAACTGTCTTTTCTTGTATATGGATAGATATACTTGTTGGTAGACTTTCTTGAACTGAAAGATCAAATTTGAACAAGATTTGTGTAAGGCCTGATATAAATTGGCCATAGACACTAGAGGGAGGTTGAACATACATGAGCGGTCTAACTGTTAGCCTTTAGGCCTTTGTATCAGAGACTGGGTTCCTATTTCCTAAACATGGTGCACACATGTAATGTCCCCTAAAAGCTGGGTTGTTAAGCCATTTCTCACCACTAGGGTCTACAGTGCAATTTTTCAGGGATGTTTGGCCAAGGCCCTGACTCCAACTCTCTGGTTCTATATTATAATTCCATGCTTCTTAGGCCTGATCGAGAATCATACACTACATTTAAGAAGCCTCTCCTATACCAGTAGTTCCAGGCTTGTTCCTTAGATGATCCCATCCCACACCTGAGGCCCATGGGAATGAGGGCCCAGATGTGCACCCAGGGGAATCTTCCTGGCCGCCACCACTTACAGATCCTCTGTTGCTCAACTACTCATTCCTGACCTGAACCAACTGCTAACTTCACAATGCCCAGGTATAAGCTTTGCCATACCACCTCCTAGAGAACATACAACCAGTCCAGCATATTCACCACCAGCATCACTGGCTTCTGATCAATGATTACCATGCTAAGCTTTACTTTACATGCTGTTAGTCTTCACTAAGCACACCAACGAGACACTTCATGGTTTCAGAACTATCAACGCCATAAAACATTAATAATGTCACCAGCATTCCACTCCTTTGTTTGCATGCAATGCCCAGGCCACTGCTGATTGGGCCGGCACTGACAGCTTCCTTTCAGGTTTAGATGAACTCATCCCTATTAAAAAGCAGGATATTTTGCCCATTGTGACAGCATGGCACCAATAAGGAAGTTCTGTATTCTCTTACTAGAGTTGCACCTATTAAGGAAGTATAACACTTCCATATTATGACAATTATATTATATTACATCCCATTAACTTGCACATCAGAGGTCAGTATGCAAAACATGAATTTCTCAAGTAAACTAGTAAGATGCCTTTACTAGTCCATTGCATGCTAGGTGGATTGAACATCCCCGGGAGAGCAAATTTCAGTCTCTGCTTCACCAAATCTTCAGAAAATAAGTTTTTCGGACAGTTACTTGTCGCTGGTAAAAAAAAAAAGGGGTGAAAATTAAAAATTGGTAAAGATTAAAAAGTCAGTTAAAGGAGTTGTAAAGTCCCAGCACATCCTCTCCTGTTATAACATCAGCATTGTAACAGGAATACATACTAGAGTTGGGTTTGATAATACAATCAAAGCTTACTTGAAAAAATCCCTTTTATGTAGCGAGTGCTGCCTTCCATCTGCCCGTCACTTTCATCAACTTCCAGGATCCCCAGAGTGCTTTGCATCTCTTTCCCTGCTGCTTGATGTGATGCAATCTCCATTTCTCCAGACTACATATCCCATGATGCATTGCTTCCAGCAAGCAATGATAATGTTACATTATTCAGATGTGGAGTTGTAGTTCAGAAGGCAGGCACAGGGAAGTACATATTTACAGGACTGAGTGAAATGGTGTCAGTGCATTGAGGAAATCCACCCTATAGACATCTTCAATAAGTAAGTTCACAAACTTCTAAATGGATCCACGTTGTAATTCTCTAATCTTGTGTGTAGTTCCACATGTGGCCAATAGGTGGAGTGTGTTGTGCTTTGCTGTATGTGGAATGCAGAAAATACAGAGACATAATGAATACAGTAATGTATGTTGCTATAAGGGAGAATGTCATACAGCACTAATACAACATAGATGTCAAAAAGGTTATGAACACCTAAGCCATTTTCTGAAAGACAACTTTTAGCTTCACATTCCTAGCTGGCTGCAATAGATGTGACACCAATGGCTGTGGGAATTCAATGTTGACTTAAATATTTTGTTTAACTTTTCTTTGTGTGTCTGTGTATTTGGAATGCAATGTCTGATCAGAGATTATGTGGACTCTTCTACTTCGTTACCAACAGGCAGAACATTCTTGACACAGTTTTTAAAGGTTTGCTGATGTTTAGTTATGGAACAACACATGGCTTGAACCGGGATCATGCCTGTTGATTGGAGCCATGGGTGTCCCTGTTAGTGATGGGCTTGGGCGTGTTCGCAAGCGCCTCGTGCCGAGCCCACCAGGAAGCCGTCAGCGCGCAGGGCCAATCACAGGCACTGAGACATGTTCCCGGTCCGCAGCTGCAGAGATCGGGAAATGTCTCAGTGTCTGTGATTGGCCCTGCGCGCTGACGGCTTCCTGGCGGGCTCGGCACGAGGCGCTTGCAAAGACGCCCGAGCCCATCACTAGTCCCTGTAAGCACCACCTCAACAAAGGTTGATTTAAAGTCCTCTAGGCAAATTAATTCTTAACTCTTGCAGTGCGTCTACCCCCGCATTACAAGGGTTAAGTGCTTGTTTTAAAATAACAGATATACTCACCCGAACTGCCAATCTCGTCTGGCTCCTAGCCCGTCCCTTCAGTCTCTTTCTGCCTCTGCTCGAGCGGTCAAAGGTCCTGTGAGTCATCATGACCTATAGAAGGTATAGGATGTGAGGACACCGAGGTACATCCCATCGCTGGAGTGTACGGCGGGGGGCGAGGCTGAAGGGACCGGTTTAGGAGCTAGCTGGGATCACAGTCCGGGTGAGTATATCTCTATTATTTTAGCTCCGTAGGCAAAGCAAGCACGTAACCCTTGTAGTGCGCGGGTATCCCCACTGGAAGGGTTAGGATTTTATTTTGCCCGGATTTGCCACCTCAAATTCTTGTTGAGGTGGTGCTTACAGAGACACATGGCTCCAATCAGCAGGAATGGCCCTAAATTCAAGCCATGTGCTGTTCTTTTTTTAGCTCCCTAGACAGAACAAGCACTTAACCTGGTATTTCTTTGCATTTTTGCCCAAGCATCATGTTTCCAAACAGCTCCAACTCTCTCAGCTCGGCTTCACTGAACTTCCTGTCCAGTACAAGATCACAAGGGACAGAGAAATCTCCAGCAGCCATCCATCAAGTAGCTTGGAGAAGAGAAAAGGGGGGAAGGAGGAGCAGGAGAGTGCCTATGTGTTTGTGGAGACACGCACAGCTTACTAGCACACACAAGGGTGGCTCCATAGGACCTAGCAAGGCAAAGGAGCCACCCTAAAACAGGATATCAGGGTCAGTGCTCAGGGGATCAGCTGATTCTGCAGGAAACTAAAACTTTAAAACATCAAGTAGCAGCATCCATGGTAAGTGATTTAATCCGCATTTGAAATAACTTAAAAAACCTTTGATTTTACTATCACTTTAAGAGAAATGTTTTCCCACACCCAAGGGCAAGCTATTTAAAGCTCCCACTGTTAACTCCAAGGCATAAAACAGACATGCTTTGACCCGTTTCTGGCCATGGATATAGATTGCATCACCAGCACATACAATGGAATCAGGAAATGATGAAATGTGTCTCAAGTGAGCCTTTCATAGATTGCTGGTCGTTTTATGTTGACTGGATCCGGGTTGCTATGTTCATGTCTATGGTTATCTTTAGAAACTAGGCCTAGAAGAAATGTTAACATGTTCAGATAAGTGTTATATCTTTATTATTTCAACACTAGGAAGAGTCTGCGGTTGTTGGACACTTTTACGATTTCTCTATTCAGCAGGGAATAAGAAGGTTTGTATTATTATTATTATTATTATTATACAGGATTTATATAGAGCCAACAGTTTGTGCAGCGCTTTACAATATAAGGAAGACATTACAATCACAATACAATTCAAGAGAAGATGGTAAGGAGGGCCCTGCCCCTGAGGGCTTACGATCTAAAAGGGAGGGACAAGTGATACATGAGGAGGTAGTGGTGTGGGGATGAATTGTTTGTGACTGTGATGGTTGAGTGGTTAGGTCGAGGTGGGATAGGCTTCCCTGAAGAAATTAGTCTTGAGGGACCGACTAAAGGCAGTCAGAGTGGGAGATAGCAGATTTGTAAATTAACCCTTTTTAAAAAATTATTTAAAAATAAATAGAAAATGTAAAAAAAAAAATAAAAAATTTAAAAACTAAATAAAATAAAAAAATGTGTACAAAAAAAAACTAAGAAAAAAAAGCACAACCCCTCCCTCCCCCCACATAACATACACATATTGAGGTGTACGCCATGCACATGCGCTGCAGTGCGTTGTTAGAACGCATCGCAGTGCATGATTTTTTTAATGTATTTTTTTCTTTAAAAAAAAATTAAATTAACTGTGGCAGCGCATGGCAAAGCTTTGTGACGCATTGCCATGCGTTGTGATCTTTGTGTTGCAATAAATATACGCCTGTATCATTTTATCACAACACAAACACCAACACAGCGTGACATTTTTTTTTAACATAAGTTGCTTATTTACAGTTTTGCGTACCGTAATTTTTTTACCTTTTCGCAAAAAGGCGCAATTTCAAATTTGCAAATATTTGTTATTTATTAACTCAATACAGTTTTATCTTTTAGATTTAGTCAGAAAATTATTATTTTTTGTGCGCTGATACTGATTTTAGTGTGTTTTATCAATTGAATTGTGTATTTTTATCGGTTTAATATTAATTTGAGAAACATTTGCGCAATTATCGCAGGGCCTACAAATTTAGTATCACCAGCTTTTTATTCTACCGGGCCTGCGCTTTCAGAAAATATATGGTTTGGGGGGTCTTTTACAAACGCTAGTAACGCAGCAGTTGAAAATCAAATCAATGGGAAAAGTTGGCGGCATCTGGAGCCTCTCATCCCTGCCTGGAGCCGCTCCAGGCAGGGATCTGTGACTCCATGGATCCCCGCTGCTGACCCCCGCTTGTAGGGGCTGTGGCAACGGGGATAAAAAAAAATCTCCAGGGTTGGGGGGTGGGGCGCGGAGCAGCAAGCGTCGGCTGGCGGGGAGAAGCCACAAGTTTCAGGATGGCTGAGCGGTGAGGAGAACGGAGCCGCTGTCATCATGTCAGTTTCCGGATGACAGCGGCTCTGTGCGTGGCCGTACGGAGGATCGATAAGTATCAATTTACCGATCCTCTGTGCAGCACAAACAGCGGAGTGATCGAGTGATCACTCCAGTGTTTGTAAATACTGTAACTGGGGACACATAGGGGGTTATTCACAAAGCTGCCGACGGCAGCCGTGTGAATAACCAAACCCGAAGTGAAGTGAGCCGAACGCCGTTCGGCTATTCACTTGCTTTTTACAGCTGATTTCAGCCGTACACCGACTGAAATCAGCCCGTACACCGACTGAAATCAGGCTTGCTGTTGGATCGGCTTAGCCGAACCTCCGGCAGGCTACTCGTTGCTGTTCGGCCTATTCTCATAGGGCCCAAACAGCAGTGAGTGAATAGCCGAATGCCGGAGAGCGCCCTTCGGCTCAGTTATTCTATTCTGCTCGGTACCTCTGTGGTACCGAGCAGAATAGAAAAAGTAGAGAAAAATGAGAAAATGATTGGGCGGAGCTAGCAGTGACAGCTAGCTCCGCCAAACTTTTTCTATTGCACGGGACCAGTTGTCATTAAAATGAGAGCTTGTCGGAACCGGCGGTCATATCAAAGCCGGCTCCGACAAGCTCTCATGACAGTCCAGGGCGCCTGGTTACTAGGTAACCAGGAGATGCTGAACTGTCATTGCACACTGAGAACCTGGCGGAGCCGCTGGGATATAATGGCGGTTCCGCCAGGTTCTCAGTGTGTAATGGCAGTCCAGCGTCCCCTGGTTACTAGGTAACCAGGAGATGCTGAACTGTCATTGCACACTGAGAACCCGGCGGAGCCGCCGTGATATGGTGGCTCCGCCGGGTTCTCAGTGTGTAATGACAGTCCAGCGTCCCCTGGTTACTAGATAACCAGGAGATGCTGAACTGTCATTACACACTGAGAACCTGGCGGAGCCGCCGTGATATCACAGCGGCTCCGCCGGGTTCTCAGTGTAATGACACATCAGTGTCCGTGGTTAGCTGCTAACCAGGGGACGCTGATCTGTCTCTGCATGCAAGTGGCCGGAGCCAACCGTGAGATGATGGCTGGCTCCGCCAAGCTGTCAGTAGCAGGTTGTCGGCCAGCCGTTCCAGCTTCGGCTTTCACCTCGGCTCAGTCGAGCCGAGGCATATGCCTTCGGCTCGACTGAGCCGCTCGGCCAACGTCGGGAGCTGTATGGGCTCAAGTGAATAGCCCGTACAGCAGCCCTTCGGTTTTACTGAACTGAAGGGTTCATGGGGCCGAAGCTAGCCGAAACTATGGCTAGATCCTTGTAATTGTGTATTTTTATCGGTTTAATATTAATTTGAGAAACATTTGCGCAATTATCGCAGGGCCTACAAATTTAGTATCACTATCTTTTTATTCTACCGGGCCTGCGCTTTCAGAAAATATATGGTTTGGGGGGTCTTTTACAAACGCCAGCAACCCAGCAGTTGAAAATCAAATCAATAGGAAAAAAATGCAAAAAATGCAAAAATGGCTTGGCCAGCTGATTTGAAAAATGTTCCGGAGGGCTTGGCAGCGAAAGGGTTAAAGGGTATCTATGGTGAAAAACTAAAAATGAATCTGTATTTTTATATTGAATATCCATAATTTCTATCCCACTCCTAATAACCAGATCCATCTAGAAGTTTGTAAACTTACCTATTGAAGATGCCCATAGGATGGACTTCCTCAATGCACTGACACAATATCACTCAGCCCTGCACTTGCCTTTGTCATTAAACCACAACTCAATGTTTGAACAATGTAACATTATCATTGCTTGCTGGAAGCTATGCATGCTGGGATATGTAATCTTGAGAAATTGAGATTGCACTGACATCATTTCACTCAGCCCTGTAAATATGTACTACCCTGTGCCTACCTTCTGAACTACAACTCCACATCTGAATAATGTAACATTACCATTGCTTGCTGGATGCAATGCATGATGCGATATGTAGCCTTGAGCCATTGAGATTGCATGACATCAAGCAGCAGGGACAGAGATGCAAAGCACACTGGGAGTCCAGTAGGTTGATGAAAGTGATGGGCAGGCGGAAGTCAGCACTCACTACATAAAAGGGATTTTTTCAAGTAAGCTTTGCTTGTATTATCAAAATCAACTCTAGAATGTATTCCTATTACAATGCTGATGTTATAACAGGAGAGGATATGCTGGGACTTTACAACTCCTTTAAACATAATCTGTATGACTTGAACTCCTTAGTATGGTAACACAGTAGCAGCCCCCTTGTAAATAACTTACAATTAATAAACTGCGGTTCACAGTGCATATCATTTCTAATAGACCACCAATGCCTCTCATGTGTACAACATGTGGCCTTTTGATCTTACATAACCCAGCAGTGGAAGTATTGATTTGTACTAAGGCTATAATGACAAGTGATCTCTAGCATACACTTGTACCATGTCCCCAGTCTCTGAATATGTCCTGTAGTGTGTCTGGAGTCTCCCCTCATCTCTGCTGGATGTCTGCAGTCTCTGATCATCTCTTCTATCGTGTCTGAATTCTCTGATAGTATTCTGTCATAAACTGAATATTATGTATGGCCAGAGACCCGCATTTCTCAACCTTTTTCAGTGACAGCTCCCTTTAAAAGTATGCAAAATCTCGAGTCTAAAATGTAAAAAACTCAAATAAAAAATGTAAAAAAATTACGATTGGTTCCTCCCAAATTCTATACCAGACCCCTTATCCTAAATAGGAATAAGATTTTAAATTTATACATGTATTCAATTTTGTACGACATTTTTGACTCTCCGACCCTCATTAATGCTGTTCTTTTGATTTGATCCTATCTTGATCATCTCACAATCTTTTTTCAGAGTCCTCGTTCCTCCCTTTTCATCAGAGTCCTCAGTCCCCCCTTAACATCATGAGCCCTTCTTCACATCAGGAGCACCCCCTTACACAACAGAGTTCTCAGTCCTACCTTAACATCAGTGTCCTCAGTCCCCCCTTAACATCAGGAGCCCTCCTTCACTTCAGAGTTCTCCTTCACATCCAGAGCACCCGCTTACACAACAGAGTTCTGAGTCCTACCTTAACACCATAGTCCTCAGCCCCCCCTTAACATCAGAGTCCTCAGCCCCCTTCACATCAGGAGCCCTCCTTCACATCAGAGTTCTCCTTAACATCGGGAGCACCTCCTTACATCAGGAGCATCCCCTCACATAATGAGCACCCTTTTACATCAGGAGTTCCACCCTTCATATCAGAATCCTCAGTCATCCTTTTGCATCAGAATCATCAGTCCCCCTTCACATCAGGAGCACCTCTTCAGATCAGGGTCCCTTCTTCATATCAGGAGCTTCCTCTTTAGATCAGAGACCTCAGTCTCCATCACTTAAGAAGCCCCCATTCACATCAAGAGCTCCCTCTGCAGATCAGAGTCCTCAGTCCCCCTTAACATCAGGAACTCCTGTTCACATCAGGAGTCCCCCTTCTTCACACATCAGAGTCCTCAGATCCCCTGTCACATCAGACTCCTACTTTATTATCATAACCACAGTACAGCAGAATAGCGGAGGGCAGAATGTAAAGCAGATCTGGATAAAGGTGGACTTCTATCCTCCTTTGAATGTTGGGGGAGGTTCTGGATGCAGCTCTCCCTGAATTAGTGTCATGTGTTTTCATGGTGCTGGTGGCCGACCTGACTACACCATGGAAATGCTTAATACTGTGTGACTGACCGACAAAGCCAGAAGGAACCCCAGGGTGTGGAGAAAGGCTTGTCAAGTAGCAATACCAGATTTCACCAGCAGAGGCTGCTGTGTTAGAAAGCTGGTGTCTTTTATAGAATTGTCTCTCCCCAGGGATAGTACTTTGTCTTATTTATCTAAAATAACTATTTGATCTGTAAATGCTTTTGACTGTGTTTTGCTATGAAGTCAGCTGTAATATATGTTTACTGGTCCCTTAAATGATTCTAAAGCTAATTGTCTCCAGCTGCCTTCTTCACACACATCACCTGTTCTTTGTTAGCATACAACATTGAAAAGCCTTGTTCTGCTTTGTCCAGAGTCCTCTGCTGCTTATCACCACCACCAAAACTGCCTGCAGCGAGGGTTGATATTTGTACTTCCTAAGCATGTATTCTTTAAGTGCACGTAGGATGGGCTGTATTTATTTCTCTGTAACAGAATGCTGAAATAGGAGATGAAAAGGTGTAAATGTCAGTGGATTTACTTTGCTACTGATTCATACAAAATAATTTTTTGTATTTTGTTTTTTTCAGTGGAGTATCATGACATTAATGCCATAATTCACTTGGTGCTTTTAACTGCTTGTAAACCATCTACTCATGATAAAACTCTGGAGGGATTCACTTAAAGGAGAACTATGAGGCGAGTGATTTTCACTCAGCCTCATAGTTCGAGCCGACCTGTGACAATGAAACTGTCACACGTCGGCTCTATAGATCGGGAGGTGAGCGAACACATACCGTTGCTCGCTCACTTCTCGATCCTGTTCCTGCAGAGAGTGGTGACTGTTACTCACGGCTCCCTGCAGGGATTCCCCCCCTTCCCGATCCTCCAGCGCTGACTGGCGGAACGGACGGGGGAGTGGGCGGGTACAACTGGCTCTGCCTCTAGATAGACAGAGCCAGCTGTCAATCACACAGCTAGGTGGATCTCGACAGTAATGTCGGGATCTGTCCCAGCTGCGGCGGTCTCAGTATACCGCGAGCTGCAGCGCGCGATATACTAAGCTTTGGGTCACGGTAGGACGCTAGTTTATGTCCTCCGTGACCCTTAGGAGAACTATGGGGAAAAACACTGACCCCATAGTTCTCCTTTAAGCCTCCGGGATGTCTATATACACTATATGACACTATATGACCCATCTTTTTTACAGCAAAAGTTTGACGCTTGATAGCAAGCGCAGATCTACTCACAGCCAAGATTCAAGATGACTCTTCATTGTTCTTGTATTATGACAATATTTGCTTATGCAGTTCAGCTTTAAGCAGCCCATCCAAGGCTCCCATCCAGCATTTTGAGGCTGCCACTGCTCAGCTCCTAGACGTGGTGTTAGCCTTGGGGCAGAGACCATCTCTGAATCATCACACACAAAACAAATGTGTGTTCCATTCCAGCAATGGCTGCCTCCAGAAGTAGATAGGAGACGGATGGATGTGCCATATAACCATATATGTACTGACAAACTACCTTTAAATGAGGTACAAATTCCATGTTGTTTGGATTTATAATGGGACTGATGACATGTAAATACCATCAGTCTTAAGAAGGCGATGGTGTACTTCACGCTAGTTGTGGGAAATGCCATTCTATAGTATAGCAGCCAACACCGTGTCGTTGGCAGTGAGCTATGTGGTGTACATATTTGTTCAAAGGCAAACAAAGGAGTGTTTAAGACAAAACATTTCAATTAGAGAAAGCATTCACAGTCAATGTGTTGCTTTCACTCTGCTAGCAAGTCAAATAAAAGAAAGAATTTAAAAGAAATGTGATCTTGTAACAAGGTTTATCTGGACCAACAAGATATAGGGATTATAAATACAATCCCTGTAATCTCCTGCAGTATGCATATACATAAACCTTGTCTGCCTTTTTTTAAAGAAGGTGTACAAGAATAATTATTAATAAATAATAATGTTACTGCAAGATTTCTTTGGTACTTTTGTTATATTGGGCCACTCTACAATTGGAATATTCAGAAGGATGGGGTAAGAACAGCAGGTTACCCTAGATGTGAAACTAAACTGGAGTAATAAAAAAAGATAAAAGAAACAGAAGCATGGGGAATCCCTTTAGTACATTAAATAAAGGGATTTTAGAATAGATACCTATCACCAATATGGTCAGGTTTGGGATGGAATCCTCCTAGCTTCCTTTAATATTGCAAAAACCTGTGCAAGGTAGAGTAGCTGTAGCACGGTCTGGGTTGAAGTCTAGGCAAGACACTCGGGGTGGAGGGCACTACTAACAGAGAAGGGAAGGTGGCAGCGGAGGATGAGTCTAGACAGCTGTAACTAGTGCCATCTGCAAGAAAATGTTTGTGGGAGACTTTTTTTATTTTCAGAAGACTATAAAATTATAAATTATAGGCGCTGTTCTACCAATACCACCTGCAACATGGAGGTAAGCAGAGTATTACTTTCTAAATGTATTAGAGTATATACCGAGTACAATATATGTGTTTCTACTATGTATTTATCTGTTTTGGCCCTATGCTTCCGATAACTATCTTTCATCTGCGCCACAAGATGTCCATACATGATAAATAGTACTCCCATCTGTGTGCAGAAGGCGTCTATGCTCTGATAGCGGAAACTAAGGCTGTTAATGAGTAATATAAACATTAGTGTTTAAAATGAATGGCAAACTTCTTGTCACTGCTATCTAGTAGAACAGAAAGGTTACCGGAACATTTGTCAGGTGATGGGACCTCCCTGGCTTGCAGTGTCTTAACCATTCCGTTGCTTGTGGGAACAATATGGCATCTTAGGCAGGAGGGGTATCATGGTTTTGAATAAGAAAGGTTGTAGGGTTGTAAAGCAGAACTCTCAGCAGCATACAATATAAACAAAATAGGCAAATATATTAGAGGTGCACCGAAATGGAAATTTTTAAACCGAAATAAAAAAAATTGTCAGGCCGAAACCGATACCGAAATTTTTTTATTTTTTACATTACTTTTAGGGGCTTCGGGGAAATATTGGGGGTCTAAGCAGACCCCTGATATTACCCTTTTAAAATAGAAAAAGAGATAGAGGACACAAAGTCTTCTGCTGCCACAGGAGGCTGATCGAGCGATGTAGGGAGAAAAGCTCAGCCTCCTGTGACAGCGTGGCCTGTCTCCGCCCACACACCACTCTGCCTGACTGTGATAGGAGGCTGAGCGGTGTTTAGTGAAATAAATGAACTTTGCACGATATTCTAATTATTCGAGTTTCACCTGTACATTGCCCAGCTAAGTATTTCTATAATTTATTAGCCAAGCACTTACAGTCATCATGTTTCCAAACAGCTCTAACTCTCTCAGCTCAAGAACTGCACAGGCACCACGATATAGACGATTGTGTCATTTCTGAGCTGGCATTTCAGTCCAAGAAATAGTCCAAGAAGTCCCTGGATAGTGCCCGAACAAAGATGGTGCTGTCCTTCTGGATATCAGAGCAGATGGAGGCATTGTCAGGGTATGCCTAAGTGTTCCTTCTACACATTGCTTAGCATAAAACATTTTCTGATGCTAAGTCTACTCAGACCTGGTCTCAGCCACTGGCTTGCTTCTGTACAATATGAACACAAGCCAGCTATTATGTCCAATGATGTTCAAACTAGCAATACACCACCCACCCCTTTGGGATATTGATTTGAAACCTTCAACAAGCAACACTGCAGCTCAAAGTAAAATAAGTAAACACTACGTGGACATAAGCTGATATTTTGCAAACCAAAGAGTTTTACAACAGCCCCTTGACTGCAAGTGTGATAAGTTTTTAAAGGGGTGACAAAGGGGTGATGTATGGTGGTCATATCTGGTCCCCTACAACCATGGGGATAAGTCACCCTGTGATTGGCAGGTAATGAATAAGGAGCTGAGGGCAGGATATTATGATGTACACAAACAAAAGGCAAATGGATGAATGGAATTGCTGTGGGAAGAGGGACATACATTCCAGTTTGTATAAGAAGTTCACTCATAATTAAAACAGGTGGTAGTCATGTGCCCCTGGAATTATGACCAGAGTGTCTCCACTTCTGCAGGCATCTGGCTAGGCTTTGTGGATTGAATGCTAGTTCTTCAAGAGGTCAAGCAATGGTGTGAGGTCTGACTAGGAAAATATCTTTGGAAGCCATTAGAGGGCCAATTACATTTCCAAGACTGTCTTCAGCTGGATCCAACAGATAATAATATGTTTCATGTTATTGAACTATACACGGTCTTCCGACAACTCTCGACTTCCCCTGCACATCTTTTCCCTATAGATCACCTGATGAATTTTGCTACAAATGTCCCTTTATAATCCCCAGATGCAATAAACATGATTTTCATCAAAGTGTTATACACGCAAATGCCCTTGAATGTCTGCCAGTTTGGTTGTGCAATCTCGCACCTTCCCAATCTCCAGCTCTCTGCTCTACACACATCAGGCTGCAAAGGCTGAAAACTGATCCACCACTTTGTTAGGAGGGGATAATAGAAAATGGATATCTATATTGTCACAAGCCTTTCTCACACTTACTGGTAAGTCTGTGTGAGCATAGCTCTTGCTATAGGGATGCCAACCCTTACACCTGGTACATTGGAATTGTGTGTCTGTGAGACCAGGCATGCACCTATTTCATTAATAAAAAGAAAGAAAACAGAATGTATCAGCATATTCTAACTAGATCATGGGAGTGATCTCAAGGGTGGACCCCAGGCAGATACAACTGTTTCCAAGAACCACCTGCACTCCTTACGGTCTGCAATCTTCCAATGGTTGTGGTGCTCTGGTGAACTCAGAATAGTCTCAACAGGTCAACGGCACACACACAGTTGAATTCAATATCTCTTAGATATGTTTATTGAAACATGTCATTAGAAGCTGAAGCTAGAGTTTCGGGACTTCTCAGGGACCCTTCATCAGAGCGACATAGTGACGCGGGTCACTATGTTTCGTTCTGATGAAGGGTCCCTGCGAGGTCCGGAAACTCTAGCTTCAGCTTTCAATGACATGTTGTGACATGCTTCAATAAACATATCTAAGAGATACTGTGTTGAATTCATCTGTGTGTGTGCCGGTGACCTCTTGAGACTATCCCAGGCAGATATGAGGCACACATTAATGCAGCTCTGTAACTATTAATACATCATTAAAGGTTAACGGAGAACTATGGGGTCAGAGCTTTTCCCCATAGTTCTCCTAAGGGTAACGGGAGGACACAAACTAGCGTCCTCCCGTCACCCAAAGCTCAGTATACCGCGAGCTACAGCCAGGACGGATCCCGACATTACTGTCGAGATCCACCCAGCTGCCTGATTGACAGCTGGGTCTGCCTATCTAGAGGCAGACCCAGACTCATGTGTGAACCCAGCCTAAAGGAAACTTGGGAGGATACATATGTAGAAGCTGCTGTTGGAGATCGGGTCTTAAAGGTGCTGGCTCAGAAGTGTCATTCTGACTCTGGCTTCACTACCAAACCAGTCAATGGAACAAGGATGCAGAATGGGCGTTCAGGCATTTTCTAGACATCATTGGCTGTATACTTGTTCCTGGTCGGTGGCATCAGAATTAAAACCCTATAAACTTGCAATGTCTGCTCCCATATTTCTACCATTTACAGGTACCCTTTAATGAAGACAAATCAGTACAAGATGCCATTTTATTGGTTGCAATGGGCACAACACTTTGAACTATGCTTTTAATATTGAATATCTGCCTGAGGTCACAGCCACACTTGTTTGTTTTTGCTAGATGCATTTTCCATTGAAATTGAGCATTTGCATCAGTCAATGTGCATTCAAATGCATAGAGGCCATGTTTGTATTATGTGCATTCTGATGCATTTGTATTTAATTCAATAGAAAATGTATCTGCCAAAAAGAACAAATGTGGTTCTGACCTAAACATACAATACCCTTAATGACTAAACAGAACCCGGTCCTCCATGCTATTATTTCTTGACTGGGCATTAAGGGAACAAGATCAGCATTGGATTTAAGGAGGAAAATAGAATGAATGGAAGGAAGGGTGGGGAATTCACAGAGAAAATAAGGAATCTATTTTAGGAAAGGTCAAATGCAATTATGTATGTCTCTATAAAGACTATAGTTAGGCATAATGCATTATGTCACCCAATACAAAATACAAGAGGCCGAACAAATGGACTAGCCTTGTGTGATAACTGAACTTTGTGTTTAGTTCTACAACCAGGTCATTATGTTTAGTTTGATATAAGGGTGACCCTAAAGTGTATCCAAAGTGAAAACTTTTTATGCAATTTTTCATAGAATGAGGAAAAATTGGAACCTTTGGAGGTTTTTATTGATGTATGTGTCTCCATCCCTCTATTTGTCCTGGTGACCATTGTTACCAACACTGGCAACAATGGGTCACTTACCATGTTCAGTCCTGTGCTGCTGTGCCTCCTCTCTCAATTGGCCAGCGACGTTTCTGGGGTTGCTCTGACATCATCAACACACACCTCAACTAATTTAAGAAGCTGCACCTGACACCTGGGCAACATCCAGTTTGCTTCCGAGCTTCTTCAATTTGTGCTTGCATTGCCTTGAACAGACTTTCCGTGTACCGACTCTTGCCTGTTTTATCAACCACGTCTCTGCCTGCTGACATGACTGACCCTTTGTCTGCACACTCACCACGTCTCTGCCTGCTTCCTGAACTGACCCTTTGTCTGTATACTTACCACGTCTCTGATAAGTATACGAACAGGCAATATATCAAATGAAAATCATGCCCTGGTGGTCGAGTGGAGAATTAGTATGATCTGCATCTCTTGTTGATGCAGATCATACTGATCGCTCCCTCGTGGTTGGCAGGGATCGATTAGTATGGTCTGCATCAGCCAGAGTGCAGATCACACTGTCCTCCACTGAAGCCTTAGCCCAGGGATGCAGCCCCCCTTCCTGCAAAACAGGTAAGCAGGAGAGGGTGACATTTAAAAAAAAGAACTTTAAGTGTGTGATTTTTTTTTTAAATTAAGCTATGTGTTTGTTTTTTAATGAGTGTGTGTGTAATGTGGGTGGATATGTGTGTTTCATTACGCGTGTGTGTTTTTTTTTATAACCACTTCACGTGGGTTCACTGTACGTCATCCGTTGGAAGTGGTTATACCAAGAGCATGGCTGCTCCTGCACGGCCGTCAGTGCCGCCATCAGCTTCCTGGGCTCATCTGTCCCTCGTGTGAGCCCAGGCTGGGCGTGGAGGGTCTACCCTGACAGAGCGGAGGAGAGATCAGTGGTTTCTAGCTGTGGATCTCTCCTCCAATCACTGGACCATGAAGTGCATCTTAGGGCCCGTTCACACCACTTGCAGTGCGTTCCTGCCCGATTCTGGCCGGAACGCACTACATCGCATTACGGCCGGCTCACTTTTTTCCGGGCAGGAGGGGGCGTGGCGGGCCATTAAAGTGAATGGCGCTGTAGTCACGCCCTCCGGCCGCAATGCGATCGCCCACACGGGATCGCAGTGCACATTGTGCCTTCAGTGCGTTCCGGTGCGGTCAAAATGCTGCAAGCACTATTTTGACTGCACCGGACCACAGGCACAATGTGCCCTGCAATCCCATGCGGGCGATCGCATTGTGGCCGGAGGGCGTGGCTACGGCACCATTCACTTCAATGGCCCACCACGCCCCTTCCTACCTGCCAAAAAATTGAGCCGGCCGCAATGCGATGCAGTGCGTACCGGCCGTAATTGGGCCGGAATGCACTGCAAGTGGTGTGAACGAGCTCTTAAAGCCAGAGGATAAAGCAGATGAAGCAGATCTCGGCTTCATCAGCTTCTTTGGGATCCCTAGGTGACATTAGGGGTATGAAAGACCCCTGATGTCTCCATAAAGAGGACCTGTCACATATTTGCTATTACATAGGGGGCTTTTTATCCCCCTATGTGATAGCAATAACGCTGAGTGTAAAAATAAAAAATTGTAAAAATGAAAGTAACATGCTCCCCATATGCACACACATACAACACAAACACGCGTCGGATGCGCCTACATGCAAAAACAAAAATTGCACCACACATGTTATGTATCGTCACGAACGTTGCAGTGAGAACAATAATTCTCGGCCCATCAATCACTGACAGCACTAAACTGATGAGCTGTAAAAGCATTTAAAGTGTCACCTATGGGAAATTTTGGTTATTGTAGTTTTTTGCTGTTTCCCCGGTGTGACCCCGTCTTTTATATTTTACCAAAAATTGGCCATTATATTCTGTTTCTGTGCACTAAATTTCATCCTAAAAATACTTGTTTTAACATGTGATAAACATTTGCGCGAATACAGTGCGACATAAAAAATTGCAACTAACATCTTTTTATTCTACAGGGCCTCCGCTTTCAGAACATATATCATTGTTTGGGGTGTCTGAAGCTTTTTTCTAGCCAAAAATTCTGATTTTATCATGTGTGCGCAACTTTAAGAAATTGCTTCGGGCAGCAAGTGGTTAATGAGTGTATACATATTTGAATGTGTGTGTTTCCTTATTTTGTCTGAGGCGGTGATGCTGAACATTTTTTAAACCCGAGCGCCCGAACTGCAACGCAATACTTAAGTTATTTTTAGTGTTGGCAATTTGAGATAAATAAATTGATTTTACGTCGCAGTTTGGGCACTCGGGTTCAAAACCATTCGCCATCACTATCCTAGTCTGACAGCGACGCAGACGAGTGGCCAGAGGTATCGGGGGATCACGTCACTTACGTCCAGTCCGACAGCAGAGGAGGCCAGGCACCAGCAGCAGGTAAGAGGAGCTGGGAGGGAGATGCAGCCCCAACCAGCCCACCTGAGACCCCTGCAGAGCCCACCATAGAGAGTCTTAGATGGGCTGTGCAGCATGTATGGTGTGCTCTGCAGGGTCACTTTCAGGTGGGCTGTGTGGGGTCTCAGGTGGGTCCTGTCTCCAGCACATTACTAAGCCCTGCACCTAGCGCATTACGAAACCTTGCGTCCGGCGCATTACTAAGCCCTGTGTCCGGCTTGTTACTAAGTCCTGTGTCCGGCGCCTTACTAAGCACTGTGTCCAGCGCGTTACTAAGCCCAGAGTCCGGCACGTTACTAAGCCCAGAGCCAGGTGCGCTACTACGCCCAGAGCCAGGTGCGCTACTAAGCCTAGAGCCAGGTGCGCTACTAAGTCCAGAGCCAGGTGCGCTACTAAGCCCAGAGCCAGGTGCGCTACTAAGCCCAGAGCCAGGCGCGCTACTAAGCCCAGAGCCCGGCGCGCTACTAAGCTCACAGCCAGGTGCGCTACTAATCCCAGAGTCAGGTGCGCTACTAAGCCCAGAGCCAGGTGCGCTACTAAGCCCAGAGCCCGGAGCGCTACGCAGCCCAGAGCCCGGAGCGCTACGCAGCCCGGAGCGCTACGCAGTCCAGAGTCCGGCTTGTTACAGTCCGGGAAAATGTCTCAGTACCTGTGATTTACGCTGGCGCTGTCAGCTTCCTGGTGGGCTCGGCACGTGGAGCTGCGAACACGCTCGAGCCCATCACTAACAAGGAATGATGTGACTGGCTCAGTGTTCTCTGTACAGCACTGCGATATATGTCAGAGCTATATAAATGTATTATAATAATAGTGTGTGACTGTGGGGGGACATTAGAGTTTAAGCTCCTCGGTGCTGAGACTGATGTGACTGGCTCAGTGTGGCGGCGGGGGGGCCCAGGCCTAAAGCTGTGTAAGGGACCCCAAAATTTCTGAGGGCCTCAGCCTGGGGGCGCCCAGCACAGTCCTGGCCTGTGCATAGATGGTATCCAGCGGCCGGCAGGCACCCCGTCTCTGCGCCGGGAGTGTCGGATCATCCTTTCATCTGACACTGCTGGAGCAGAGTTAATTAAAACAATTATTATTTGTAGCCTGATGTTGTGTAAAGTACTGCTGGTATTTGTAGTGCTCTATAGCAGGTCCCATTCTGCATTGTAACAATGCAGAATGGGACCTTCTACAGTATACAGTAGAGGACTACAAATCTCAGCAATACTATAGTTGTATAAAGTATTGCTGGGATGTGTAGTTCTCTATAGCCTGTGCCATTCTGCATTGCTGTAAATATTAGGGATGCACCGATATATCGGCCGCCGAAACATACCGGCCGAAAATGGCACTTTTGGCTAAATGCCTTAAGTGCCATTTTTTGGCCGATACAGCGGTGCATCCATGCTTTCTTTTCTCCCCGCTGGGTGCTGCTCTGTGTCCCAGCGGGGAGGAGAGAAAGTGTCACAGACGGCCGAGCGCTGTGGGAGGAGAGCGCTGTGAGCAGCCAGCGTCTCTCATCCCACACCGCTCAGCCTCCTGTCACAGTCTGGTGTTCTATCGCAGATTGTGACTGCATTAGAATGTGTGACCGCTGACGCCATCACACTTTCTAATGTAATCACGCCCATTTTTTCGGTGGTAGAATGTGTGACCAGTCACATGGTCACACATTCTAAAGTAGCCACACCCATTTTTTTCCGGGGTAACAGTGTGTGACCGGCAAAACGTGTAGAATTCAAAGCTTTCTCCACTGTTCCGGGGCAGATCGGCATCACAGATGATATGTGCAGGAGAACCGATCTGCCCCGGAACAGCTGATCGGTCCTGAAATCTCACTTCTATCCGACTTTGTATTGCACTCGCAAAGTCATATAGAAGTGAGATTTCAGGACCGAAAGTTGTTCAGTTGTTCCCGGGCAGATCGGTTCTACTAAACATACCATCTGCAATGCCAATCAGCCTGGGAACAGCGAGAAAGCTTTGAATTCCACACCTTTTGCCGGTCACACATTCTTACCCCGGAAAAAAATGGGTGCGACTATGTTAGAATGTGTGACCATGTGACCAGTCACACATTCCAACGCAGTCACAATCTACGATAGAACACTGGAAGAGCGTTGTGTGGGCGGAGACAGCCTGCTCTGTCACAGGAGGCTGAGCTCTCCTACCTGCTCCGCTCGCTCAGCCTCCTGTGACAGCGTGTCAGAGAGGAGAGCGGTACAAACACTCAGCGATCAGTGATTGCTGAGTGTTTGTAGATAATTGAGGACATGGTATGTGTACTATATCCTCAATTATGAATGAATTGGAAGTGATCTACATCACCTCCTGTCCATTCATAATTGTAGTTATAGTAAACATACTCTGTCCTTTGTAATAAATAATTATTTCATTTTTTTCGATCAATTTTTTTTAACTTAGTTTTTTTGTGGTTGCTTCCGGGGGTGTGGATTGGGGAGTTTGTGTTGTTTTTTTTTTTGGGGGGGGGGGCGGCCCAAAAAAAATCTTGCACCAGGGCCCTTTGTTCCTTAGGTCTGCCACTGCTGACCTCCCCTCCGATCCTGAGACCCACCGTGCCGCTCCTTGGCCCCCACGGAGGGGACCAGAGCCTTAGATAGCTGGCAGTGGAGGGAGGGGGAGCACACTTCCCACAACCTTCTCTCACCCTTCCCACACCATACAAGCGATCAGGCGGCTCTATAGCTCCCGGAACGCTTGTATGTATGCAAGGTCGTAATATGTCAACCTTTCCCGCTCCTGATCATGTGCACACAAGTGGGAGCAGGAAAGGACGTTTATACACCCACCTGCCACTCAGCGTCCGCCGTCTGCCCTTTTATTTACAATCAGCTGGACAGCAAGGGGTTAAAAGAGAGTTTGGAGTTATATATGCAAGACAGGAAATAAAGGGAAATCTCCCCAATGGACACAGACATCAGGAAAAAAAGCTAATAGGGATTTGAACCGTTCACTATCCAATACTGCAAAAAAAAAAAACAGTGGCTTTACATATACTTTAAAGACTAAATCCATCCACACCTGAAAACGTGTCTGTATGTGCCAAATGGAATTTGGTGAGTTAAACCGCATACCATCTTGTTGCTCACCCCGGCAGTGGATAAGTCCCAGTCATTCCTGTTGAAAAATAAATGGGCTGGTTTGAGATTTGAACTGAAATACTGGTTGAAAAGACTCTGAAATAATCTCATGTGATCTAAACCACTGAAGGAAGGAACTCATGTGTCAAAGTGGCAGTTCTAACAACTGTCATCATTTTCCCACACACACCTATCTTACTGAAACCTGAATCTGGTGGCTGTGGAAAAAAATGACAAATATTACTACTGACATTTTGAAATAGTAATAATTATGCAGCAGATCCTTAAAGCTGAACTCCAGACACAAAAACGTTCATTCAGATATATTCCTTAATAGCCATGAAGTATCACTGTGCTGTGCACAGCCTGTGCAGAGAGCAGACCCAGCAGGCTCCACCTACTACAGACTGCCTGGATAAAACTATAGGACGTGGCAGAGACAAGACCAGTCACACTGCACAAGTAGAGAGAACAGCAGTGACCGGTCTTTATTACAGGAAGCTTCTGCACAAAGGTATTACTACACAGATCTGGAAGAATTACACAATGCACACTAAGATTATAGGAAGAATAGACATGGTTCTTGTATTTAGACAATATTCACTTATCCCAAAACTTTGCTTTACAGTGAATGTGTGTTTTGTCCAAGTAGAGTAAAGAAACAGGTTTACTTTAACCAAGGTCCTACCAGCAGCCTAAACATGGTTCTTGTATTTAGACAATATTCGCTTATCCCAAAACTTTGCTTTAAAGTGAATGTGTGTTTTGTCCAAGTAGAGTAAAGAAACAGGTTTACTTTAACCAAGGTCCTACCAGCAGCCTAAACCTTAATTTCCTCCTGGCCACTGGTAAAGAAGACAGTTAAGCTGGCCATGCACTGACAGATTTCCGTACATACGTTCATATGAAAAATCTCATCAGAACATTTGATAATGCCGCTCTGCTGGCGAGGGCGCACCATCACCCTATTATCTGGGTACACCATTACCCAAAGATTTTTTGGTGAAGGTCCCCCACTATCCTTTTGCAGTTCCCGAGTGAGAAGCTTGACTCTACCTCAATGGCGATGATGGGGGTGTGATTCATGCATATTTTTTGGACCAGATGTAAGTTACATGTTGTACAACTCATTGCACAGTCTGAGGAAGCGGACATAGACTGCGAAACACGTCACTGCTACCACTACTAACTTGCACAACGTACTTCCCATCTACTGGAAATTCAGCTCAACTACTTGACCTATCAATTTCCCATTATACTGTATTCTAGTAACATCAGGGCCGGCGCTAGTGTAAGGCAGCATAAGCAGCTGCCTGAGGGGGCAGAAAAATGCACCATTGCCTCATGCTCAACGCTCACTCTGGATTACTTTACAGCTGATGTCACTCAGCGATTCTCCCCGACAACTTTCCGCCAAGTCCTGCGCTGCTTGAGAGAACTCTCCCACTCATTGGCCGGACCCCTCGCGTCACCTCTCCCTGACGCCCTCTTATTGGCCTCAATGCACCACCGTGGACTCCCCCCCTTCCTCCTCACCGCTGTGTGACAGTTGCCAGCAGCCATTCAGGGGGGGGCGAAGAGGACCCGAAACTGCTACGAGGAGAATGCCAGCATTTCTTTCATTCATCTCCATATAAAGTGCGACTCCGGCTCCCCTTCAACCCCGGGAAGCTCAGCCCAACCCCTGCAGTCCATCCAAGCCACCGTGCCCTACCAACTCCTAGTCAGAAACTACCCGTCCGCCTCCTCTGTGGCCAGCAACACTGAGCCGGGACCCCCAGCCTCTCCTCCCTGCCCCCAGCCCACAACAGCTCCATGGTGGCCAAAGTCTTCAACTGTCTTTCAAATGAAGACTGTTTGATCCCACCTCTAAGTCCACCCCTGAAGCCCCTTCTGTTCCTCTCCACCCCACCAATCCGAGTCATGTAGGCCCTTTGCCTTATGCCTCAAGCCTATTTGCTCTGGGACTACACACCATACCCAACACAAAAACTGAGTGTCTGACCACATAAAGGTTTTCTGTGCTCATCCTTCGTGTGGCATAGCACTGACTGCCAGCACACTTCACACAGAGTAGAGGTGCAAGTAGGGCAAAGCAGAGCTGTGATAGCACCTGTTAATGTGGTTTTTGCAGAAATACAGCAATCAAAAATCCCACTATGTCACCTACAGAATGGCCTGGTTTCAATATATAGTAGATGTTTTTATTTTCATTTTTGGTCTGCCAAAAAAACAATATAAGGTCAATTAACTCATGGCCAGGTGATTTATGGGCCTTTTTTTGCATGTTTGTACGTGCATTTTTGAAGCATTTTTAGGCACTACTGTCAGGGAAGTCTGGCTAACACTCACAGTACAATTTCTGCACAAGCTGCTGGGCAGACGCATGTGCTTTTTGAAGTGCGCACAACAGCATGCACAACGGCACTCCTGCGCATGGACGAAGACTAGGGTTGTCACCTGTCCAGGATTCACCCAGACAGTCCAGGTTTTGAATGCTGTGTCCGGGTTTCATGGCAGCAGAAACCTAAAAAAAAAAGATGTCAGCCAGACACGGGCAACCAAAATGAAGATAGGGGCTACTGGCCACTCACTGAAAATAGTCTCAACTGTCATATTTACATATTAATGGATGGCTCTATTTACATATGCATAAGCCACGACTCGTTCTCCCCAAAAAAGTTTGTGCGTCGCTAGAGTGTTTGGTTTTCGCTTGAAGAAAAGGTGGCAAGTTACCGACCCGACTCGCCTCCGACAGCGCTTGTCTTCAGCATTTCTGCTGGCATTCCTCCTAGTAGTCATCTCCATCAGCTGTCTCCTGTATCCATACATGGTCTGCTCCGGTGTCTTCAGCAGCTCCATCACCTGCCAGCACTCATGCCCCTCTGTGTCTTTACACCTTTAATCCCACTATCAGAGGTGCTTGGACTAGGGTTGCCATCTTTTCTTCAAGTGAAACTTGAAGACTCAAATTTTTTATTTTTTTGAGAATATAGAGGAGAGAGCGAAAAGAGACAGCCAGGGGAGGGAGTAAGGAGACCGGCTATAGAGGACTACAAATACCAGCAAAACGACATACAGCAATACAAAATAATATGAAGCTACATAGTCTGTGTTGTTCTGGGGTGGTGCCCTGATGTCTCCAGGGTCTCAGTTGGCCTGTGCAATCTCTCGCCAGGGCTGTGTGGGCTCTCAGGTGGACTCTGCAAGCTCTCAGGTGGACTCTGCGGCCTTTCAGTTAGGCTGTGCGGGCTCTCACATGGGCTGCATGGGTTCTCAGGAGGATGTGCTGCCTCTCATGTGGGCTGTGCGGACTTTGAGGTGGCTGTGCGGATTCAGGAGGGTTTTTCGGACTCTCAGGTGGGCTATGCGCACTCTCAGGTGGCTGTGCAGACTCTCAGGAGGGCTTTTCAGACTCTCAGGTGGGCTGTGCGGACTCTCAGGGGTGCTATGCAGACTCTCAGGTGGGCCGTGCACGTTCTCAGGTTGGCTAAGCGGACTCTCAGATGGCTGTGTGGGGCCTCAGCTGGGCTATGTGAACTATGCAGTCTCTAAGGTGGGCTCTAAGGTGGGCTATGTGTGCTCTCAGATTGGCTATGAGGGCTCTCAGGTGGCTGTGTGGGGTCTCAGGTGAGCTATGCTGTGCGTGCTGTGTGGTGTCTCACCAGGGGTCCGGAGGTGGGCAGCGTGACAGAGGAGGATATGTGCGAGCCAGCCTGCACCTGTTTATAGGTGAACAAAACAAATGGCAAACACACTCATCAACTCATAACCAGCTTTAAAGCAAGGTGCACATCGAAAGGCTGAAAGGACACACGGGGGTCTCAGCTGCCGTTGCGATGTGCGAGGTCCCTTGTGTGTTCTTGTGCCTTTAAGGAGGTTGGGCTGCCTCCTGGCGAACCTGCACCCAATTTATCCTTTGCTACATGTGCTCCAAGACTTAGAGTTAGGACCGCACTATATAGAGGAGCCTTGACGAGGCTGTGCGGCTTTCACATATTCTGCAGAAGACGTGTATCTAAAACCTCTGTTTTTAACCTTAGCTGTTAGACAGTTTTTTTTTCGCATGATGGCTGGTGAGTGTGCTGGGAAACTTTTTGCTGTTGTACTGTTTACAGGTGCACGCGGCTCTCAGGAAGATGAAGCTTGCTAGGGACCTCGGTAGCAGCATCTGTCAAAAACTTTTAAGTGCCAGCATCGGCACTTAGTGTCTTGTGTCCGGGTGTCAGCAGGCTGGAAACCTGGACACAAGACTCAAAAACCAGACTGTTCGGGTTAATCCCAGACAGGTGGCAACCCTAGCTTGGACGAGAGCAGCAAATGAAGGCCACCCTTGCCATTTCAGGCTCATATTGAGCTACGTGACAACTATTTGTAGTATAGAAGCAGAATCAAGCGTTTTTTGGCCCCAAAGACATCTAAATGGTAACTCCTGAAAAATTTGTTTTTGGAGCATTTTTCAGATGCTCTCATTAAAGTCTATTGGGTCAAAATGCTTTATTCTACCTGAAAAATAGCTCCTGTATGTTTTGAAGTGGTAGGTGTTAATGTTGTGCTTCGAGCTACTATACGCTCAGGAGTGAATGCAGTCTTAAAGCAGCAGAATGTCTGAGTTTGGCAAATCTAATACCTGAAACCCTCAGAGGCTATTTTGCTTTGCTTGCCCTCTATGGTACATTATACGAGTTATGAATAAGAGCGAGCTCAGGATCATTATTGAACGTATTTTGCATTACCTATTTTGAACGCATTTACCCGCACATATATGAATGCACATTTTTTAAGTCCCCATTCACACCTAAGCGTTCCATGATATTCACCAAATGAGGGGAAAAACATGCGTTTGGCCCGGGCTCACGGAATGCGCCAAAACGTGCTTACGGTACAATTTACTTGTTAATGGCACTCCAAACACAACAAGGAAAATGCGCATAAACACATGGAAGAAAACGCGAAACGCCTGTAGCAGAATCTGCTACATAAGCTACTTTCCCGCATTTGTCGCACATGTAGCACCCCACTAAAATCAATAAAGCCAAAGTGGGAGAAAAAGTGTGCAAACGCATACACCAACAATATGTGAGTTCCCGGTATGTCTAGGTGTGAACGGTGACTAAGTGTTTTTCGGCCCTTGCGTGACAAATGTGCGTCAAAACGTTAAAAATATGCACTAGAACACTTGTGCCACGCATTTGCAGGCATCTCCTTTGAAGTCTATGGGGCCAAAAGAAGTAGCTCATGTACTTTTTCCAGCAAAAGGAGTTTTGCTACAGGTGGCAGAATGCTCAGTTGTGAACAGAGAAAACAATGGAGATTCCTTGTGTGCAGCGTTTTGTAGCTCTGAGTTTAGAGCAACAACACGCCTAGGTGTGAACAGGGATTCATAGTTTGCTGGAGAAAGATAACATTGTTTGTGCTTTCCATTCATCTCACAGGAAGTGACAAGGACATGGCATTTCTGGCAAGATCAACAGGTGTTTCCTGTACCTGTTCTTAGCCTGAAAAAAAGAAAACGAATGCAGCCACCACATCTAAGGATTGGTAATCTGCAATATCTTATATTTTTGTTCTTGGGTTTAAATTTCCGTTCAGGTGCATATAGTATACATATAACTCAAATTGTTCATTCAGTAAAAATACCCTGTAGATTCATAGTAATGGGTTACATGCATTGAAGCGTCTTCGTCCTTCTTAATACTCTGAAATATAGGCTCTAGAACATCATCATGTCAGGATATAGTTATACGTGTTTGGTCCAGGCAGCAACATCTGTGACCAATCATCTCATCATATACAGTAAATGTGTCACCTAAGTCACCCGAGATTGATGTGTTTTCACCTTTACAAATACAGCTCGTCTGTGCAGCGTTTCTGCTGCTCGCCATACCTCAGGACCAGCCGTACAATGAGGACTTGTCTTACCGCGACGTGGAGAGGAAACCACCTATCAGAACACATCTGGAAAACGCCATGTCCTGTGCTCATTACTGATACAACAATATTTATCATCGCTAATTATTTATTGCTGTCTAGTACTATTATCTTTCTAGAGCTTAGTATAAACAAATCCACCCACTTATTCCCTCGGGATGTAACTGGAAAATTCTCATACCAGTCCCTAGTTGTTCTTGAAGTGTGTGCATGCATTCCTATAGTAGGGGAATTGCAGGCTGGGCTTGGTAGCGATCGGTAAAAAGGAAAATAGTTTATATTTGCAAGGGATACTGTAGGACTGTGCCCTGTATTTAGTAATACAATCTGGATTGAAAGTGCTGATATGAACAGGCGGCATCTCATTGGAGGGTGGTTAGGTGGTGGGGAGCGGCCAGGGAGCAGTCATGGCGTCCCAAGTTGCTAAGAGTTCTTAGCAACCTGTGACACTCTGTCTGGTGTCCCACCCAGCTCACTGAGGTCACCAGTTGCCTAGAGCTGAGCGGGACACTCTAGCTTGTGTCCCTCTAAGGTCCTGGAATCCAGTGACATCAGTGGGCTGGGTGGGACGCCAGACAGAGCTGCTGTCCGTCACCCTACCCCACAAGTGAATCAATGAGTAACTATTCCCTGTCAACACCAAACCCAACCAAACCGCCCCTCCACTAAACGAAATCGCCTCAGGCGATTACCATAAGGACGGCCTTGGATATTGAGAAATGACAAATAGAATAATTTCTTAATTCCAATGTTGCTTCATTCTTCCTCCGTTCCTCTATAGTACTATCCCTGTGTAAGCTTCATATCAAATGGTGTCAGAGCTTACACAGGCTTGATAATGTGACATGCTTCCTCATGACAGTGACTGCACTGCATTGTGGGAGGAGGTCAATGCACACATGTATTTTGTGGCGGCTCCAACAGAGCAATGGATTATACAAATAAGTGAGCCATTGATATCAATGGCTGTATGCAGATTTATTGCGGGTGTAAGCTGAGTTAACAGCAGTCCTTTTGTAAAATTGCATATGCATATGACTGTATGCCCCAAATGCAGACTTCGTTCAGAGCATACATTCGTAGGCATGTATGAGTATACAAAAGGACCAGTGTATACTCACCATAAAGTCCCGTACAACTATTGATGTCTATGGGCAGTCTACAAATGATGTCTACAAAGCACAAAGCATAAACACAAATTTTATGTGCACAGCCCCCATAGACCCGTGTGCATGAGACCTAATAGTTTGTCCTAAGCCCAGTAACTGTCCCTCTTGCTGGACAGTTTGGTCTAACTGTAAGGAAAAAATAAAGGTCTGTAAAATAAAGAAAGGAATTCATATAGTGAATACCAAGGCCGTAACTACAGATCACAGGTCCCATAGCAAAAATGTGATGGGGCCCGCCTAATGACCTCTCTCTGAGCTGTGAATAATGAAGTCAAAATCCCAAAGACTCCTCTTGTGCATCTGAAGTCACCTCTGCACTGTAGACTTTAAAGGGCATTAGAGTTATTGTCAACTGCAACCACTCCAAACCATAATGATACAGTACTGTATTATCTTCACATGTTCTATGTTTCATTTGCCTAATGGGGCCCCCTTCCAACCCCAGGACCCACAGCAGCCACCTGGGTTACCAGTTACCAAAATACAGTATTTTTTGATATGGTAAGTCTTTAAGGTTTACTGTTTACTAAAACATTAGGGGCCATTAAAATCTATACATTGGTGTGCCGGTATGTTATTTAATTGCAATAGACAGGCGCTTCACCATGCTTCAGCATTAGTTTCCTTTAAGCGTTGACATTATGTATTATTATTATTGTGCTCAGGGCCGGATTTCCCACAAGGCCAACCAAGGCTCGGCCTCGGGGCAGCAGGGAGTAGAGGGGCAGCAGGGGTGTGGAGTGCCTATCTCCCGATGCCCGGGACATGCAGTTCCAGGCGCCGGTAGATGTTTTCTACATTTAGCCCTGCTTTGGGCAAGCAAAGCAAAATGTACAGCGGGGAAGCCGCCACTTATTTTGTACAAGTGATCTCAGCGATGTTGCCGAGATAACTTGTATGCAACCTGCAGGTCTGCCATTCTCCATGGGGGTAGAGGATGGCGGGTAGGGGGACACATTGAGGAACCTGGCCTTGGGGCAGCAGAGAGAGTATATCTGTATAGTATTTGGAGTAAAAAGAGATACAAGCCTTTGACCAAAGCTTCATAATACCCGTTGCCAATGCTTTAAAACACGTTACATGCATTTTGAGGCATTGCCATTGACTTCTATGGGCCTCCCAATGCACTAGAATGCAGAAAAAATGGGTACATCCTATTTTTAAAAACATGCTGCGCTGAGATGGGAAAGGACAATATCTTTATTATTGGGAACTATGACACATAGTGCACAAATGGGCTCTCAAGCATTATTGTGTGTTAAAAGAATGGCATCCATAAATAAACGTAGGGGTGCTCATACAGAGAATCTGGTTGAGAAGCTCTGTTATATCTTGCATATCCTGCCTGTTGCAAAATTAACACCTAGTATGATATGCCACATATCAATCTAACAAGTTGTGGAAAGCAAAGCATAGAAATCATGATTTATGTCAGGTCTGTTCTTTTTGCTGGCATACTACTTCCGATACAGTGTTAGAGAATACACTATAAGGCTCTGTGTTCCGTCCCCCATCCGCAGATCAGATATACCAGTATAAATACATATCCGAATGTAGAGAACCGTTTCTTTCTTTCCTCTGCATTTAGATCAGGATTCTCAATATCGGCATATAGCTTGACTGGTATATTTGTCCGTTTGCACAGCAGAATTGATAGAACAGTCCCTTCTTTTAATCAACATCTGCATATAGCTTAATTTTTATGTTTGTCCATTTCTACAGCAGAGTCTATGGAACAGTCCGTTACTGTTTTCGGGATTGGGGTCCGGCATTACGGTATTTATATACAACCCGACTGTCCATTTCCACCTCTGGAATATATAGAAAAAGAGATGTACCCTACTATTAATTAGGACAATATGTATTTACTGTGGACTACATGAGCATATAAGTGCTCAAGGCATGATTGCATTTGGAAAGGTTAAGGAAATTCAGGCTAAATCTGTCCATAGACAGCTCAAATTTTGACCAACTTCTGCTGAATCGGCCAAAATTCTGTGTGGGTGGCCAAGCTAGCATCACCTGGCTCAGCAAAAGTGGATTTAAAAATCGACTGAGCTGGGTCAAAAATTATCAGCATTATTCATACGTTCAAGCATCTGCGGGATACACTGTGCTGCTATTAAGACATTCACTGTTTAATACCCTGGCAAAGGACTTATTTGTCCAGGAACTTTGCTGTGCTTGGAGTCTATTAGACATTAATGCATTAAACCAGGGGTGCCCATTAGGTAGATCGTGATCTACCAGTAGCTCTTAAAGCTGATGCTGGTAGATCAGGAAGGGTGTGAATGCCGGCCCCTTTATTCCATTTTGGTATATTTATTTAGCTGTACACACATGATTACCTATTAGCCTGAGTCTGCTGAGCCAAGCTCCCTGACACCTTTCTGGTGGATACTGGTGATTGAAGTGCTATGTATTACATCAAAGAATATTAGTTTACACAGCCTATTGCACTACACTGTTTGCAAAATACAGCAAGGTAAGCTAGGAGAGAGAGCGCGAGGAGAGACAGCCAGGAGAGAGAGGAAAGACAGCCAGGGGAGAGAGAGCGTGGAGAGACAGCCAGGGGAGAGAGAGAGGAGAGATAGCCAAGAGAGCAAAGAGAGAAGGCCAGGAGAGAAAACGAGGAATGACAGGCAGGAGAGAGAGAGCGAGGAAAGACAGCCAGGAGAAAAGAGGAGAGACAGCCAGGTGGATGAGCAAGGAGAGACAGCCAGGAGGGAGAGCAAGGAGAGACAGCCAGGAGGGAGAGCAAGGAGAGATAGCCAGGAGGGAGAGCAAGGAGAGACAGCCAGGAGAGAGAGAGTAGGGGAGGTTTTTTTTCATTGATAGATCTCATGTAGCTCGTCATTTGAAAAGTAGATCTTAACAGAAAAAAATGTGGGCACCCCTGCATTAAACACTATAATTCATTGTCAAAGCCCTGAGGAGGGGGGATTTCCTGACCCCCAAAACGCATTGACTATCTTTTTACCTTTTGTGGATTTATTAAAACGATTTAGACTCTCTAGACATTTGTTTGGCACTTTTTCTGACACAACTACACATGGATTTCTCAAATAGGGTGATTTCTATCTATTGGGGGATCTCCCAATTTGTAGAGAGCCTATGAACATAAGCCCTTAAGGCTCAACTAAAGACTTCTTGCTTAAGGATCAGTGTCCAGTGCCTCACCTTTACTTCTCCTTGAATACAATAGCAAGCCATGGAGAATTTTCCATGGGATGAATGGACCAAATTAGAGCCGTATATAGCCACATAACATTGACTCAAAGCAGTGAGTCTGTAAGGGACAGTAAGTCTATATAGCCAACATTATAAAGGTTTTTGCCATAATCAGCAGCATTGTGGGGCCTGTATCGATTGCTTCAACTATTTCCACCCTCCGTTGTTAGTCAGCTCGTTATAGATTTACTCTGGCAGTGTTAAATCATAAGTGACTTCCCAGCTGTGGCATACACCCAGTCATTTGTTTGGCCTATAAATTTCAGTTGGTGTCGAGGTGTCAGGTGATATTCCACTACACCTGTATGACAGGTTTGTGCCGGAGTTGAAAAAAGCATCCTTATTTTTAGCTTGACTTATTTATATTTGTTTAAAATGCCAACAGGGAGAGCAGATTTTTCCAATAGCATTACTGGTGCTTGTGTATAAATGTTACTGGAAAGGGAGAAATGGAGGAGGTGCATTAGCTATCACTCAGGTGTAACACCACCACTTTGGGAGTCCACCCTTGCTGTCCCCAGTAAGTGTGTGAGTGTATAATTATCTATGAAGCCAATAACTCCACCAAGGAAAGCTAAGTCAAGATGACATAACAAATATGGGCAGATGAAGGTCATTTTAGACTTTTACTGCCAGCAATTTGCCCAGGTTTTGCTCACTCCCAGTTGAAAACGTAACAACTCTAATGTATATGGGATTATATGAGGCCTCTATCAGTGCATGTCTCATATAATTGTGCACTGGAGCTTGTGGCCAGTGGCCAGCACAAATGGGTGGGGGATTCCTGTTCACCTAACCAATGAGTCTAATTTCTCAGCAAGTATTGGAATTTCCAATCTTATACCCCTCTCTTTGACATAATGCGATATTAACCGCCCAACTACCCATAAGGCACTATTGTGAGTGCCATAAGATATTCATAGCCCATCTTTACTGACCCCAGACAAGGGCAAGCTAAGGCATCCATAGACAAAAACATGACAAAACTAAAAAAGAAAAAAAATGCAGGACACTTGCATGGAAAGACAGTCGGGAAGCAATGCTGCTGTATCTCGACTGTCTTTTCACTGGGGTGTCCTGAGGTTTTGCAGGTAGGCTTTGGCTGCTCATCCATCTGGATTTTTTTCCATTACTTGAATGCCAATTATTCACTATTTTCATGGCCTGGCCCTAGTATGAACATGATGGATACAAAATCAATTAGGAAGGTCCTAGGTGGACCTTGTTTGTCATTATCTGGTATGTATATATATTTGTATCACATATTTTGCATGTGTGTGCTCTCTATCCTCACCTTGATAAAGAAGACCTGTGTGTCTCTGGAAAATCTTCTGTAAAATTCTGTATTTGCATAAAGAGCGCTGTTTTTTCTACTAAAGGTTTCTTCACCTGGTATGCAAATTGAAGCTCATTCCTTTTATCTGCAGATGACTGAAACAGAGTAAATACAGAAGAAACAAAGTTAGTTTATATCTTTCTATCTGGCATCTGAACAAAGTTCATAAACACTATGTCAGAAGGTCCATTTTGCTGTATTTACATGCCACGGAGAAGCTACAGTGGGTGAGAAGGGGAGGGGTACTATATATACGCCCTATGTACTTTGTTTAAGTTTTTCAGGCGTGTGTAGCTTGCCCAATGTCCATAACTAATTTAAGAGGTTTTCTATGTTTACAAAGAAAGTAGCTCAACAAGCACATAGTAGGCCCAGAGCTGCTTGGCACTAAGTCCGTTCCTTACAGGGCTAATTTGGCATATTATTCAATGTGCAAGTGTGAATAATTATTTGGTTTAGGTATTGTTTTATAATATGTACAGAATGTGTACGCAATGTTTTTAATAAGGCTTCAGAAACACAGGGAGTGACAGTATAACACTATGGCTGTGCCAGAGTCTCACACTCGTGTTCTATAACACTGAATGAACTTAACATTGAACTGTATGTGCTATTGGTTCTAGTCTATAGGCTCTATTGTTCTATATGTGCTATTGTGCTTGCTCTGTATGTGCTCTTTGTGAGCTCTGACTGTGTATGTAATGTCTGCACGTGCTGATTGCCATCTTTGCATTCTGTGGTATGTGCTCTGAATGTATATGTTTGGTTTGCTCTCACTACGTGTGTGTGACGAGACTCTGAAAGAGACCAATGCAGGACAAAGTGGCAGTTTTTTTTTAATAGAGGTCTATACATCAGTCTGGAAAGAGTATCAATGAGGAGGAAAGCGGGATTTGGTTTTAAAAGTGGGACAGTCCTTCCATATGAGCAATAGTTGGCAGCTATAAATTGATCTTTCATATTGTTTTTATAAATAATGTTTTAAGCATAATCTAATAAGAAAGTCCAACATTTATGTGCTTGTTGGTTGTTTTGACCTTAAAAAATACCAGGTCTTTAACCGCTGTAAGAGAGGGATTGGAGGGGACCCTCATCTGGCCCATATAGATGGGTTTATGTCATTTGATTGGCTATTTAGATCTGTTAACAACATAGGTCATCAGACTGGGGCAGAGCTGCATATATGTCTTTAATGTGCCACCAGCTGATTCCAGTGGACAATGTAAAATGTTCATAAGCAGTACCTAATTTATTTACCTGACTGAAAGGAAAGTGTTGCAGGATAATACACTACCTAGACAAAAAAAAAAGTTACCACCTGGATTTAGCTAAGCTCATAGGTCAGAGCCTTCCATTGGATAATAGGTCTAGGTTCAGCAATGCTATGTGCCCAAAACATGAGGTCAGCTGCCTACCTGAATATACTGAATGATCAGATTTTTCCATCAATGGATTTTTTCTTCCCTGATGGCACATTGGGCATATTCCAAGATAACAATGTCAGGATTCATCGGGCTCAAATTGTGAAAGAGTGGTTCAGGGAGCATGAGACATCATTTTCACACATGGATTGGCCACCACAGAGTCCAGACCTTAACTCCATTGAGAATCTTTGGGATGCGCTGGAGAAGACTTTACGCAGTGGTCTGACTCTCCCATCATCACTACAAGATCTTGGTGAAAAATTCATGCAACTTTGGGCAGAAGTAAATGTTGTGACATTGCATAAGCTTATCAAAGCGATGCCACGGCAAATGTGTGCCGTAATCAAAGCTAAAGGCGGTCCAATTAAATATTAGAGTGTGACTTTTTTTTGTTTTGGCCAGGCAGTGTATGGCAACGTTTGAAGCCTGTAACTCATCTGGTGGAAGTACACAAAGTGGTAGAACGATCCATCGGGTTCCTTGATTTCGAGATCAGATCAAGCTGTAACACATCATGAAGAAAGTGGAACTGCCCTTGAGTATGTGCCCATAAGCTGTGCAAAGATTTTATTGTCAGGTTACCGAGGAAAATGATACATTATTGTGTAATAACAGCTAATGTTTGTCTTCTGCAATAATTATCAAAGGTGTTGAATCATCTCAGCTTTGTTTAGTGTGCCTGTGTTTATGGCAGGCTTGTTAATATTTAATAAAAGTGAAATGTCACCTTTATATCTCAGAACAAAAAATATGTTCCTCCAAGTGTTTCAATTTTTACAGTTTCATTTAGATATAGGACAGCCGACTTTAAGGTACCCACAATACAAATGATACATGAAAAAAGTTAATTTAGTGACACGATGTATAAAAAGCCAATAAAACAACATGCAAATGTGTCAAAAAGAGACTTCATTCAATACACGATGCCTCTAATATCCTCATCTACAGCCTCTCACATTATTTAGATTTGTATCTGATTTGATAAATCTCACAACATAGTCCAGAATATATCTCAGCATTAAATTAGGTAGTAGATCTCAACACGTTTCATAAATGTTTCCGCTTCTTCAGGAGATTTTTTTGTTGAGACACTGTTAAAATACTATATATATATTTTTTACTATACTAATGTAATATCAATTAATATTTGGTGAAAAAAACACACATATATACTGTACATACAATTTCAGTAACATCCTACTTAAAAGAGAACTATGGGGTAAGTGTTTTTCCTTATAGTTCTCCTAAGGGTCACGGGAGGGCATATACTAGCGTCAGCCCGTGACCCAAAGCTCAGTATATCGCGAGCTACAGCTCGCAGTATACGGAGACTGCCGCAGCCGGGACAGATCCCGACATTACTGTCGAGATCCACCCAGCTGCGTGAGTGACAGCTGGCTCTGCCTATCTTGAGGAAGCCAGCTGTACCCGCCCCTTCCTCATCACTGGAGGATCGGAGAGGGAAGGGGGGAATCCCTGCAGGGAGCCGTGACTGATCCCTGCAGGGAGATGATCGAGAAGTGAGCGAGCGACAGTATGTGTTTGCTCACTTCCCGATCTATTGAGCCGATGTGTGACAGTTTCATTGTCACACGTTGGCTCGAACTATGAGGCTGAGTGATTTTCACTCACCTCATAGTTCTCCTTTAAGTGTATGTTGAGGCCCACCAGTGATTGCATTTCAAGAGTACCTGTTAAAAAGTCATGAGCAACAGCTGTTCTTGATTGGAAATATCACAAGAGGTTCGGTGTCAATAGCAATGATACAGTACTGGATATGGGTTATATACACATGAACACGTATTTTTTATGTTTAATTTGCCTCAAAAGGCCCCCTAATAGGCCCCCTTCCACCCCAGGCCCTATAGCAGCTGCATGAGCTGCTATGGCGATTGTTATGCCATTTACATGTATTTATGCATACGAATACAATTCTGAATGTACAGCAAATGAATAAAGATGGAGAAGTCACATGAAAAATTAATTTTGGATAAACGTAACAATATGAGGTAAATGGGCACTCGTTGACAAAAATTATATTTTGCCTATAAATTATATTTTGCCTATAAATGGCAAATGTTCATGCCTGGCCTCTGTTGCTCAGTAATAAGGTCAAACATACACTGACTAATATGACCCACCTTCATAAATACTCATGAATCCCACATAACTTGTGGTTTTTTTTTGTTTTTCAGTTTCACACTATGTCATGAGCACCTCTATCCTGGCTCAGATGATTACTGAACAATAGGCTCCCTTATGGTTTATTCCTGTGGAAGTCATACTTGTTTTGGAAGCTATATCCTGGGTCTTTCTCGGTGAGAGGCCGTATCTTGTCATCTTCTGTATTTGGCCATTCTGCTCTTCAACTGTTCACTCATGCGAGTATTTACTAGGCTTGACTCTACTTAACAAGGAAGAGCACAGGTTCACTAGAGCATCAGGTTTGTCTCAAGGCAAAGGCATTTCAATTGGATGCCGCCATAGCGTCTACAGTGTTTGGTCTCACGACATTCCTTTGGGTTTCTAAACAATTCATCTGTATTATATACAGAGTTACAGAGATCATCTGCAGAAGTACTGTTAAATGGCTCTAATCATAAAAAGAGACTGGTCCCAAGTAGTTAGACGGGGCATTGCCTACTTCTAAAATTCTTGTGTTCAGCCAGTCCTTGGTTCTCTGTCTCCATGACATTTAAACATTACAATGGATTTATACTCTCCATATAAACTTGTGTTATTAAAATTACACTCTTGAGTAATCAACATTATACCTTTCCTCAAAATTCTTCTGCCACTGTGAGTCAAATGCCCTTGGGGGCTTGGGAGAGTGAAGTTCTGGCAAAGTCAACAAAAGCATCTCTGCCTGAACACTGATCTAGGTCTCATTAGACTAAGACCATCTCACCATCTCCAAGTAGCCTCAGCCTCCTAAATATTCTTGACGGGCTCTAAACTTTAAGGCTACCCAGATACTCCGAAACCAACTTACAAGGCATGTGCTGTTAATACGGGGCACTGCCTTCTGTTTAAAATATTTTGCGAAGCAAGTCCTTGGTTCTCTGCTCCCATGGCATGTAAACATTTAAATGGACATATACTCTCCATATAAGCTGGTGTTATTAAAATTACACCCCTAAGTAATCAATATCACACCTTTCCTCGAAATTCTTCTCCCGTTGTCAGTCATGTGACCATTGCCAAGCAATTGCCCATGTGTTCTCTCCTGGGGAGCCTTGGTGATATTCAGGCAAAGTCAAAAAAGGGGTATGTACCTAAACAGTAACCATTCTGAACATTCCTGATCTGTTTCTAATGCATAAGGCTACCCAGATACTACCTAAACCCACTTAAAATGCATGAACTGTTTAAATGGGGCATTGTCTACTTGTAAAATTCTGGCAAAGTCAAAAAAGGGGTATGTACCTAAACACTAACCATTCTAAATATTTCTGATCTGTTTTTAAAACATACGCTACCCAGATACTACCTAAACCCACTTAAAATGCATGAACTGTTTATACGGGGCATTGCCTACATGTAACATTCTGGTGTTCAGCCAGTCCTTGGTTGTCTGTTTCTATGGCATGCAAACATTAACATGGACCTACAGGTGAAACTCGAATAATTAGAATATCGTGCAAAGTTCATTTATTTCACTAATGCACCTTAAAAGGTGAAACTAATATATGAGATAGACTCATTACATGCAAAGCAAGATAGTTCAAGCCGTGATTTGTCATAATTGTGATGATTATGGCTTACAGCTCATGAAAACCCCAAGAACCCCCAAATCCAGAACCTCAAAAAAGTAGATTATTATATGCAATCAATAAAACAAGGATTGTACATAGAACAATATCGGACCTCTGAAAAGTACAAGCATGCATATGTACTCAGTACTTGCTTTGGGCCCCTTTTGCAGCAATTACTGCCATTACTTTTGCATGATATTCTAATTATTCGAGTTTCACCTGTATATTATCCATATAAGCTTGTGTTAATAATATTACACTCCTCCTGAGTTATCAATATTAAACCTTTTCTCAAAATTCTACTCTCTCTGTTAGTCACATGACCATTGTCATGCAAATGGTGTTCTCTCTTGGGGAACTTGGGGGAATGATATTCAGGCAAAGTTTTTAAAAAAAAGGATATGTACCTAAACACTAACCCAGTTCTCCTTGGACCAAGACCATCTGGCCATCTCCAGGCAGCCTCTCCAGTTAGCCTCAGCCAACTAAACATTCCCGATCTGTTTCCAGATACTACCTAAAACCACTTACAATGCATGGACTGTTTCAGCTCGTATTCTCAGCCCTGACCTCTTATTTCTGCAAAAAGTCCATTGCCATTTTGTGAGTTGAGTTAATAGCTAGTATGCAGGGCATGATGAGTATTTAATGGGTATTTCATGGTCCAAAGTGCCCCCCATTCCCCAGAAAAAAATGTCAATATAACTAAGTACTTCTTATATGCATAGTTTACCCTGGCCATCTGCGTAGCACCAGAGGTATGTGGATATGTATTTGCATTTTTGCTGAGGCGGGGCAGAGGGGAATACTGTTATTTCCTAAAGGTGCATCTATGTTTTAGGAAGGAAAAGAGAGAAAAGAAGAAAAAGCTTTACAGTGATATATCAAATCAAACTACCTAACCCCCGCCCTTATCCATACTGTGCCTGAATCAACAGTTTTGCACTCTTTTGCTAATAACTATATAATACCCATATTACATATGTAGCCCCTATTGAGTTGCTACAGGATTAAATGTGTTCTGCTTGTCAATAGTTAATTGCTGTTGTGCAGTCTGTGAGACACAGGGACTTGTGGAAGTTGCAGTGCAAAGCCAGGAAGAGACTCATCTGTATGGAACTGCTGAAACTACAATCCCTAGGAGGCTTTGCATTCAGCAGGAGGAGTGAGCTAAGCTGGAGTTTCCTGAGCGCGCTCAGTCCAGGGAGAGCAGGCAGATCTATGAGTGTTGCTGGCGTTAACTCAGGGGAGCTATAGACCCTGTGTGGACCTACCCAGTGCGGTGAGAACTTTTTAGTGCAGACCCAGAGAGAAGTTTACCCGGTCTGATGTATCTAGTACTGTTTGAACTGCTGTTTCCAGAGGGACACAATGAGATCCAGTACAGTGGGGAAACCGCGGCCTGGGCGACCATTCTGTTACCAGTAGACCCGCTGCAGCACTGTGCTCTAGGCTTGAGAGGAAGGGGACGCCTGTCTCTCGCTGACGGATTCAGCAACTATGGAATAAACCCAGGATCTAGTGAGAGGCCCTTGACCATTTGTATTCATCACGATCTACTACTTCAGTGACACAATATGGGCTCCAACGATGGCGACCCTAGACTATTGCTACTGGTCAGTAGTATAGAGAACTGTGGAATTTCTGGGACTGAGTCATTAGCAACCCAGTATCTAGAGTTAGAAAAAACTATTCAGATAGCTCAGAACTGTATAGCCAAGGATAAGTCATGACTGAGGAATGTTCAAGTACCAAAATAATATTTGTTAAATGCTGTTTTTCTTTGCTACTGCACTTCATTCAATTTGTTGGCCAATTATAGGATGTTATTTGTTTAGTATAACTTTTACAAAACATCACAAGGTGTGTTGGTGTGCTGTGGATCCTGTCTGGGCGGTAAATCCTAGCTTGAGGACAGAAGAACCTGTGTATTTCAACGGCTCCTTCAGGGGTGGGGTGAGCGCTAAACATATACAAATTATAGGATGAAATAAATGAACATGTGCCTGAATGTCTTCTTCTTTAATGTTCACATTGGTTCATACTGTACCTTTACGTTATATAATACCACTGGAATCTGACGGGAAGGGAATACATATATAACACAGCACTGGCACTGTTAAGATAATATATGGTGAGTTGTTGCTCTGTCTTCTGTACAGCATGGCTCCAGCAGACATCAACAGAGCTTTAAATGCTGGCACATAAGTTACTCTTCTATCAAACAAAGGTAAGAAGAGAGGAAGATGCAGCACCAAAAGATGACATTTAAAGAAGAGTTGAAATCCTTCAGGCAAGATAAACACGTCCTGCTAGTCTCTAACACACCATTTCGAGAGAGAGAGAGAGAGCGGATAAAGCCTCGTTTCCTAGGTCCACATCTCGCATGGTAGCCAGACCTCCATATAAGTCTCAGCTGTCCACAGGCTTTATTCTGTCTAAATGCAAAACACACCTTATTGGACCTGATATTCCTGGGTGTCCCTGTCTTGTACATTGTTTGCAGCTGATAATACTACCTGAACCTGTCCCCTTGCTAACTATATACTGTCTATGTATATATATTTAAAAAGCGGAGTTGAAGTTACTCCAGTTTTCTATTATCAACCATCATACACCAACTGAATTTTCAAAGAGGTTTACTTCCTATAGTATTAAAAAGTATTAAAGAGGGATCCTAAGCCAGAAATGGAAGCCCAAGCATATGTAACACCACGCCTATGTTTTTGTTTCTGGATGGTGGCACAGCTGCATGTACCCTGTTGGCTGTGTTTCTGTTTGTGAGCCCACAAGGTCACAAAGCACCACTGACCTCTAGAAACAACACACCCAACCCTTGCACACACCAACCCATTTTATGAGGAAACTCACACAGTGCCAGATCGTTCAGTACCACAGAAGACTGTAGCTCTGCGGTGGCTCTACCAATGCCAAAGGAGATGAAAGACCAGTGCATATAAGCTACTCCAAGCAAGTACTATCATTGCAGAACATATAACAGTGCAACCTCTTCTGAGCAGGAAGGGGGGGCAAATAAGAAGGTGTGCACGCCTTTCTTGCACCTACTGCCTGCTGTCATATCCTCCACACTCCTCTCCTACTCCTACTGCCTGCTATCTTATCCTCCAGACTCCTCTCCTACTCCTACTGCCTGCTATCTTATACTCCACACTCCCCTTCTGCTCCTGCTGCCTGCTATCATATCCTCTATACTCCTCTACTGCCTGCTGTCATATCTTCCACAATCCTCTCCTGCTCCTACTGCCTGCAATCATATCCTCCACACTCTTCTCCTACTCCTACTGGCTGCTTTCATATCCTCATCACTCCTTTCCTGCTCCTACTGCCTGCTGTCATATCCTCCACACTCCTCTCCTACTGCCTGCTTTCATACCCTCCACACTCCTCTCCTACTGCCTGCTGGCATATCCTCATCACTCCTTTCCTGCTCCTACTGCCTGCTGTCATATCCTCCACACTCCTCTCCTACTGCCTGCTTTCATACCCTCCACACTCCTCTCCTACTGCCTGCTGGCATATCCTCATCACTCCTTTCCTGCTCCTACTGCCTGCTGTCATATCCTCCACACTCCTCTCCTACTGCCTGCTTTCATACCCTCCACACTCCTCTCCTACTGCCTGCTGGCATATCCTCATCACTCCTTTCCTGCTCCTACTGCCTGCTGTCATATCCTCCACACTCCTCTCCTACTGCCTGCTTTCATACCCTCCACACTCCTCTCCTGCTCCTACTGTCATACCCTCCACACTCCTCCTTGCTTTCATACCCTCCACACTCCTCTCCTACTCCTACTGCCTGCTGGCATATCCTCATCACTCATTTCCTGCTCCTACTGCCTGCTGTCATATCCTCCACACTCCTCTCCTGCTCCTACTGCCTGTTGTCACAGACCCCACACTCCTCTCCTACTCCTACTGCCTGCTGGCATATCCTCATCACTCATTTCCTGCTCCTACTGCCTGTTGTCACAGACCCCACACTCCTCTCCTACTCCTACTGCCTGCTGGCATATCCTCATCACTCATTTCCTGCTCCTACTGCCTGTTGTCACAGACCCCACACTCCTCTCCTACTCCTACTGCCTGCTGGCATATCCTCATCACTCATTTCCTGCTCCTACTGCCATACCCTCCACACTCCTCCCCTGCTCCTACTGCCTGTTGTCACAGACCCCACACTCCTCTCCTGCTCCTACTGTCTGTTGTCATATCCTCCACACTCCTCTCCTACTGCCTGCTTTCATACCCTCCACACTCCTCTCCTACTCCTACTGCCTGCTATCTTATCCTCCAGACTCCTCTCCTACTCCTACTGCCTGCTGTCATATCCTCCACACTCCTCTCCTACTTCTACTGCCTGCTGTCATATCCTCCACACTCCTCTCCTACTCCTACTGCCTGCTGTCATATCCTCCACACTCCTCTCCTACTGCTTGCTTTCATATCCTCATCACTCCTCTCCTGCTTCTAATGCCTGCTGTCATACCCTCCACACTCCTCTCCTACTCCTACGGCCTGCTTTCATACCCTCCACACTCCTCTCCTGCTCCTACTGTCATACCCTCCACACTCCTCCCCTGCTCCTACTGCCATACCCTCCACACTCCTCCCCTGCTCCTACTGCCTGTTGTCACAGACCCCACACTCCTCTCCTGCTCCTACTGTCTGTTGTCATATCCTCCACACTCCTCTCCTACTGCCTGCTTTCATACCCTCCACACTCCTCTCCTACTCCTACTGCCTGCTATCTTATCCTCCAGACTCCTCTCCTACTCCTACTGCCTGCTGTCATATCCTCCACACTCCTCTCCTACTTCTACTGCCTGCTGTCATATCCTCCACACTCCTCTCCTACTCCTACTGCCTGCTGTCATATCCTCCACACTCCTCTCCTACTGCTTGCTTTCATATCCTCATCACTCCTCTCCTGCTTCTAATGCCTGCTGTCATACCCTCCACACTCCTCTCCTACTCCTACTGCCTGCTTTCATACCCTCCACACTCCTCTCCTGCTCCTACTGCCATACCCTCCACACTCCTCCCCTGCTCCTACTGCCTGCTGTCATACCCTCCACACTCCTCACCTGCTCCTACTGCCTGTTGTCACACACCCCACACTCCCCTCCTGCTTCTACTGCCTGCTGTCATATCCTCCACACTCCTCCCCTGCTCCTACTGCCTGCTTGTCATATCCTCCACACTCCTCCCCTGCTCCTACTGCCTGCTGTCATACCCTCCACACTCCTCTCCTGCTCCTACTGCCTGCTGTGATACCCTCCACACTCCTCCCCTGCTCCTACTGCCTGTTGTCACACACCCCACACTCCCCTCTTGCTCCTACTGCCTGCTCTCATACCCTCCACACTCCTCCCCT